>NC_134020.1:52324630-52641221 GCF_040712315.1 Castanea sativa | reverse complement strand
ATCAACCAGCAATGCGGACCACAAATGAGCAACAATAAGTGACAAAATACAAATGCTTTGTGAAGAGAGAGGGGGTGTTAGAATTTAGGATAGAGGGGAGTTTAGAATAAAAATAATTAAAAAAAAAATTGGACATAAGATTCTACAATGATTAGCCACAAAAAAAGAAAAAAGAAAAAAGAAAAAAGAAAAAGTCACTAACTATAGCAATTTTACTTGTTCGAGATATTATAGCTCCAATCAGTTCAAACCGATAATAGGCTCATATCTAACACGGCCTTAGAGTCTAGTTTGATCTTGGCCAACTTCGCATAGTACTAAAATCCAACACCCCCTCATACATATTAAAACCAACCACAGATTCTTGGGCCTACAATAGGTTCGGATGTCTTGGGCCATAAAAATTTTAACATTATCTAGTTGTGGAGTGAAATGTAGCATAGTTTTTATGGGTAACTTTTTCTCTTAAAAAAAAAATTTTTATGGGTAACTCACAATAGTTTGACTGAAAAATGATAGGTCTAATAGGGAGTATATGCTTTAAAATTATCACATTATCTATACAATTTAGAATCGCTTAAAGAACTCATTTTTGATAATTTAGTGCAAGTAAATATATTTGCTTGATAATGCATCCGTACACAATCAAGAAACACTCCTAACTACTGTTTTTATGAATTTGTTCCTCCTTTGCCAACTGCAACTCCCAAGAGAATTGCACAAGCCTCTGTTACTATTAAGCCACTACTTCAAGAACTTACCATCCTAATCAGATAATACCACAGATAATCTAGCTAGATTCCATTCTCACCACCCTTAATCCTCTTATAGAACCATCACCAAAACCATCAATTTCTCCAGCTAAACATGAAACCGACGTTCATCACCAAAACCATCAATTTATAGCTATAACCTCTTCTCTTTTTTTCAACTCATTAGCCCATGGCCTTCCAAATTTTGTGGCCTAGGGATGGCCACGGGCCGAGTTTGAGTTGTGTCTACCCAAATCTAATCCGAACCCAATACCTAAAACCTGATTCATTGGTATGGAACATATCATATTTATTTGATTTCATGTGTATTATATGAGTTTTTTAAAGATTATTAGCTTCTTCTTTTTTTTTAAAATGCCAATGGTCTAGTATGATTAGATTGATATGCCTTGAGAATGGCATCTATGACAATATTGCAGTCTCCTTCAATTGTCACGTAACGAAGCTTGTAACCCTTGCCATGAAAAAAAGAAAAAGAAGCAAGCTTGAACTTGTCTCAACATTGGATGGGCTTGTGGATGGATACCTAGGTATTCACGTGACCTTTAAATGTTATAAAGAATTGGAAAAAAATTGTTCTCGATTCTTTTGTTTGGCTAGTTGAATTGGTAATATCATAAATACTTTGTTTAATATATTTAAAATTATAAAAATAAATAATAATTTTATAACTAGGTATTTACAAGAAAATATTTAAAATAATTTGTATTTCAGTTTTAAAATTTAACGAGTTTGAGGTCTATACTTTTCAATAAATTTGAATATAGAATAAGTATTTTCAACTCAAACTTGTCTTTTCCTAATCTTAAGTAAGTGCAGTGAATTGAACTTGATTGTTTAAAGTACATTGAAATGCTATGCTTATGTCGCTAAACATGAACATAACAACAATAAACATTACAGTTAATGATGATTTCTGTTAAAAGATTGGCAATATGCTAAATGTGGAGAGATTTGCATGCATGCATTAATACATTTCAAATGTGGGCTTAAACTTAGGCACCTCATATGGGCTGTGATGATGCTCGAAAATCAGTAGGCTAGAATGCTTCGGACTACGGTGATGGCTTTAGGACTTGAATGGAAAGAAAATACTATCAAGGGTGATCGGTGTAACCTAGCCAAGGACCCTCCGACAGTTAAATCAGTTTTCTCTCTAGAGCACAAGGATAAGAATATATGTATAGTTGAACATATTTTTGTTGATTGAGGCTTGATCCTTTTATAGAGAATTAGAAGTTGGTCCACTTGCTCGGATCCACTATCATCATGGGAGATGGGTGGAGTTAATGGAGAAAGTTGAGCGAATTTCGGGGAACCTTCCCCATTTTCTGGAATGACTGATCGTGGTTTGATTATGTAAAATTTGTAGAGAATTCTTTTGAAATTTACTAAGTGTCGTATGGCCGTCCATTCCTTCACGATCTATGGACGGTCATCCTTGGTCGTCCTTACCCTTGTGAGCCATGGATGATTAACTTGATTTGGACAGTTATAATATCTCAAGGAGGGATATTGCTTATGTTTGGGGTGTTTCTATTGGGCTTCTTCCTTTATAAAACCCATTGGACGTGTTCTTACCATCGACGACCATTATGGACGAACTAAACTTGGTTTGAACCCTATCAGGTTGCATTCAAGGATTTAGTTCTCCCTCTTGTTAAAATTTTTTTTTTAATTTTGTTGAGAATTTGAGAAATAGAGAATAGTCAAAAGAGTAACCTAACCCCCCATAAAAAACCAAAGTTAAAGTGGGCAGCTTGGGCCAGAACTGGTACTGTAACTAATAAATATTGGCCCACTCATGTTAGAAAATAAGAGGTCCGTTCATATTACATACAGTGGCACACGCAATATGTGTGGCTTTTTTTTTTGGTTAAAAAAAAAATAATTATAGGTGTTGTGTAGTTATAGCCATAAGAGATTAAAAAAAAAAAAAAAGGTTAATTATTTGAATGGCTATGAAAATTTATTCAAGTTTTAGAAAAGAGACTCCAAATGAAGGGAGGAAAGTGAAATTACGGGTCCATTTGGTTGGGAGGATGAAAAAGTGGGAGGATAGAAAAGTGGGAGGATAGAAAAGTTTTTAGTTTTCCACAGTTGTGTTTGGTTGAGAGAGTGAAAAAGTAGAGGGATGAAAAACTTTTTAGTTTGGTTGAAAATAAAGTTTGTATAAATTTACCATCATGTCCCTCTTAAATAAAAGAGAAAGTAATACATTATACTTTTTTTTTTTAAATTGTATATAGATTAAAGTAGACATTTCAAAAAAATAGCATAAAAAATCATCCAAAAGTGTTTTTTTAAAAAATAATAAAAATAAAAATTAAGAGAAAAAAAAAAGAAAGAAAAGAAGAACCCTGACCAAACAAAAGAAAGAAAAGAAGAACCCTAACCAAACAAAAGAAAGAAAAAAGAAGAAAGCAAAAAAAAAAAAAAAAAAAAACTAACGTTACGTGGAAATGTCAAAAGAAAAGAAAGAAAAAAAAAAACCAACACTGCAGTAGAAAAGTCAAAAGAAAAAAAAAAATGAAAAAGAGCCAGAAACGTCGAAGTTAAAAAAAAAAAAAAAACTAGAAAAGCGAGGACAATTTTGTCAAAAATAATTTCTCATTTTTCGTTTTAATTTTCTCTCCAATTTGAAGAGATTGTATTTTGAAGAGGGAGGAAAGAAAACTTGTAGACTCCACCACTTTTCTCTCCCTCTTTCTCTCAACCAAACAGTAATTTTTTTTAAAATTTTGTTGAGAATTTGAGAAATAGAGAATAGTCAAAAGAGTAACCTAACCCCCCCGTAAAAAACCAAAGTTAAAGTGGGCAGAACTGGTAGTGTAACTAATAAATATTGGCCCACTCATGTTAGTAAAAAACTGTCGGACTCGGCCCATCCAAATCACAAGGCCCGTAAGTGTAGTACCAATGAATCCAAATACCCACTAACACAAGATAAGGGCTTTAAAGTCTTGAAAAAGTAGCCTTTCTCTCTCTCCCTAAAAGCCCATGGGCTCCCGGTGAATCCCAATAAAAAAAATAGAAATCGCAAAAAAAAAAAAGAAAACCCTAGTATATATATACCACTAATTAAACCCTAGCAACTAAATTCCTTTGCCCTCAATTATCAAAGTATCAAAAAAAACACCCGGAAACCCTAGCAATGGAGACATGCAGACTTCAACCTACCCTTCCCTCACCTCCAATTATCGGTGTTTCATAAAAAAAAGCTAATACCCTACCAATGATAAGTCGATTTCCAAAGCACTTGGGTTTGCAGTTAGCTAAGCAAAATATTCTCAATGAAGCCGAGAAGGGTTTCGAAAAAAACTTGGCTTGCTCACCACTATCATTTGCTACTATATATAATGAATATTCTCACTTCAGGATCAAGCAAGCATGGATTGAAGGATAGGCTTTTTTTCTTTGGGTTGCGAAACCATGGATGAACTCGACAACCAGTCTTTACAACTAATGGATATTGTATCGACTAAGGACACTTGGGAGACTGGAGATCCTCTTCTCACCTTCGCTAATGGTTTTTGGATTGATCAAAGGTTTTCTTTGAAGCCTTCTTTTACAGAAAATCTCCAAAATATTTATAAAGTTGAACCTAAAGCCTTGGATTTTGAAAACAATTAGGTAACCTCTATTTTTATTTTTATTTTTATTTTTTTGCGGATATGTTTTTTTCTTTATTTAAAAAATAAAAAATTATTAATATATATCTAGAAATTTAGAATTTTTTTAGATACATAGTAGTTAGAAAGTTGATATCGATTATTTCTTGTGATAGACACTATCTTTGAGTTCCTTTACGTACTAGAAGTACTGATGTATCCAATGGATACTAACTTATGGGGAACATTTAGAGCCTTTTTATATGGTATGTTAGTTTTAGTAATCAAGTCCATTCATATTGTTTCCCAAAACACAAAAGAAAATAAAAGGTCCGTTCATATTACATACAGTGTCACACGCAATATGTGTGGCTTTTTTTTTTGGTTAAAATAAATAAATAATTATAGGTGTAGTGTAGTTATAGGCATAAGAGATAAAAAAAAGGTTAATTAATTATTTGAATGGCTATGAAAATTTATTCAAGTTTTAGAAAAGAGACTCCAAATGAATGGAGGAAAGTGAAATTAAGGGTCCATTTGGTTGGAAGGATGGAAAAGTGGGAAGATATAGAAAAGTTTTTAGTTTTCCTTAGTTATGTTTAGTTGAGAGGGTGAAAAACTAGAGGGATGAAAAACTTTTTAGTTTGGTTGAAAATAAAGTTTGTATAAATTTACCATCATATCCCTCTTAAATAAAAAAGAAAGTAATATATTATACTTTTTTAAAAAAATTGTATATAGATGAAAGTAGACATTTCAAAAAAATAGCATAAGAAGTCATTTAAAAGTGTTTTCTTAAAAAATAATAAAAATAAAAATTAAGAGAAAAAAGAAAGAAAGAAAAGAAGAACCCTGACCAAACAAAAGAAAGAAAAAAAAAAAACTAACATTACGTGGAAATGTCAAAAGAAAAAAAAAAAAAAAACCAACGCTACAGTAAAAAAGTCAAAAGAAAAAAAAGAAAAAAAAAAAGAGCCAAAAATGTCAAAGCTAGTTAAATTTTTTTTTTTTTTCATTTTTTACTTCAATTTTCTCTCCAATATGGAAAGATTGTATTTTGAAGGGGGAGGAGAGAAAACTTGTGAACCCCACCACTTTTCTCTCTCCCTCTCTCTCTCAACCAAACAGTGAAAAATGTCATTTTCTACCCTATTTTCCTCTCTTTATTTTCCATCATCCCTATTTTCACCACAACTAAACATACCCTAAATGGCTCTAGAAGCCTAAATGGGAACAAAAGTAGTTTTGTTTTTGTTTTTGTTTTTGTTTTTATTTTTTATTTTTTAGAAGCAAGGCAACAACGAGAGTTGGAATATGAGTGATAGTAGTTTATGAATGACTAAATTTGAGGGATCTAAACAATAGCGTTGTGTTGTTGTTATCGTCCTATATACTATATTTATTTTAAAAACATATGGATTTCAATTTAGTATTATAGATTTATAGGGTTATTATTTGGAACTCAAAAGAATTGGGAAGTCTATTCTTTTTCATATATAGATTATCAAAATGTTGTGTTTTAATTTTGAGAAAATTTATGGACACAACTTTTGTGGCACAACTATTACAATAACCTTAACATAATTGACTGTAAATAGTAGGAAAAAAAATGATGAATTCATTTGAAAGTAATAGACTATCATTCAAAGTTTGTCACATTATAGTTGTGATATAAGTTGTGATACAAAAGTTATAGTATTGAAAAAACCCTTTAATTTTAATATGTTTGATAGGTAGAATAGATACAAGGAAAATATTTATGGCTCCTATGATAAAACACCCTCTATTTCATTAAAGAAACGTTTTTATATATGATCACTAATTCTAATAAGTAATAAGATAGTTTACTCAAAGAATATCAAACAAAATTTAGGCAAATATATTATTTTTGGGTTGCTTAAGTAGTAGTATAGAATAGTTAATTTTAATCGGTTTCAACTAATATATAAGATGTGGCAGAAATATCAAAAAATAAAAATAAAAAAGCTCAACCACTTCCATATTGTTATCATAATATACATATATATATATATATATATATATATATATATAGATGTTTTCCAATATACATGATAATCATTTTTTATTATTTTTTATAAATAATAATAATTCGACTATTGCTACTACTCATCTTGTGATAAATTAATTGTTAATCGTCGAAATGATTTTGTGAAGGGTTATGTGGTGGAAAAAGTGAACTCATGGGTTAACAATGAAACTAAAGGATCTTGATGACCAAACAGCACTCATCCTTGCAAATGCTCTTTACTTCAAAGGAATTTGGGAAGTTCCCTTTGTCGATGAAATGACTAAAGATGATAAATTTTACCTACTCAATGGAGAAGAAGTCGAAGTTCCCTTCATGTGTGAGAGAATTGGCACACATCTTTATGGATCCTTTGATGGTTTCAAGGTTCTCAAGTTGCCTTATAAAAACAAGCAAGACCAACGACAATTTTACATGTATTTTTATCTTCCGGACGAGAGAGATGGGTTAACGAATTTACTACACCAGCTTAATCCCAATTCAGAGTTCTTAAAGCATCAACTTATGTTGAAAAAAGAGCGAATTAGCAATCTCAGAATTCCAAAGTTCAAGTTTCCATATGATTTTAATGTTTCAAAGGTTATTAGGTCATTGGGATTGACACAACCTTCCATAGTGCTTCATCTCCTGATGGTAATGAAGTTGTTGGACCCGCAACAGCTATTGGGCACAAAGCATATATTGAGGTTAACGAAATGGGAACAGAAGCAGCCGCTGTCACCTATAGTTGTCTTCTTGGTTGTGCTCAATTTTGACAACCACCGCCGCCCTTGACGTTCAAGGCTGATCATCCATTCATGTTCATGATCATGGAAGACATGTCTAGGATACCCCTTTTTGTTGGAGCTGTGGTTAATCCTCTCTTGGAAACATTATGTTGTTTTCTTTGTTTTTCCTTATTTGTCATTGGGATGATATAGTTTAATACTTTCTTTTTTAAGTGACAATACTTTCTCATATATGAATTGTTTTTAACTTTTAATATATATATATATATATATATATATATATATATTTTTTTTTTTTGCTTTCAATTTTTTTTTTCAATGTTATAAGCTTAAATCTTAGTGTGGAAGGTAGAGTGGTAGACATAACGTTAAAAAAATCCAGCTCACATTTATATTATATCTAGTTATCTACTAGGCAAATAACCCATGCTTTGCATAATATGTCTCTAATAAACAAAGTTGAAACAAAGTTTTTATCCGTTTATATAACCTTTCAAGAGAACTTCATAATTGTATCTGACTTTACAAGAATTTCTATTAGCAAATATGTGTGTGAGCGTGTATATGTTGAAAAGTCAGTCGATGCTCACTATTAAGGTTTGCTTTATTATTTCATGTTGGCTACTAATTTTTTGACGCAGTTTACCTTTAAACCGGTGTAGAAATTATACTAAAAAAAATACGTGGATTTTAAATTCCTACTTTTATGGTGTAGAGATTATTCTAAAAGCATACGATGGATTTTAGATTCCTACTTTTATTCAATGATAAATACAAATAAATGATAGAAATTAAATATGATTATTTCTTCTTTTTTTTTTGAGAAAACAAATATGATTGTTTCTAAATAGATAGCCATTGCCATTCTTGCATAATTTTAAATTTTATTAGGGCCATTAAAACGGCTGTTCCAATTAAACGTAGTATTTTTTTCATATCTACATAATGAAGGATGTTCACAATTTTAAGTATCAAATTCAATACTAATTACAAATTTATGTAATCTGCATGCATATAAAAGTTGCCAAATGAGTTAAATGATTGCTACATCCAAATACAAAGCACTTACTTTAGTTATGAACCATGTATATTTTGTTTCCCTCCCAACTAGTTCTATAGTAAGTTATGATTACCTAACATACCAGTTGAAATTATCAGAAGTGGAGTGTAGAAATAAATTGCATTGTAATATTATTTAGTGAATTGATTACATTCGATTTCACAAGAGATAATTTACAAGAGATAATTTAAAAGCTATGCTTTGGAAGATGGCGTGGAAATTGAATAAGGATCTTTTTCTTTTCCTCAAAAAAAAAAAAAAAAAAAAAGGGTGTAAGCTTTGATAGTTGGCAAACCCTTTTTTGTTTTTATTTATTTATTTATGGAATTTGATGATTATAGTTGAAGATGAGAGATTTGCACCTTAGATGCCTTCATTGGAAACATCAAAAGATATCAAGTATTAACTAGTTAAGCTATAAGGTTCTGGGTAGAAAAATGACAAAACATTGGTTAAGTTCACATCAATACATAAAACAAAATACAATTGCGAGCCTCACTCTCTCATTATATAGCTGGCCATATATCTTGTATGCATGAACTCATCCTTTCATTGCATTTTTATGTGCGTAAGAGTTCGTTGGCCAGTAGACAATGCAACTTGAGACCTAAAACAACAAATTACCATCGAAAACTTCCTAGAGAACCCTCCAAGATCTCAGTTTGTAGACAACGGATAATAATATTACATATAATAAAATAACTCACCCAGATATATGCGTATGCACTATGCTTTATGCCTAGTCTTGGACAATTACAAACTATTGTAGAATTGAAGGTTCTACAATAATACCAAATATTCTTGGGAGAATCATGGAAAATTTGCTAATGAAAGTGGGTGACATCAACCTATTGCTTTGGTTTTTTAGCTTTCCAAAAAATCCACAATGTTATTCAACAGGCTATTCTGTGATTCATTTCCTGTTATCACATTCAAACATATATACACCTTTATTTCATGTTGGCTATTAGTACTCTTTGGACGGCCAAAATGGGAATATACCCATTTCGGCCAAAAATTTCAGCAAAAATTTCTCATTTTTGAAACTATTTAGGATATGCCCTCTGTTTTAAAACTTTATTTTCATAAAATTGAGTTTTAGTGTGAAACCCAAGTTCATGGAACTTGAGTTCCACAATATATATTTTAAGCTTGATTTGGCTATAACTCGATTTTCTAAAAATCGAGTTTCACATTGAAACTCGATTTCAAAATCGAGTTTCAAAACAGAAGTATTTCTCTATATAGTTTCATAAATGAAGCATTTTGCTAGATCTTTTCACTAAAAGGGGTATATCCCTATTTTTGCCCTCTTTGGACGTAGTACTTTCAAATCGATGTATAGGAATTATACGAATAGTATACATACATAGATATTAACTTTCTACTTTTATATAATCTTCAATATATATATATATATATATATATATATATATATATATAATTTTTAAATTATAAGAAATTAAAACTATTTGATGTTGAGTAGAAATTAAATATGACATTTTTTCTAAACCGATAGCCATTCTTACATAATTTTAAGTGTCTAATCTAAGTTGTCCATAAAAATCACTAGGAAATCCTGACCATAATCTATGTATAACAAAATTCGCATTCAGCCGGAAAAGAAAATTAAAAAATTGACACTTTCAGGCAGAATCAATGCGTAGCATGCCAAAAAAAAAAAAAAAATTCCAAAGAGTAGCATTCTGAGTTTTTATGCTGTTAGAGGTGGACTTTGTGTGTGGCCTTTCCTCACTTCAAATCCCCCACCTACGCACCCATCACTCTAACCAAAGAATAGATTGCTTTTTAGCAGCTAGTGAGGCGACTCATGAGTCCAATACCCATATATACAGACAAGTGAAGGGAAGGACAAGCAAACAGGGAATAAGGTCCAACAGTACTGTCCAATGATATTTTTGCGACCCTTTGTGGGTTGATCAATATTATGAATTCATTGATTAACCATCAGTAGCATCTTTGTGAAAAGTATGGATATGCTTATCTAGTGAAGGAATTGATGATTACCCTTGACCTAGTGTGAGGGAGAAAGACAATGAGAGAGGAGGATATAGTAAGGGATTCAATCTCTTACTGGAGGCTGTACCGGTTTGATCAGTGGAACGATATATTTTTGTACCAGTCAATACCAGTGTACCGTTTCAGATTTACCATTATTTTTTATATTTATAAATATATGTATGTATGTATGTGTGTGTGTATATATTATAATAAATATAAAAGTTTACCATAAAATATTGCCTCAATTCAAAATAAATTATTTATGGTTTTAGACTTTAGTATTAATTAAAAGAAAAAAAAAACACAATATAAAAAATAGAAAGCTTAATTGTTCATTGCATACTAAGAAAACAAATAATACTAATAAGTTAATGCAAGTAAGTTATCGTTCTGCCCTTACAAAAATTCAAAAATTACAAAACTAAAATAAATAAAAAAACTTTTTTCTGTACCGGCTAGTATTGCCCGAAATTGGTCGGTACGGCCGATATTTAAATCGGTACGAAACGTTCACGTTTCTATACCGGTATACGTACCGGTACGGTACATATTGGCCAGTACCAGTACAGTATCGACTACCTTGAGATATAGCATTTAAGAAGCTATATCTAAGTTTTGCTATTTCGGAATATAATCATGTAGCATCTAAGGAACTATATCTAAGTTTTGCTATTTCAGAATTTATTTTTTCATGGTTAGTGGTTGTTAGCTGATCAAATAAATCTTTCCTTTTCCTATATATATATATATATATATATATATATATATATATAAAAATCTTTCCTTGAAATTTATCTTTTAACTTTAATTATATATCTTTCTTTGGACTCAAAAAAAAAAGTTAATATACTTTTATGATCTTAATTTAATTACTGTGTTTTTGAGAAATTTTTTTTGAACTACATAGTAGGGCTAGTTCTAAAACTAATGAAAAATGGAAACCAAAAAAAATCATTTTATCTTAATAAACAGGAACTAGGAAGGGATAAGATAAGATTATATTTGCTTTTGGTGAATTATTGGAATCTTAAGGGTAGAAAACAGAGAGAGTTGTTTCAAAAAATAAATTAAAAAAAAAGGAAGAAGAAGAAGACTACCAATTTGTCATAGTTAATAAATATCAAAGTATGAAAATAATGTCTTTCTTAAAAAAATATATAAAAAAAGCGAAATTACACTATTAATTTGCCCTACGTATGCTATTGGTCTCCCAAGTTTCAAGTGAACATAATTAGTACCTTAAGTTTTCAAAATAAGTAATTGCGCTCAAGTTAACTGAAGAACTTATATGGTTTATTTTGAAAATTTAAGATATTAATTGCTTTTACTTAAAACTTGAGGAATTACTTACTACTTGAGGAACTGATTAAGCACAAATAGTAAACTTCAAAGACTAATAAAGAATGAAAATAAGGAAGAGAGAGAAAGCCTTAGCGTGACTACATGGCCTTTCCGGTTTCTGTGACAAAATATATATAAGCTAGTGCAAAATCATAATAAAACCCTCGCACTAACAAGCCGTCTTTGTTCCCAGCCAAAACCATGGACTTCAGTTTGCAAATAGTGAAGCAAGCCCTTCTCAATAAAGCCAAGCAGGGTTTTGGCAAAAACTTTGCATGCTCACCATTGTCAGTCGCTACCATGCTGAGTATGCTCACTGCGGGAACAGATGAGCATGGATTAAAGGACTTTCTTTCTTCTTTGGGTTGTAAAAGCATGGATGAACTCAATAGCAAGTCTTTAGAACTGATGAATGTTGCATCAAGTAAAGGCTCTTGGAAGCCTGGAGATCCTCTTCTCTCTGTCGCTAATGGTTGTTGGGTGGATCAAAGATATTCTTTGAAGCCTCTTTTCAAAGAAACTCTCCAAAGTATTTATAAAGTTGAATCCAAAGCCATGGATTTTGAAAATAAGGTAATCTACTCATGTCTTTCTGTGTCTCAGGTATTTACTCTTTCTTTTTCTTTTTGATGTGAAAACCCTAGCAAGATTTTTAGCGATTGAAATCTTGTAAAAAGAAATTCCGAACATGATGAATCTTGATTACAATTTAGAATATTAAATTGTCTTCTTGACCATGAAAAAAAAATTAATATTTTCTTTTGAAGAGAAAATTTGATATAATCATTATAAAATCTATTTCTGATTTTGACTAAGTTTAAAAAAATTGGTAGTTTCTATGTTTTCCAAACCAAATAGATGAATTCTGGAGCCACAAGCCGATTCAAATTGAATCCAAAATCAAATGTTTAAATATTAAAATTAATTTTGAATTTGAAGATTATTATGAATAAAAGATGAATGTACGGATTGAATGCTAAATAAAATTTGATTGGTATCGTGCATGCTAAGAATATAGTAAATATGTAATTCAATGAGATTCAAAAAAAAAAAAAAAAAATCAATTGCATTACCTTTCTTTGATTAATTAATTCGACTATTGCTGCTACTATTCCTCCTCTGCATGGTTACTTTGGCTGTAAAGTGCTGATGAACATAGATTGATGGTTAATCATTGATATAATTTTGTGAAGGGTGATGAAGTGGTGGATGAAGTAAACTCATGGGTTAACAATGAAACCAAAGGGCTTATACAAGGGATCCTAGACAGTAGTGAAGATCTTGATATGCTCAAAGTTATCCTTGCAAATGCTCTCTACTTCAAAGGAACTTGGAATCCTATCTTTGATGTTAGCGATACTTCTGATAAAAACTTTTATCTACTCAATGGAGAAGAAGTCAAAGCTCCCTTCATGTACCAGGGGTATGGATACGAACAATATGGATCCTTTGAGGGCTTCAAGGTTCTCAGGTTGCCTTATCAAAATGAGCAAGATCAACGGCGATTCTCAATGTATATCTATCTCCCAGATGAGAGAGACGGGTTAAAGAATTTACTCCAACAACTTAATCCCAATCCTGATGAGTTCTTAAAGCATCAACTTATGTTAGAACCAAAAATAATGAGCTATTTTTGTATTCCAAAGTTTAAGTTTTCGTGTCGTTTCCAAGTTTCCCAGGTTATGCAGGAATTGGGATTGAAAGAGCCTTCTATAATGCTTTGTTCTCCACACGGTCAAGAATTTCCTGCATCTGCATCTATTAATCATAAGGCAGTTATCGAGGTTAATGAAACAGGAACAGAAGCAGCCGCTGTTACTGACTTATACTGTGGTTGTAGTTTAGATGCTCCACCACCCGTACCACCATTTGTTGCTGATCATCCTTTCGTGTTCATGATCATGGAAGACGAGTCTAGGATACCCCTTTTTGTTGGAGCAGTGGTTAATCCTCTCTTGGGATAATTGATGTTAGTTTTTGTTTCTCTCATTAATTTCTTTGTAAGGGGGTGATAGTATTGTTTTATGTGTTGCCAATGATTTATGAACTTATTTCTTTATTCTCTCAATTGTGATGGTTGCTTTTATTCCTAAAATAAAAATACCAAACTATTTACTCTAATGTTATCAAACAAACAAGGTATGATTTCATTTAATAAATCTTTTCCAAATTGATCAGTTTGACATGCAAACTCAATGCTAATCTAATTTGAATTCGCTCAACCATTGTCTTTTTTGTGTAATAATAACATTTTGATTCTGTTGAATCTAGTGGTAAAATTGAGATTTGTTTGTAAAGTACAGATGGACAAAGTTTCTATTTTGCTTTTGGTTAAATACTAGTTCACACTAGGTCGTTGTTGCACACAATTGTACACATACACACAATTTGCAATGAAATTTGAGTGTATTGTTATGTGCAACAATTGGTGTGAAATAAACATTGCTCTTTTTGTTTTCCTTCTTTTGTGGCACCTATAGTCTTTATATCAATTAATTTAGAAAGATTAGCAAGATAATTTGAACAAAGCTCACAAGCATGGTTTTCTGTTTATTTGATTCATCAACAAGTGATTTGTAAGATAAATTTGGAATTTTTTAAATGTACCATAATGATATGAAACAACCAATATTTAGTTATCTTTTTCTTTTTCTTCTTTGTAACAAGTGAAATAAAAGGCTTTTTTGTTGTTTCTTTAAAAAGTAAGTACTCATTTGTTACTGTTGTTTAAAGAATAATTTTTAATGTTTAAACAATATTATACATATTTCTATACATCCTTACTTATATATATTTTTAAAAAATATAAATAATATTATTAAAAATCTCTTACAAAAAAGGGACTAAAATGAAAGTTATTATATGTTGGCAGGAAGTGGAATATTTATATAACCATTTTTTCCAGCGATATGGCACTACACTAGCCATAAAGAGGAGCATTTAGTGAGTTAGTACAAATTTTAACATGAATTCATAAGAATGGGACCCCTGTGGGTTGACCTTTTTTTTATAAAAAGTCACATTTTACATGATTAAATGTCAGAAGTGGCGTGCAGCTAGATAGTCTTACACTTTACAGTATTATTATTTTTTTGGTAAACACTTTACAGTATTATTGCTGCTTAAAGTTTTTTTTTTTTTTTGGATTAACAAAAAAAAAAGGGTGTTTATGGTTGTATTAAACCCCCCAAACAGGACGTCGCGTTATACATATTCGTAAATGCGTGTGAGAGTCACCTCATTTTTTAGTACACCTCTCACTAAAAATGTCCACTAACAGAAGGCCGTTGGCAGGATTCGAACTCAAGCCTGACAAGCAGAGAAGCAAAATCCTGACCAACTCAGCCAACCCCCGTTGGCATTACTGCTTAAAGTTTGTGTATATGCCATAGCTACTTAATCTTAAAGATTTTTTATTATAAATATATATATATATATATATATTTTTTTTTTTTTTTGTTGAGAAAGTTATAAAAATATATATTAAACAAGGTAATATCCTATCTTAATGATTAAGATTACATAGTTATGACAGTCGAGCAATCTTTGAGGTATCCACGAGCTACTTGTTCTAGTGTGGGCCACAATTATGGAGACATCAGATGTCTAGCAATGGGTTTTAGAACTTTATCTATCAGCTGTGTTAAGAGAAGAGCTAATTTTGCAGCACATTCTCTAGCAAAATATGCTAGACAAATTGTTGAAGAGCTAGTGTGGTTGGAGGAGACCCCCCCACCTGCTCAGGAAGCCCTATGAAGCACGGGTGCGTTTCGGGATTCGGGTGCGGGTGTGGGAGCGGGTGCGGGACTCGGCAATTTTTGAAAAAGTAGGGTGCGGAAGCGGCGGGGTGCGGCGATTAAAAAATTATTAAAAATATTTTTATTTATATTTTTAATATATTGCTAAACATACTTTTTTCACATTATATAAATATATACCAAATTTAAGAGCAATGGTAAATAATAACTAGAATACAGAGAATAGGAGAGAGCCTAGCTGAAGAGTGAAGGTAGAGAGTGGGAGAGAGGCTCAAGAAAAATGAAGAGGGAGAGGGTTGGGTCTTGGTTTTTTTCCAAACGATGCGTTTGCACCTTTTTTTTTTTTTTTTTTTTTTTTTTTTTTTTTCCAGCCATACGCACCTGTTGTTGTTGTTTTTTTTTTTTTTTTTTTGAATTTCGGCCAGTATCGGCATATTTCGGCCGATTTCGCCGGTATCGGCCGGTATCGGACGATTTCGGCCGGACCGATTTCACCCGATACTGACCGATTCGGGCCGAATCGGCGCGATTTCGCGCGCGTCGGCCCGAATCGGCGCCGTATCGGCGCGAATCGCGCTGAAAAAAATGTTTTTTTATTGTCGGACGCGGCACGGACGCGCAGGCAGCGGCGTCGCCTGCGCGTCGCCGCGTCCGGCCGCGTCCGACGCGGGTGCGGCGGCCCAAACGCCGCACCCGTGCTTCATAGAGGAAGCCTTGTATGCTGAAGGTATTTGATTATGAATGAATGAGATGGGTTTGTCTTCAAAAAAAAAAAAAAAAGATTACATAGTTATGGTACCCAAAAAAAAAGTGTGTACCATAAAATTCTATTGCTTTTGCATTATACTCAAGAAAACTCAGCTTCTATGTAATGTGGTGGAACATGTTTCAACTGTATAGGTAGTTGGAGTAGATGATAAGATTTTTTATTTTAAGGGACAACTACCTACAGATTTTGGAGTGTGTAGTTATCTATATCTATTCGTGTATGTAACAATTGAACCTATTTTCATTGAATTTTCTTGGTTCTTTGTCAGAGATAACTGCTATTCATTAAAGCCTCTGCCCCGCAAGCTTAAGGCCTCTAACTAGGTCTGGCTGTGGTTTTGGTTTCCCATTCTTTGAAGAAGTGAAGCACAATCTGTTAGTACTATCATTTAAACGGCAGTATATCTGATATATTTACTATAAACGACAGAAATCTTGATGTCGTACGGTCTAACTATCCAAGCCATCCATAAAAATCAATAGGAAATTTTGACCATAATCTATGCACAACTATATATATATATATATAAAGTGCATTTGTGTCAAAGTTTTCAATTTTTTTTTTCAACTTTAGGAAAATGGGCATGAAAATTTCAGATTACAAGTAAAGGAAAATAATTTTGGGAAAAAAAAGAAGAAGAATTTTTTCTTAAAGTAAAAATCATATAAAAGAAATGCATCTAAGAGAGAAGGAATATTGTTTTAAGGAAAACATTTTAAAAGGAAGAATTTCTTTTTCTTTTTTTCTTTCTTTTTTTGAAAAAAAAAATCCCACAAACCAAGCTAGTAGAGAGAGAGAGAGAGAGCCCTAATTTTGGAAGTTGAAAATTATTGAAAAAGAATATGTTCTATTAATATGTGACATTTTAGATGAGAAATGAAGGCTTTTTTTTTTTTTTTTTTTTTTGTTATGGTCAAATGGTAGACCCACTACTGGGGATAGGGGAATGAGGCTAAAGTGCCCCTGGAATGTGAGCTCATTGCCCTCATACATCTATAGTTTTTAATTTTTATTTTTTTAATACAAGATAGAATTTCTACTCTAATTTAATACAAGTGCATATATGTGTGAATTATGAAGCTCTTCTCTCTTGGAAAATTGAATCTCAACCTTAGCTCCCCACACCCCACAACACCCACATAAATATGTATGAATGAATCCTTCATAAGCAAATAGCACGATGAGCGCAGAGAAATAAAAAATAAGTGTGATATATGTGATGTGGGGGTAAAATAATTAAAATATGCATTTGGGCATTGTGCTTGATTTGGTGGAGTAAGCCTGTCCAAGCAGTTGCTTTGAGGATCGCAAGCCAGTTCATGCTAAAAGGGTTGGAGGATCTGTCCGAGGAGGAGGATCTCCTCGGATGGGTCAAGTAAAGGTCATAGGACGTGCCAAGGTTTTTGGAGAGAGATTTCCGGAAGATCTGTTGGGTAAATGCGTAATCCACATAGTTATTGGAATGAAGAACGTATGAGAAATATCAAAGGGGAAAATGCTGCTACTACCGCATTAAAGACCCTGCACCTACCTCCCTAGCAGCATTAATGGAGAAATGACCTCTGAACAATAATGTTCAGCCTTCCAGCTAGTATTTGAAGATTTCAAGAAGGTGCTGAATAGGACAAGTATTTAATTGGAAGATATGTGTTACACGTGGAAGAAGAAAAGAAGAATAAGAGGGATATAAGAGAACAAGAGGGAGAGAGAGAGAGAGAGGGAGGTGGAAATACTTGAATTGTAATTGCAATATATTTTCTTAAAGAAAGAAAGGCAATACAAGTGGTACTCAGCTTACGTTCGAGGAGAAGTTCTCTGCCATCTTCATCTATTGAATACGTAGACAACGGCAATCTAGCCTGCTTTTTCTCTTTATCCAATATCCATAGTCCAAGTTTCAAGCCAACACTCTACAAATTTTATTGTATAAGGCTCTTTGGGCCTGAGTCCATCTAGTGTTTGGACCGGGTACAAATTGTGCACTTACATGTGATAAAATGTTTTTTTGTGTATAATTCATTATAAATATATCAAAGTTATTAATACATTTTGCTTGAAGTGAGTTTTTATTTATTTATCATAATGTTAAAAAGTTTAGAAAAACTACACTACGATTATTCAAAAGTTTTTGGCAATTTAAAAAAAAAAAAAATCGATTACTTATATTGCTTTAATCATTTAATATATTTTTTAGCTTAAAACTTCGGTCTTGCACTTTACGCTTGGGCTATATGTGACTCAATGTAAATGTTACATGCCATAGTACTTTAACCTATTTAGTGTGCTATAGGACATTAATATTGTTGAAATACTTTGCTCCGAATAAAATTCCATTAGCAAAATTTAAAATACTACTTCAATTAAATCTAAATACAAAAAAATTCAAAAACTTAAAAAATAGTTTCCTTACTTATCTCAAGAATAATATATTAATTTTTATTTAAGTAAAAACTTGATTTTACACAAAATGTTTTGTGTCACATAACTTTAAGTTGTTTTTTTAAATCATTAATTTTAATTTATTTTATATTATAGAAAGGCTTTCTTAAATTGTGTGTGTCTATATATATAAATCTGTGCATCATATAGGTAAAATACTAATTATAGAATAAAATCTTAAATTATGTGAATAAAAGACATATCATGTAAATTAACAAAAAAAGATTCATCAATTGATCTTATGCATGTAAGTTGTAACCAATTATTCCATCCCCACTTATTTACTCTATCATGATATTGTTTTCTCACCAAGAATCTTGTAACTCAACTGGTTGACACATTT
The DNA here is from genome assembly GCF_040712315.1 of Castanea sativa. NCBI lineage: Eukaryota > Viridiplantae > Streptophyta > Magnoliopsida > Fagales > Fagaceae > Castanea > Castanea sativa. The sequence continues at coordinate 52,622,330 of NC_134020.1, read as the reverse complement.
TAATATTTCTAATGGAGATATACTGGAATTGTCCAGGGTGGGCCTAGCAAGAGAAAGATACTTTGGGGATAGAATTGGATCTAGAACATATAAGATTTAAACCCCTCTTAGCCCCCAACTACCCAATTATTTAAAAAAAAAAATTTTAAATAAACTGATGCCACTAGGGCTGTGCATAAGGTGGTTTAAGGGGTTTTCTCAACCCAACCCATTATGGAGGGTTAAACAAAAATCCAACACAACCCACGTAGATCCGAGATCGGGTTGGACAGTTTTTTTCTTAATAATTACTATTGTTATTATTAAATTGAACATTAGAACAACATTATCACATATAAGAGCAAATTTATAACCAAATAGTCCTAAGCATGACACCAAACCATATGGGAAGAACTTAAGGTTTAGATTTTATTTAAGAAAATTGGAAAAAAGTAAATAACAAAATTGCATAATATTTTTAAAAATATAAATTAAATATAGGTGGGTCAAGTTAATTTACGCGGATTTGTAAATTTTATGACCCGAACCCAATCCAATCCATTAAAAAAAAATATCACAACCTAACCCAACCCACCAACCTCTAAAAACTAGCCCAACCAAGCGGGTTTGGTTGGATTGGGGCAGTATTGTCGGATTGATAGGTTAGCAGCACACCCTTAAATGCCACTTTCTCTCTCAACCATATACACACATTTTCCACGCATAAATGGCATGTCACATGTGCCAATTTACTAGTACTCAATTACTGGTGAGTGATGGCATGTGCCATTTTACCAGTATTTACCATTGAAATGTGATACATATTACATAAGTGCAGCCTAAGTGCAAGAAACGCGAATAGAAATGGGAAAAAATGGTTTTAGTTCTGGAAATAGATCATGTTTCATGTGTGTTTCTTGGCCGGAAAGTAAGAGCTCTTGAATCCTGTCACGTACTACCATATGTAAAGTATATACAAATACTATATACCATTCCATTGTTGACATGACAAATTAGTTAGTATCACAATCGAGTCACTATTGTGAAATGTTTCAAATTAAAACGAGTGGACCGAGGGTCTTAATTACTTGAACATACATATATTTATTATTTAGTTAATAGTTATAAGCAGCCATCAACTTTATCAAAAACCTAACCTAACTAGTTTAAAAACCTAAATTGAAGACTGAAAAGGACACTGAAAATAGTGCTACGTGAAACTATAGGAAGAATATAAGACCACATAATTTTATACAACTTTTTGTTACAACTGTGACATGACAAAGTATGATTGGTAAAGAAAAAATGATGGGTCTATGTGTAAGTGATAGTTAACTACTTATAATCTGCCACGTTAGAGTTATGACAAAATAATTGTGAAATAATTTGTGATTCTGAAACTACTCGAAACTATATATTATAGTAGACATATCCAGCTGAACAGTACTTTTTCTTATGCACCACCACCCCGCATTAATTTCCTTTACTTGCCACCCATAAGATCCTCGTCTAAATTCTAACCCACAACCATTAACTCTCACACATGCAGACACACACACACACACACTCTCTCTCTTCATAATTTTTGTATGCACATCCATTCATGGCAACATTGATAGGTAGGTGTCTGGTGACTGTTGTTCTGTCACATAATGTAAATGGTCATTGCACTCTTTTCTTTCTTATTATTATGTGTTTTGCTTGATCACCTACACATCTCAAAGACTTTCAGTTTAGGTGTGGTGGTAGATACACTATGGAGATTGAGGTAGCTAGTAGTTTTCATAGAGGTGGCGGTGGTGAAAGTAGTGGTGGTGGTGGTGAGAAGGTGGTGTGGAATGGGGGAGCTCAGAGAGGGACCTATTTGGTGTGGGAAGATCTCACTGTTGTGCTTCCAAACTTTGGGAAAAATAAACCAACCAGGAGGTTGCTACATGGACTAACTGGGTATGCTGAGCCTGGTAGGATCATGGCTATAATGGGTCCTTCTGGGTCTGGGAAATCCACACTCCTTGATTCATTAGCAGGTTTGTTACTCTCTCTATATCTACCTCTTTATGTTCTTTCCTCTCTATTCCCCTCTATTCCAAACATATCTTGAGAGACAATATGATAATAATTGTGTACAAAATTCTTATCTTTGTGCAATTTGAAAAAATAAATTGGTAGATAGTCTTGAGCCGAAAATAGTTACTCAAGACTGTTTACCAGTTACTTTTTTCAAATTGCACAAAGATCAAGACCGTTTACCAGTTACTTTTTTCAGATCGTACAAAGTGCGATAAATACAACCTTACTTTAAGTAAAAATATGAAGACGCCTTTTTTTTTGTTTTGTCTAAAAAATGATTGGTGTGTTTTTGTTCCCACCTTCTGGGAAATAATCCGAATTTCCCTCACTTTTTGGGTGACAAAGTAACAAAAATAATGTTTACTTTTTAGGTTTCTTTCTGATTCATAAACAAAGAGTTGTGATTTAGTCTTCTTCTTCTTTTTTTTTTTTTTTTTTTTTTAATGGTGTGATTTACTTGATTGTGTTTATTCTATGATAATTCCAACTATCTTTACTTTATGGTGGTTATTGGAATTCCTATTTACTAGATTTGATTTCCTTTATTGGGATAGCATGTCCCTACATCCAGAAAATCCCAACACTCCTTTTTTTGGTGAAATCCATGCTTTTGACTATTTGTTTGGGTGCCCGGAGGGACAAACAACCTTTTCTAGGCTTAAAGATTTGCTTTCTTGGCAGTTTGGGAGCACAGATATGTAAACCATAGTTTTCTAATTAAAATCATGAATTTGGTTTACCACTCTTTCCCTTCCCAAACTTGAATTTTCTTCATAATTTTCAAATCTTTATAGCTGACTCTGTCAAACAGTAATTGGTCCAAACTCATCAATGTTTTCTAGTATCATCAAACCCCTTCTCTCTTGAATTTCTTTTACTAAGAAGAAGAAGAAGAAGAATTGAGCAGTGGATTTTCTTTTCCTAACAACAAGAAGATATTTGAATTTTGGTTCTCCCTATGAAACTCATACTAATTTGCAAAGGTCCACCACACCAATTAGATTGTTGGTCCCAAGAGGGACTAGAGTTATCCCATCAAGCTGTGGGACAAACTTGATTTGGCACACGCGTCCAAATCATGGCTAAGATCTAGAGTTGCTATAACATCACCACCGACATATATTAATGAGTCAGTGTTCAAATGCTTCCTACTTTGTTCTACAAATAAAGTTGACAGGCTAACTATTCTTTTTCGACCGCTTTATTTGTTAGAGTAATCAATCATGACAAATAGTCATTTTAGCATAAATTTATAATTTTTTATTAATTAAAATTGTAGCACAAAAATTACGTCACTATAATTTTTGTCACAAAATTATAGACGCATAATTTTTTTTGTTCACCGCTCATAATTTATGTGGTCCTAACTTTTGTCTTTGATATCCCTGGCAATTAACTGTTCTTACTGTTGTGCTTAGTTCTTCTTTCCTTATCATTGGGCCTCCCAAAATAAAAAGCCCAAGTTCTTCGCCCATTGGACCACCATATTAAATCATAGTCATAGACTTAATTTGATATTGACAGCCGACAAGAAAAATTAAATTCATTTCTGACTAATTGTGGCCCACTACAGGGTTGTCTATCTCATTTTATTTTTCCTTGTGTGATAATGTGGGGAAAGTGGAAAGAAATTAGGAAAAATAAAATAAAATAAATTTTCACTTTTAAAAAAAAATTTACAGAAAAAAAAAAGTTGGGGGGCCACTAAAGTGAAATTTTTTTGAATCATCTTGATATCTTTTCAATTCTTTGTTATTTTTTATATTCTCTCTTCATTTACAAATTAAATATTGGAAAAATAAAAACTAAATCTACCTTATTTTTACCTTGTTATGAACCAAATATAATATAAGAGATGAAACTATGTCTTTATGGTTAAAGATGAGTCCTCTTCTACTCTAAGCTTCTAATAGTATAGAGTTTGGTCTACAACTTGTCTCAAAATTTAAGTTGTTAAGAAATTACAAATTTCATTATTTAATTATTATCCTAACATTACTACTCATGGTGGACTCAGACTCCTTAACATGTTAGGCTCAACACTTGGCATTTTTAATATTGAAATATTACACCTTAAATTATTAGAAACATGTGAATTTAATCATTTAACTATTATTCTGATAGCATTTACCTCTTGTCATTTGACAAAAGAGAAAATGTATTTTCCTTTAAAAAAAAATCAATCTAGTTATTGACTTATTGTCTCCTATATTTTTTTTACACATGAGAATCCTTGACCTTGACACAGGTAGACTCTCAAGAAATGTTGTCATGACTGGAAATATTCTTTTCAATGGGAAGAAGAGGTCACTAGACAATGGTGCTGTTGTAAGTATCGTATGCTAACTTTTGAATATCATGGATTTAAATACAAGCCTTGAAGCACTAGACTATGGTGCTGTTGTAAGTATCGTATGCTAGCTTTTGAATATCATGGATTTAAATTCAAGCCTTGAAGCATCCAGATTGCAATAAGAATGTCCTTCAATATCTACCTCAGTTTAGTCTTTTATGTGCCCATTGAATGGATTTATCTACATTGGGTTCATCTGTCAAAATGATTCCTTGAATGTTCAATCTAGATACAGTTCTAAAGGGCCACATATTCATCAAGTAAGACTGTTTTACATTAACAAAAAGAAAGAGAGAGAGAGAGAGAGAGAGGTGTGTAACGGGACTAACAGTAACACATTACAACAGTTCACTTTAAAATTATTTGATATCTTATTAAAACAAAAAATGTAGTATTTAGATCACTTTCCTACCTCAACTTAAAGAAAATGAAATACTAACATTCATAATTTCTTTAGATATTGCAGATTATTTGTAACATAAAGTTTAAGTTTGTTGAAAATGCTAAACTTTTGAAACCTCGAGATCAAAATGATCAATTACATCCATATGCATAAAATTGCTGCAAAATGATTGCAATGGTCATCTGGCTGACCCATTTTGTCTTTAAATCTGCACGTAGTTTAATTTTGTTTCAATTTAATTCATTATTGTATGTGCAAATTTCAGGCTTATGTAACTCAAGAGGATGTGTTGTTAGGAACTCTCACTGTGAGGGAAACCATAACTTACTCAGCACATTTGAGGCTTCCAACTAAAATGACCAAAGAAGAACTCAATGGCATTGTGGAGGGAACGATCATTGAAATGGGTCTCCAAGATTGTGCAGATAGGTTGATTGGAAACTGGCACTTAAGAGGCTTAAGTGGTGGTGAGAAGAAAAGATTAAGTATTGCACTCGAAATCCTCACAAGACCTAGTTTATTGTGTCTTGATGAACCCACCAGTGGCCTTGATAGTGCCTCAGCTTTCTTTGTAGTTCAAACTCTTAGAAATATTGCTCGCGATGGACGTACCATTATCTCTTCAATTCATCAGCCAAGTAGTGAAGTCTTTGCACTCTTTGATGACCTTTTCTTACTGTCTAGTGGTGAAACTGTTTATTTTGGAGAAGCAAAGATGGCAATAGAGGTATAATAGTTTACATATTCCTCTTTATCACAAGCACGGCTTTGCAATATAAGAGTTTGATGCTGGCACATTAAATTTTTGTTGTATTAAAAAATAGGAACATATCACTCTTAAAAGGTTTAATTTGATTTAAAATTCATAACGTGTATCTTCTTGGTAATAATCTAAGCTGTTTCATGATTCTTACAGTTCTTTGCTGAGGCGGGTTTTCCATGTCCAAGTAGAAGGAATCCTTCTGATCATTTCCTACGCTGTGTCAATTCAGATTTCGACATTGTAACTGCCACATTGAAAGGGTCTCAAAGACTTCACGTATGTATTACTTTGAGCCAAGCTCTTTAGGTGGTATATGGTTACTTGGTATCTATTACTGTGGCTGTGTTTAATGTGAAGATGCAGTGGCAAATCCCCTTTCAATTTCTTTAATTTCTGTATATATTAGATGTGGAACATCTTTGAGAATCTACTTGACTTTGAAGTTCACTCAAAATATCCATTTTCTTGGTGATTGAGGGTGTAACAGTTGCCATCTTGTCATGAAAGTCACTAGGCCTCGTATTAGCAAAGCATGGCTGGTGTAACACTGATAGAAGTAACAGGATTCAAAGTTGTTTCCGAAATTTCCAATGCAGACGATTCATATGAGAACTACCAAGTTCTCACCTTCATGAAATAATCCCTGAGATATCAACCTCTCTAAGTTCTTGACAGCAGCAACAATTCATATTCTCATAATATTTTGTACTTAGGAATTAGGATTACATAAATATCCCTATTAGTACAAAGAAACATGTGAGACACATTTTGTTTCTTTCCAAATTTGGCAATCTATCAATTATGCCTTGACATTGCATTCAATTATAAGGTTTTATACTCAATTATCCTAATTGCCTTGCAAACCTTCCCAGAAATTCCAAACTTTGTCTCTGAGCTCTCATAAATTTCCTTTATATTCTAGTAGCAGCTATTACTGTTTCTATCGATTTTCAAAGTAGAATGTTCCTGTTAATTTAAAGGCTATGTAGTTCTCATTTTGTTACTTAACCAAATAACATGCCGACTGTGAACAAATTTACTTTCTATACCAATTTTTTGTTGTTGAAGGAAGGAAGCAAAATAAACTCCTGTCTGAAAGCCCCCTTACACTCTTCAAACGCCTCATCTTTTTCATTTTTATTCCAAACTGTGTTTGATACCAATAACTATTATTTTATAGTTTCTCATTATAACTACATACCTAGTAATTATTATTCTCTGGCATTGATTACAGGATGTCCCCACTTCATCAGATTCTTTAATGAATTTGCCTACAGCAGAGATCAAAGCAAGGCTTTCTGAGAAGTACAGGTGGTCAACATATGCAAAAAGGGCAAAAACTAGGATTCGTGAAATATCAACCATTGTAAGCATTTCAAACTAGATATACATTTTTATTCCAGTGATGATTTCTGCATGTTGCATATTAAGATCCACAGTACACAAATATCACCAGAACATGTAAAAAAGAAATTTGTGCTAATATGTTTGATATACAAACACAATTATATCCCAAAACGTGAAACTGTTATTGAGTGATGTCAGATATGTTTGTTATTGTTCATAAAAAATATGAATGAATTAATGTTTGCAGGAAGGACTTGCATTTGAAACAAGAAGGCCCAGTCAAGCAAGCTGGTGGAAACAACTTTTAACATTGACACGGAGATCAACTGTGAACATGTCAAGAGATGTGGGATATTACTGGCTGAGGATAGTAATCTATATTGCTGTATCTATATGTGTTGGTACTATCTATTTTGATGTTGGCACTGGCTACTCAGCAATCTTGGCCAGAGGAGCCTGTGGTGGTTTTGTAACAGGGTTTATGACATTTATGTCAATTGGAGGCTTTCCATCCTTCATTGAAGAGATGAAGGTAAACAACCTCATTCATGAAATTATATGGAAAAAAATTTCTACTGAGGACTTTCTATCCTCTCATTTTAACCTCATGATTTTCCCCCCCTTGAAACAGGTTTTTCATCGAGAGAGGCTTAATGGGTATTATGGAGTAGCAGTATTTATTCTATCCAACTACCTTTCTTCATTTCCATTCTTGGTTGCTATTGCAGTTTCTACTGGGACTATTACATACTACATGGTGAAATTCCGGCCGGAATTTTCTCATTATGTCTACTACAACCTTAACCTTTATGCCAGCATTTCTGTTATAGAGAGCCTCATGATGGTTGTAGCTTCTTTGGTTCCAAATTTCCTCATGGGAATTATTACAGGGGCAGGAATTATTGTAAGAACATATACTTAAGACAAGTCTTATTTCCATCATCTTAAGCATGCCATAGTTGTCATCATCATCACTATTGGTTGTTTATGCAGGGAATATTCATGATGACCTCCGGCTTCTTCCGCTTGCTGTCTGATCTTCCCAAGCCATTTTGGCGCTACCCAGTTTCCTATCTCAGTTATGGCTCATGGTCACTACAGGTAAAGTCTATGTGAATAAGTTATGCATATTTTGCTCATGGCTAATGCTGTCATAACAACTGAGGTATCTGATGGGGTTGAGAAATGTATTTAGTTCAATTATGACTCATGAAATATGAAAAATGAAGATAAATCAAAATCAATACCGAAAGTTGTAAAAGTAGTTACTTTCTTCCTCTTAGCTAGATGAGTTTTTTTTTTTGGTATTTTACAACCAGAAATGTGTTCCAAGGCCCAGAATGTTAAGTAGATTGTTATACTTTTAGGTGCATAACAGCATAAGCAGCTCAGAAAGGTTTACTTGGTTTTGTTATATGATTTACTTTCCAAAAAATTGTGACCAAAGAAAATTAGGCCTCCCAATAATGTTTTGAGATATATTATTGACTGCATCTGGTTACTTTAACTTTAAGAAATAGGTCACTAATTAGTTTATCCTATAATTAGTCCAACTTCCACAGTACTGATGAATGATTTTGAATTTTTTTTTTTTTATACCAAAATTGGCCAGGGAGCTTACAAGAATGACTTGATTGGGCTCGAATTCGATCCTCTAATACCAGGTGACCCCAAAATGAAAGGCAAGGATGTTATCACAAAATTGTATCGCATGCCAGTAGATCATTCCAAGTGGTGGGACTTAGCTGCTCTATTCGCTCTTATCATATTTTACCGGCTACTCTTCTTAATCATTCTCAAGTTCAAGGAGAGAGCTTCACCATTATGTCAGACACTTTATGCTAAGAGAGCCATACAGCATCTTGATAAGAGGCCCTCCTTCAGGAAAATACCATCATTCCCTTCAAAGAGGCATCAACCTCTCCACTCACTATCTTCTCAAGAGGGTCTCAATTCTCCTCTCCACTAGAAGCACCAACTTAGACTTCTGAGTTACAAGCTACAGCTGTTATAGTAAAACTTTGGCTATTTATGAGCATTATTATTGCTCAAATATAAGCAAATGAAAAAAAAATACAAAATTCTGAGTTTTTAATATAGGAATTTTTTAGTATACATTTTAATGCAGATAAGAAGTATCAACATACATGGGACATGGCATTGCCCAGCTAGTGTTGCTTTTTCTTATTTTTCCAACTTGTATTTACTCTATGTCTACATAAACTTAAAGCACCACTTGATTTTCTATCCTTTTGAACTAGTTGAAAAATTACCCAAGATGAGTAAGAGCACAATGGAACAGGCGATATTACCTCCCGATCATCCTCTTCATGAAAACATATTTCTAAGTACTTGTTCCATAGATTCTATATGTTGGGTTTTGTGGAGCCTAGTTGTATTTGATCTAGTTAGCGACTTGACCTGACCCGAATAATGTTGTGTTGTTTTTTATGGGAGATTTTCTGAGGCTTAGTCCATGAAGTGAAGGCTTGGGTCGACAAGCCTAAGCTGTTCTAGGGGTTTGGGGGCAACGCCCCTGGGAAAAAAAATTTGACCTGTTTTGTAGCTTATTGTGAATCCTGTGTGCAGGATATAGAAAAAATGTTGTTTTGGTGATTAGGGTTTTTTGGTTGTTGTTTTTGAGAGAGTTGAAAAACTGTAGCTGTACTTTGTATTTTTTCCTGATAATAGTGTAATCCTACAACTCCATGGACGTAAAAAAATTGCCGAACCACGTAAATACTGTCTTGTGCGTGTGATTATTTTTCTTTGGCATGTGTTTTTCCTATTTTCTGTTTCTCACAAGTTTGGAATTTCGTGGTAAGTCCCCACACCATATAGCTATTTATATGGAGAAGAAATCACATAACAAATGGACTTCTTATTTGTACAAATGGTACTTTGAACTAGGAATGAGCATTAAGAAATTAACAACACTGCTTTATCTATTAAGTTGTCTAACGATCAGTCACTAACCTTTGGTGTTTTATCCAGACCAAATGAAGAAAAAAATTCACTGGTGTTTACTTGGACCAAATGAAGAAAATGATTCTGGTCACCAGAGTAATGGTGGAAATTTAAAAAAAAAAAATTAGAGATAAAAAAATTCTACTATAATCCATGTGAAGCATTTTTTTTCTTTTATTTACCCCTAACCTCACAAGAACTTGTAATTATAAAATGACCATCATGCCTTGGTAAGTGGGGTGATACTTGACAATTAAGTTAATCACTAGGAGGAAGAAAGGGGGATAATGTAGGTAAGAGCAATGAAAGAATAGATACATAAATAAAATCTAGGTTAATCGCAAACCATAATTTTCCAAATCTGACAGGGCACCATAGGAGGAGAGATCAATAAATTTATAATCCTCCATTTTGGAATAGATTTTTTTTTTTTTTTGGAGCAAAAACGATAGTAAAATTTATTATTTATATAGAATCATGTTGTACCATGGGAAAGAGAAAAGAAAGGCATTTGATCCACTTCAGTCCAATTAGGCCTACTTTGCCCCTATTGTCCTTTTCGGTCTATTCGGTCCAATTAGGTTTAATTCGGTCACATTTGGTCCAATTAGGTTCATTTGATAAATTTAGGTCCCCTTCGGTCAATTTTGGACTAATTGGGCCTTAAATTAATTCTTTTTGGACTCAAAATTTCATATTTTTTATTTCTAATTTTGTAGGTTGAAAAGTATGAAATTTTATTCTATTTAGGCTATAGTTTTAAATGAGCATTAGAAGTTAGGGATATAGACCCTAAAAAAGTAACAAAAATGATAAATATTCACTACATTACCTTAAAATTAAAGCTTTAATAATATAGATATTATTATACTTATATTTGGAAAGAAAAAGAAAATGCTACAATTTAAACTTATTTAATAATTTAAATTTAATGTAATATGTCACATGTGTTCTATGGAATGTAGGAGTGCATTTTTAATATTCTTGGTTAAGTTCAAATTAGTTAACTGATTATGGTATATTTAAAAAAAGTTATTTTAATAACATATTTTCCAATTTCCATATATAAAACAATATTAGAATTATCTATCTATACTACTATTTAAGGGGCTTCTCCTGTTTTGATTTCACATTTTTTAGTTCAAAAATGCCCTTACAGTCCTATGTTTAAGCAGAGACAAAACTAAAGGACAATCCGGTAAAAATGCAACTCTAACTCTCACTAAAATATTGCCTAAAAAATAGGACTACTCTCCTATTAATTTTTAAATTGATTTATTAACTTATAGTGGAAAGTTTGTATTCTATAGTGGTATTGTATGTAATTAATGGGAGGAGTTTTCATTTTATAGTGGGAAGTTGAAGGCGTGAAGGAGGTTATTCAAAGGTAGTTTTTGTTTTGTAGATAATGTTTTACGTGAGAGTTAAATAAGCATTTTTATCAAACAGAAAAACCCTTTAAATAGTAGTAAAGAGAACACTCTCTTTTTTCTTTTTTTTTCTTTTTCTTTTTTTTTTTCAAATTCAGAGTTTAAAAACAATACAAGTTTTAGATGACTTCACATTTAAAAACTCAAGTAAAATATGCTAAAATTTCGGATAAAACTACCACTCTCCCACAATCATTCCCACCGTTATTTTTCCTTTATCTAAATGCAGGTTACATGGAGTTATATTTCTGCCATAATGATAACCACTAATGAGAAGATTTATCCAAATTAATTCATGGCCATGTCAAAGGTTACTTCTGCACCAGGTTAGGATTTGCTTAATTTGTGATTTATACATGTGGGTTTGTAAGTTTGTCTTTAGTACAGTTCGATCAATAACATCTTCTAGGGATTTTTTATGGTATTTACTTTTATTTTTTTTCTCTTTCTTTTGTTTTTTTTTTTTAATTGCAATGACTAGGTTATGAGTAAGATTGCTTTACAATGCCATTAAAGTCCAATACCCTTTAAACAGGGAGTGTCCTTTTATGGTCGTGGTATTTAGTTTAATATGTTAACAATTGTGGGGTTTTCCTTTCTTCTTCTTTTAAATTAATTTTGCAACTGGAGTCTAATACACATTATAGGGAGAGTAAACATGAGATTGCAGGGTCAGGTTCTTATCTACTTTTTTTGTTCTTTATGTTTTTTCTCTCGATTTAGATTATATTTTCCATTTTTTAGTTAATTTGTTATGGATGTATACATTCCTCTTCTACATTGGGGGTTCTAAAGTCAAATGTAAAAGAGGAATCATTACCACCAAAAGCAATTGTGCTTACCAAAAACACAAACCATTTCTATCAAAAAAAAGAAAAGAAAAAAAGACTTAACTATTCTTCTACATCTACATCTCTCTCAGTGACAACTGAGACAAAGTGTGTGTGGTGTTCGTATCAGAAATAAGAATGGCTGGTGAAGAATAGGGTCCTGCAATCGGTATCAATCTTGGGACGATGTACTCATGTGTGGCAGTGTGGCAACTTGATCATGTGGAAATTATAACCAACAAGCAAGGCAACACAATGACGCCTTCCTATGTTGCCTTTTCACTGATAATGAGCAATAGGTGATGCTGCCAATAATCAAGTTGCTTGGAGTTCTACCAACTTCATCTTTGGTACTCTACTTCTCCATACATTTTATTCTTTTTTTTTTTTTTTTTGGAAGTAGAAGTAACAAAGATGTGGATGAATTAAAGAAGCAAATTGAAAATATGACTTCAAATATAAAAGACTACGTGTTACCGACCTTAACTAATTTATTGAGAATCATGTTGTTAAATTTTCCATTGCATCCAACTCATCAACTTGACAAAATCGACTTAAATTTTTTTTTTTTTTTTTTTTTAAGTTTTAGTTTTTAGCCTTGACATATTCTATTTCTGCATATGAGTTTTGACTGCATAAGAAAATAACAATGAAATCAACTTGACAAAATTTACTAAACTAAATTTTTTTGTGGATTGATGAGTTGGATTGTGTTGAATTCTTTATTTGTTTGTTTTGTTTTTAGCTAGCCTTGACATATGCTACTTCTGCACATGATATGTGTTTTGACTGCATGAGAAAAGAAAAATGAAATCAACTTGACAAAATTTACTTAACTCAATATTTTTGTGGATTCATAATGGGTTAAGTTTGGTTGAATTTTTTTTTAGCCTTGACATATATTGCTTTGTATTTTGACTGCATGATAGAAGAAAGATGAAACATTGGGTAATATTTTATTCTTATCAACCAATATAAGAATGTATTTATACACATTTTTTACGTTTTTCATTATAATGCATTGTAGGTGAAATAATTTTTTTATCACACTCCTAGATTTTTAATGATTGAAAAATGTAATAATCTCAAATTATAATTGATACAAATTATTAAATTTTGAAAGAGATTAAATGGTACTCTACAATTAATCCACCTCTAACAAATCACGATTAGGTAACTCTCTTTCCTCTCACGCTCTCTTACTTTTAATTTCATTTTCAGTTCTTTTTTTTCATGAGTCATATTGATATAATTTTTCTAAAGGTCATTTTTTTATTTATGTATTTTGACAGAGGGAAGACACATTTTGAAAGAGATTATCATTGAGTGATTAGATTGATTACGAAATAGTTGACGATGGTGATGAATCAGAGACAAGATGTTACATAATTCCTTATTAAAGAGCCCAGATGAATGCAAAGGAGTATGAGACATCCAATTTTTTTTTTTTATATCTTCATCTACTATTGTTGACTTATATTCTTTGTTGGATTTCGTAAGGAAAACAAAATTGTAGTTCTTTTTATTTATAAGTTATGATTTTTTTTTCTTTCAACAGGTTGATCTAGAAGATTAAGAAGAATGATTGGGATGTATAAATTGCAAGTTGTAACTGTGTATATATTTCAATTTTCAAAATAAGGCAACATGCTAGGGATCTAGAAATTTTTTCTTTCAATATATATGAATTTGGCAATATTTTTGGGGCTCCACTAGATTACCAACTAAATGCCTCTTCTGTTTTTTTCCCCTTCAGATGGAATTATCACATGTGTAAACAATTCACAGTTTTTTTTGTTGAGAAAAAAAAATATTGAAGACATAAAATAAAATAAAAAATCCTCATCGTACGCATTTTTCTCATGCAATGAGGCTCTTTTTTTCTTTTTAGTTTTTGGGTACAGTATAATAATTTTTTATTCATTCATCACTTATAATGTCATAAATTTTAGAGGCTCACCAATAAAAGAATTTCCAATGGTGAAAAATTAGCAATTTAGGATGTACATTTGAGGCCAAAAAATTTGTAAGTAAATAAAAATTGAAGCAAATACTCATAGAGACTTAAACAGTAGCAATATATATTACTATAGTAATCCCAAATTATAATAGATGTAAATTAGGATCACTCTCCCACTAACCCACTTTTTCAAAGAAAAAAAAAAGTTAAACAACCTCACGTTGCTGCTGTTGTTTTTTTTTTTTTTTTTTTTTCCTTACAAAAAAATCATCCTCACAATTATCTTCCTATCAATTTAAAAAAAAAAAAAAAAAACATCCTCAAGTTTATCCAAACAAAAAAACTGAATAGATATATACTTTTATCTTCCTATCATAATTTTTTTTAACATCCCCAAGTTTATCCAAAAAAAAAAAAACTAAATAGACACCAGCCTCTGATTTGGGTAAATGTTAATAATTTTCATCAATTATAATTTGTAATTACTATATTCTTTTATCATAAAAAAATCTAGGGGTGTGATGAAACACACAATACTCATCACACCATAAACACATAATTTTGTAATATAACTATGTTCCTATTATCTTCAAATTATCAAAACATCAATCACTGGACCCTCAAAAAAAAAAAAAATCAATCACTGCATTAACAAAATTGCCAAAAAATGATGATAATTACGGAATACTAGCCTCTAAGCACGCGCGTGAGAAGCTCTTCTATTCTTTGGGTAAGGGTTAATTTAGAGTATTTATTATAATTTGGGAGTACTACATTTTTCAATCACAAAAAAAAACATAGGGGTGTGATGAATATTATGCGTTAGCAGGTGAAATAATTTTTCATCACACCCTTAGGTTTTTTTTGTGATTGAAAAATGCAGTACACCTAAATTATAATAAATGCTCTAAATTAACCCTTACCCAAAAAATAGAAAAGCCTTTGAGCACGTGCATGAGCGCATGCTCAGAGGCTAGTACTATTATTTAAGGGGTTTCCTTGTTTGGACCAGATTTTTTTTGTTCCAAAATACCTTTATACCCCTAGATTTAAGTAGATAAAACTAAAGGATAGTCTGGTAAAAATACATGCCTAACTTGAACACATGTCTAACTTGCACCAAAACATTGCCTACAAAATAGGAATATTCTTCCACTAATCCACTTTTTCAAAGTAAATACATCTTTAACTCCCACTAAAACGTTGCCTACAAAATAGAACCACTCTCTTGATGGTTTTCAAATTGCTCTTCTATTTTTTTTTTTAAAGGTTAATAATTTGCATCCATTCTATTTTGGAATTACTATATTTTCCAATCACAAAAATACCTAAGGGTGTAATGAAAAATTATTTCACCTGCAAACGCATAATACTTAATCACACTCTAAGTATTTTATGATTGAAAAATGTTGTAATTCCAAATTATAATTTATGCAAATTATTAAATTTTACCAAAAATAAAATAAAATAAAAGAGCCTCTCACGCGCGTGCTCAAAGGCTAGTGTAATTTAAATCTTTTTATTAAATTAAGTTTTTCATATTATATATCACTATGTATTGTTGTTGAATACAATACAAATTAATATTACATGATTCATTACAAAAAACTTATTGAAAAAAAAAAAGTTTAAATAACATATGCAGTTATGTACTATTTAACCTACAAAATTTATATTATATTCTTATAAAATAATTATATTACATTTTTATACATATTACTTGGATTTGGGTTTGCGACTAGTTGTCTTTTTTTTTTTTTAATTTAGAATACTAAGTATTTTTAACATACATACACATCAAGAGAGGGGAGAAAGTTCTAAAGAAACTGACAATAGTGTATATTCAAAAGGGTCAAATTCTTAGATACACATCACAGACTTTAAACCTTTTTAACTCACACTCATTTCCAATGTGGGATTAGCCCACTGTATTTTCTTTTCAAGATACTAAGGGTATATTTGGTAATTTTATTTCCTCTTATTCTCTGTTTCCAAAGATAATTTTTCTATTTTTGAAACTAAAAAACTTATTTGGCAATCCAAAATAGATTAAAAACAAAAATTGTTCTTAAAACTCAATTTATGAAAAAAACTGAAAACATGCAAAATGCTGTTTTCAGTTTCTAATTTTCAAAAGTTAATGAAAACACATATTTTATTTAATGAATTTATCTCATTTAATGAGTTAGTATTAGAGTTCAAATCCTAATAACAACATATTTTAGTATTTTCTATTTTTTTTCTTCAAAATACTATCTTTTTAATTTCAACTAACCAAACATGTTTTTGATTTTAAAAATACAAGAAAATTGTTTTTTCTTTATATTCTCAAAAACAAGTTTTTGAAAATTGAAAACAAAAATTGTTACCAAACATAACCTAAGTATTTTTAACACACATACACATACAGAAAGAGGGGAGAAAGTCTTAAAGAAACAACTAGTTGTCTTATTAAAAACTCAATATATAGCAAGAAGAGAGAGAGAGAGAAATTAAATCAATGTTTTATAAGGTTTCCGTGGCATTTAAGTAAGTAATTCACGCTATATGGCTAGTCACAAGATTTATACGCAAGTGCTATTACCATGAATGGCAAAACCATACACAAATAACGCATTAGTTACCATGCAAAAATGCCCTTACAACTACCAAAACAAGAAAGCAAGGGACAAAATAAACAAAAAAAAAATAGAATAGAAAAAGGGTTTCCTTCATTCAAATATATCGTATAGGGTGCAGTGGAAATGTGCAATGCTATCAAGAAGATGCCAGTGGTTTGGTTGCGGGGGTTTAGAGTTGTTACCATGTACTGAATGCTAAGCTTTTAATTCATCCCAAAAAAAAAAAAATACTAAGCTTTTAAAATATGATATATAGCCTAAGATAGCATATATAGAAAGAGAAAGATTCTGAAAAATGTTGCAGGTAACCTCAGTTTGAGTGGTTAGCCAAAGTCCAAGATACACACACACACACACACACACACACACATATATATATATATATATATATAACTCCAAATATATACAGATAGAGTATGAAAAAAACAAAAACAAAAAATCACCGTTCAAGAACCAATAACAATGCATGCGTCTCAACTCGCAATCTCTTCACTGCAATTTCATAAATGAAAGCATTAATGGTAGTTTGGTGAGAACACAGTACAGTTTTGTGCCCCTAGTAACTATTTTGCCAAAGATGTATTTACATCAAACTAGATGTAACTCTTTTCTTTGGGGGAAATTATTAACTTCTATCATAATATAGCCTACTATATATACTACTCCACACCAATAAAAATAAATTACTCTTTAAAAATTATAGTTATGTTATATATTTATATTAAGTGCTTTGGTTTTTACTATAAATATTTTTAAAAAAAGTTTGCCTATAAAAACAAATCACTCTTTAAAAATTAAAGTTATGTTATATATTTATATTAAGTGCTTTGTTTTTTTATTATAAATATTATTAAAAAAAAAAAGAAAAAAGAGTGCCAAGTCTTATTGTTATTTGCTTTTTGTTGATTATATTATTGCCCCTAGTAAATAAATATTGCCAATGACCAAAAAGGCCTTTGCTATAGTCCTTAACCAAGTCTATATAAAGTACATGAACACCTGGTTCTTCTATATTCACTTCTCTCTTTTAGTCTTATTTTGCTTCAAGATAAAGAAGTTTGTATTAGGAGATATATAGTATGGAAATAACAGAGAACACTAGTGAAGTTGGTGTGGATCATGAGAGAAGTATATGTAGGGGAATGCACTTGGTTTGGGAAGATCTCACTGTTGTGGTTCCAAACTTTGGAAATGGACACTCCAGGAGATTGCTTGATGGGCTCAGTGGCTATGCTGAGCCTGGCAGGATCATGGCTATTATGGGCCCATCTGGTTCTGGGAAATCCACTCTTCTTGATTCTTTAGCAGGTTCTCTCTCTCTCTCATGGTTTTTTTATTTTTTATTTTTTTTTAAAGCAAGGTTTTGACCTACTTCTCTTCATAGAAAGAAGAGAAACTTGTCATCTAAGTTATAAAACTCTTTACGTGTGTCATGGGTTGATCATCAAATGAAATTTCATTCAGAATATATATATGTTGAGTGCCTTAAAAAGATGGTGAGTAAATTGCTGTTTTTCTCTTTTTTGAACATTCTCTTCTTTGTTCTTTTTAAAGGTGATGGTGGTACGTACCATTGTTCCGACTTAATTAGCCTGTGAATAAGAGCAGTAACCAGTAAGCATTGTTTTCCAGCAAAGCTAAGCAAAGAAAGTGACACTCCTTGATATTCATTAACAAAGCATGTTCATCTTGGCAGGATTGCAAGTTAGTCATGGCAAAAGCATGTAGCACAATAAGTGTATCTTTCCAAAATTCTTAACACTGTTAACACAGCTATGATGCACATCTTGATCCTAATACAGTGCTAATTAATATGACAATCTTACATCGCCTTCTTAGCACATTTTAAATATATATATATATATATATATATATTTTTTTTTTTTTTTTTTTTTTTTTTGAGTGACTTGGCTTTACATGATTACATCAAAATAAAACCTGAGACATTAAGTACATTATGGTCTGAGAATGGAATGTTTTGGCATTGGGGTCAGTAAATATCTTACTTTAATTGTCTATGCATTTAAAATTGAACTGGTAAATCCATAGCCTAAAATGATGTTCAGGAATAATAAAGATAATTTTATTTTTTATAATTTTTTCTTATTACATTGAACTGATGTTGGTGAACATTACTTTCACATCGGTCCATCACTAAACGGTTTCTTTCTTTAGTTTGCTGCCACTGTTCCACGAGTTAAGACAATAAACAACTTATTACTAGCAATTAATTTTGGAATTTTGGTTGAATAAAACCTACTTCATGCAATTAAGTAACTGCATGTATTTAATTTCTCTTGTCTTAAACCTAGTACTCCATAGATTGGCCCTAACTTTTTGTTTGTTTGTTTGTGATTTTTTCCCCCAATATTTTAAATTATCTCCCACCTCCCAAGTCCAAGCTCATCTGAACTTCAATAATTTCTGCCCAGCCATGCCTACAAATACATTAGAGGAGAAAGTAGTGGGCACTTGTCTGGGCATACATTTAAGGTGATATTCAGATTCAGTGCGAGCAAACCAAAACGAGCCAAGTGATTTAAATGTTCTAGCTATTACTAAAATGAGAAAAAAAAAATTTTACCTCTATAGGGATTTGAAAATTACATCACTGGCCTTGATGAGTCTCATGGAAAAAGCAACAAATTAAATAATCCTTCTTCTATTGTGAGAGTCAATAACATGTGGGAGAATTCATCATTTGGATGAAAAATATGATTCATTTTGTTTAAAACCATACGATACAAGGTCTAATGATGACTTTCAAAAGATTGGGAGATCATTTGTATCAAAGAGCTAGTGAGTGATGAAAGGGACGTTGTTCTTACTAGACAAGGGGAAAAAAAATCATTGGGAGAACAATAAAAATGAAAACAATTACCACCATTTGAACGGAGCAAAACCCCAGTGCCTTTAGGCCCTTAGCACTAGCTAGGCAACCAAAACTATTGAACAATATTTTTTATCAAGAGTAAAAGAATAAATAATAAATCAATGATTAAGTTTATATTTTCTGTTTAATTAGCTATGAGATTACCCCACGCTGTGGCTTATGCTACTTATCTCAAAATGTGAAATTTTCATGTGCCCGTCCTATACAACATCTCTCCCACATGTCAGTGAGAAAAATGTTATATACGACGAATGCAGGAGATACCTTTTCTCCTAAAATCCTACTATATTTATTGAGAAAAAAAGAATCACCACCTATCCTTTGCTAAGGTTTTAGCTCAATTGCACTCAGAAATTTCACCACTTACTAGGGTGCTTGCTCATTGATGTAATTACAAAGTAAAAATATGTAGCTAATAGTGGTGAGCAATAAATTGATTACCAGCTAGCTAATTGTGTTGTTTTGTTATTGACAGACTCATGATTTGTTAGTATGAGATTAATGATGCTTGAGCTTTTGCAGGAAGGCTCTCTGGAAAAGTTGTCGTGACTGGAAATGTTCTTCTCAATGGGAAGAAGAGGAGACTAGACTATGGTGTTCTTGTAAGTAATTTATATACATGCACCAACATGAATGTACAAGAATATAGGGACACTTTTGACCACTTTTCTCTTGTAACTCTGTTCTTTCTTTTCCCTTTGAAAATTTCAGGCTTATGTGACCCAAGAGGATATTTTGTTGGGAACTCTAACAGTTAGAGAAACCTTAACTTACTCAGCAAATCTGAGGCTTCCAACTTCTATGACCATTGAAGAAGTTAATGGCATTGTAGAGGGAACAATTATAGAAATGGGACTTCAAGAATGTGCAGACCGGCTGATTGGAAACTGGCATTTGAGAGGTATAAGTGGGGGGGAGAAAAAGAGACTAAGCATTGCACTTGAAATCCTCACAAGGCCCTGCCTCTTGTTTCTTGATGAACCGACTAGTGGCCTTGACAGTGCCTCAGCTTTCTTCGTTGTTCAAACTCTTAGAAATATTGCTCATGATGGAAGAACAGTCATTGCTTCTATTCATCAGCCAAGTAGTGAGGTTTTTGCACTCTTTGATGATCTTTTTCTGCTTTCGGGTGGTCAAACAGTATATTTTGGACCAGCAAATTTGGCCATTGAGGTACAAACTATGAAACTGTCATGGTAACTTATATTTTTCCTATGTTATGTTTGTTCATTATCCATCAAGGATTTTACCTACAATCAAATTTCATCTGTTGTATTTATCTTGTAGTTCTTTGCCAATGCCGGATTTCCATGTCCAAGTCAAAGAAATCCCTCCGATCACTTCCTCCGTTGTATAAATTCAGACTTTGATGTAGTGACAATGTCCTTGTTGGAACATCGCAGAATACGTGTATGTATATGGTACAACTTTTACTGTCATAGAATTTTTTGTCACTCAAGTAGTGAATGCTTGTGTGCTGCTTTATTGTGTTCTCTGAAAAGTAACATCACACTTTCAAATGCTGCTTGGTATCAGATTTCCTTTCACAGGTCGTGAAAACATGCCAAGAAACATTGTTTGTGTACTTACCACCGATAGTATCATCATCAACCAAAATACATCTTGGAAGTTGGAACTAGTTCCAACATATTTTACCATCTCATGTCCTTTTAAACTTGAGCTAAATAAAAATGCATGTCCTATCACTCCTTTGATTTTCACATGCATTCTGACCTGCAAATTATGGCTTACTACAACTTGCTGGTCTTTTTATTACAGGAAATCCAAAAATCATCAGATCCCATGATGAACTTAGCAGCAGTGGAGATCAAAGCAAAGCTTATTGAGAAATACAGGTGCTCAGAGTATGCAACAAGCGCAAGAATAAGGATTCGAGAAATCTCAACTGTTGTAAGCATTTCATAATATCCCAGTTTTGTTTTGTTTTATTTTGTTTAAATAGTAAACTTCATTGGTCCCATTTTCTACTTTCTTTAGCTAATAGCATTCATTGCCCATTTTCCATCTTAAGGTGAATTTTGCCACACCTTTTCTTTTTGCACCGAGTGCCAGGGCTGAAGGGGTATAGCTGGTTGCTAGATGTAGTGCATCCATAAAATACTTATTCTAAGAAGCATATTTTACACGTGCTTAATGAATTCCAGTTTTCTACATTAAGATTCATTGTTCTGCTGCAAGGAACATTGTTTCACATCCTAGTAATTAGTTTCAAGGATTATCAACAATATGTAAGATATGCTGATAACCAAAATTCTTAAACCAAATTAAAATTCAAGAAGAGTACAAGTTTTGCTAATAATCAATAACAAGAGCTTATGCCTCAGGAAGGACTTGCAATTGAGAGAAAAGGTGGGAGCCAAGCCAAATGGTGGAAGCAACTCTCAACTTTGACACTTAGATCTTTTGTGAACATGTCTAGAGATGTAGGGTATTACTGGCTAAGGATCATAGTCTATATAACCTTATCTCTATGCGTTGGTACCATCTTCTATGATGTTGGAACAAGTTATACCGCAATCTTGGCTCGTGGAGCTTGTGGTGGATTTGTAGCAGGCTTTATGACATTCATGTCCATTGGAGGCTTCCCTTCCTTCCTAGAAGAAATGAAGGTACATTAATATATTTGAAGGGTGGAAGAATACTCATTTTAACAAAAATTTGGTTAGACTAACATAGACCAGCTATTGTAAGTAATTGATTATTAGTTTTTATTAAACAGGTTTTCTATAGAGAAAGGCTCAGTGGACATTATGGGATTGCTGTGTATATTCTGTCCAATTTCCTCTCATCTTTCCCATTTGTGGCTGTGATGTCAATTGCTACCGGAACCATAACTAACTACATGGTGAAATTCCGGCCTGAATTTTCTCATTTAGTGTATATCTGCCTAGATCTTATTGGCGCTATTGCAGTCGTAGAGAGTTCAATGATGATTATAGCTTCACTTGTTCCTAACTTCTTGATGGGGATCATAATTGGAGCAGGATATATTGTAAGAAAAATAAACTCCATTTTCTATGCCGAGCTTCTCCCTCTTCAGCTAAATACTAATTCATTGTCATTATCAGGGAATTATGATGATGACTGCTGGGTACTTCAGGCTCCTACCAGATCTTCCCAAGCCTTTCTGGAGGTACCCAATTTCATACATCAATTATGGTGCATGGGCAATACAGGTAATTTACCCCAAAAAAATTACAGGTTTCAACATCCTAAATCAATTGTCTACAATTATTGATGCTCTGGTCTAGCCTGGTATGAAGCATGCAGAATTTATGCTGCATATCTTGTGCATGACTTCAAAAATAACTTTCCATATGGTTGCATTTTAAAATAATGCAGGGAGCATACAAGAACGATATGATTGGCCTTGAGTTTGATTCTCTTGTACCTGGTGGCCCAAAACTAAAAGGCGAGGTTATACTCAGTAGCATGCTTGGCGTTCAACTGGATCATTCAAAGTGGTGGGACTTAGGTGCTGTGGCAGTCATTCTCATATCTTGCAGACTTCTCTTCTTTGCCATCCTCAAGTTTAAGGAGAGAGCTTCACCCTGTTTTCGAACACTTTACACCAAACAAACTCTACACCATCTCAATAAGAGGCCTTCATTTAGGAAAACACCACCTTTCCCTTCCAAGAGACACCAACCTCTCCACTCATTGTCTTCACAAGAGGGTCTCAACTCTCCATTGCACTAGAAGCAAAAACTGACAGTCCTAATTATGAACTTTTTCAACAACAGTTCTGCCCAAGTCACTAAGATCGTGAAATGGGGCAGAGTACACATTGAAGCCCTTGATAGAAGAAGTTTAGCATGTAGAGTATAATGTTTTTAAAGAAATGTACACCAAGCAGATTAATGAACTACATTCTACATGTAGCAATTTTAAATTTCTACTGATATAGATTTCACTTTATATAGTAGTTTTTCTATTGGCTATTGTACTCACTAAAAGAAAAGAACATCTCATCCCTCATTTTTTTTGACTCACGTTCAATGGAGCAGGATGGGGCAGTAAAACCCTATCCCAACTCAAAACCAAGAAGTACAAGTAGGAAACCCACACCTATGTATCCCTTTAACAAGGGAGGACCTTGGCAAAGAAAGAACAATTGCCATCCTTAGCGTGAACCCTTCATAAAACAATGTGGTAAAAAATTTCTCTCAGTTTATGGAGAGGCTCTCTCTAGTGTGGACACCAGATTGGACCAATTAATGTTGATTGATTCAGTTGGACCTGACTGAGTGTAATTGATGCTGATAGATGCTGACACTTCTTTAGGATTTAACTTTATTTGCTTATATTTCATACTTATAATTGGTTAAGCATTATTTCTATTCCTAACTGCTGCATAAAGACCAAATTTATACTCAATTGTATAAAAATAAAGATCGATATTGAAATAAATAAGCTATATCAAGTCCACAAGAAATTCAACCTGCAAAAAAGTTTTTTGTAAGTTTTCTCCACTTTCGCTAAATAAGCAAGGCATCAATCTACCTAACCAAAGGAGTCCCATTACCAACATAAGCAGCTAGATACAGCAAGGATTTCATCTAAAAGAAATACGACCAACCTGAGCTTCTTAATCTTGAATCGATCATTTCTGCTTCCATGCACTTGACCAATTTGTTGAAATACTCGTACTTCTACATAAGAACCTCCTGTCAAGATAAGGATAGATGGATAGATTCAATTAGCTAAAAGGTTCACTACCAAGGTAGCTACCCCCTTCCTTAACTGGAACAGAGAAATATGCACAAGCACAGAAAAAATTTGGCATGACACAATATTAAGTCTTAACAAAGCCATAGGTGCATGGAAGTTGAGCTTTGCAACTTCTTGTGATATACATCTTAACGAGGATGTGCCAGATGTAGCAATATAAACCTGTTGCAACATACTTGTTTAAAACCATTCCAAACTGAACCTGAAGAAATATGGGCATGTGTTTGTGTGTGAGTAGACATCATCTTGTGCACATGCAAGAGAGAGAGAGAGAGAGGACCACAAGAGAACGACTTGGATGTTTGATCTTCCACTTTGAGTCCATAAAACCAGAAGAAACTTTAGCATAAATAAAGTTTTCATCTCCTGTCAACCAACAACATTGGCTATTTCAGAAGAGATATACCCATCAAAAGATTATAATTCCTGAACAGCAAGCAAAGGAAACATTTAAATGGAAGTGTGCCATAATTTCTGAAAAAAAAAAAAAAAGGCTGGCTTTCAGCAACCAATGAGGAACCCATCCTATCATTGCAAAAAGGAATACAAGAGCACACTTATAATAACGTACTACAAGAGAGACCTCACAACAATTGAAACCAGAATATCCAGTAAAATCAAGAAGATAAATATAAAGGTATCATTGGGCTCAAGTGACATCATTATATTTAACAAGCCGTTTTCTCTCTTTCATAGAAAAATTCAAGTTTACAGTGTCATCAAATAATTTGTCAGTCAATTTTTAACAGCTAAAATTACAACAATGTTAAACTCAGATCCATCTCCAAGCTCCGCAAGAGTTAAGGTTGAAAGGAGCTGCTTGCTGGCTAATGTTTCTTCTCACTTGATGCTCCATTCTCAACTCGGTTATCAAACCCATGATAAGGAACTTCAACCATGGGCTTAGGCACTGGACGTCCGTCAAAGTCCTCTGGAAAGAATTCAAAATCAGGGCCAAAGTTGAACTTGACTACACAATTTGGCTGATTTGGAAGAGTATACATTGAGGCAGCTGGGTAGTAGCGACCACCATACAGATCCTTGAAAGCAACCCCTTGGCAAACCCCATTTTTGAAGAAAGATATCTCACTTCCTGCACAGAAGATTCATTTGCAGACAAAGTGAATAATGACCCTTCAGATGAAAAAATACAATTTGGATATTAACATTCTAAGTTCAACACACAGAGGGGGGAAAAGAGCAACCTAACCATGCTTACAGTGAAACGAGTTCAAGAAGGCAGAATTTTTTCTAGCTACATGGAAAGGACTCTTAGCCAGAGGTGCTCCCAAATTTAAAAGTGTAGCACAATTAAATTCAGATGCAACAGCAATTTTGCAGGTAAGATAACAGCTCCAGTAGGATTGATTTGGGGTGGGTAAACAAACTTTACAATAACCGTAATTTTATAATAAAATCTTCTTTTTTTTATATATTGCCATCACTCATCAGATGGAACAGGTTAAGGTCACACCAAACCAAGTTACTTGGATCAAGTTCAGCCATCTTTGCTATCACAGTGCACAATGTAAAAATATTAACACACTAATTGAATCAGAATTAAATTTAGGTTTCAAAGAGTTAAAGCATGCTTGGACATCTGCGGTTAATAATCTTTTATCTCAAAGTGGACTCTCCGTTCCAGTTTACTCAGGGGCAGGGTCATCTTGCAGACCGTATATTTTTCTCATTTTTCTTGGATAATTTATAGCAATTTCATTACAAACATGTGATAATCATAGACCTTTTAAATTTTCCCACAGTGCTCCTCACTTCAAAATCTAGAACCTCATTGGCCCTATTCCCAAACCCAAACCCAAACCAGCTAATTTCAATTTCGGTTGGGTCAGTTTATCTGATACAATGTTCATTAGGCTCTAAATTAGATTCTTCAAAACTGACAAGTATTGGTTCACCTTCAAATTGCCAAGAACCAAACCGGTTCCCAAATCTAACACCATCTCTTTTCCTTGTTAGTTCAATATACATATACAATAACACAAACTATATTCAACACATTGCAATTAAAGTCTTATTGAACCACTAAGCACATTGTCACAAACATCTAAAAACGCAAACATAATCTTTATACATTCAAAGAAAAACCCACTTACCGGGCACAACCTTAGGCGGCTCCTCCTTGGCATCCGGGGGGGCACAAGCGTACCTCTGCCCTTTATACAACACCAAATGGTGGGGCTTAGGTGCATAAGCCGCGCCCTCCGGCAAATTAATATAAAAACCAATAACATCCCCTTCTTTATACCCTTCCTCCCCATACTTCTCCCTCAATGCCTTATGCACTTTACTCCCATCAATATCCCTATACCCGAAACTATTCCCGTCATACCCAACGGGCGCCTGCAAGTCCCCTTTCTCCGTAGACCACCCTAACCGCGTATGCCCCGTTTCCCCCAACCTCACAACCTTTATTTCAAAGTACCACGACCCTTCCTCGACACCGCGAGTCGCTCTAACCATCCTATACCCTTTAGTACTCCCTGCACTCAGCCTATCATCAGTCAATTCCACTTTCTCCGCTTTGTAAATCTTCGAAAGGCAGATTTTGAGCTCCGGGGTGTCGTCTGATTTGTCTGGGAATTTGTGGATTGGAGTGATGAGTACAGTGTCTTCCGAAGCTTGTGCTGATGAACCGTTGTTGTTGTGGCTGTTGTGATTGTTGTTGTTGTTCTTCTTCTTCCCCTTTCGGGTCGATTTCGTGACCCACACGTTATTGTTCTTCTTCTTCGCTTTCTTTGCCGTTGTTGTGGGCAGAGGAGGAGTTGGGGTTGGAGTTAGGGTTAGGGTTTGGGTTTCGGTCGGAACGGCGTCGTTTTGAGAGGGTTGTTGTTGTTGCTGTTGTTGTTGCTGTTGTTGGTGTTGGGGCGTGGTGGTGAGAGAAGAGAGGGGTTTTTGCTTTTTGGGAGGTGGGTCTTCTTCGTCGTCGTCAACGTCGTCGTCGACGTCGTCGTTTGTGGTGGTGGTGGTGTCGTTGTCGTTTTCGGTGGTGGTGGTGTTGTCGTTTGTTGGGGTGGATCTAGGCGGCGACTTGTCGTCTGAGGATGGAGAGTCCGGTTTGGTGGTGGTGGCGGTGTCGTTTTGGGGTTCGGTGGCATTGTTGGAATTTTGTGGTGGAGGTGGGGGCAAGAATTCGGTGGTGGTGGTTGCAGTGGTGGGTGGGGATGATTGGGTAGGGGCAGTAGAGAGAGTGGGTTTGGTGGAATCGTCTTCTTCTTCGTCTTCGTCTCTATAGGTGGCTTGGAGGGAATCCATTGTGTTGTTGGGATGTTCAAAGTTAAACCCTTTTTCTGTGTGTGTGTGTGTGAGTGTTGTTGGTGTTTTTGAAGACAGACAAGTGAGCTGTGAGTGAGTGAGTGAGTGAGGAGTGAGTAGTACTTTGTGAGAGATTGGGCTTTTTTTTGGGTTGGATGGAATTGGTTTTATAGTTTTTTACTTTTTTTGTTTCCTTATCAAACTAGGATTAGGATTGGGCTAAATAACCAAAAATACAATTTGGCAAAATATTTAGTAATTTACTTTGTAAAATATTTAGTAATTTATCACTGTTTTATAACTTAATTTCGTGGAACTTGAATTTTACGTGGAACTCAAATTTATGAAAATCGAGTTTCTTAAGAATGTGCAAGAAACTTGATTTTTATAAATCTGAGTGAGTTACAAAATAGTTGTAGATTACTAAATATTTTGTAAACAGTAATAAGTTGCTAAATATTTTTTTAAATTGTGCAATTTGGCCATTTTAGCCCTAAAAATGGGCTTATGTAGTTTAGGTCTTTTGGGGGAACCTTTTTAATTTCATCATTTATGGGCATTTCTTGCTCCATTTTGATGCTCTTCTGGACTATTGACTATGGACTATGGACTTTGGAGCCTTTTTCTTTTTTAATGTGAAAGAGGATAGAAGGTAAAACTCAAGCCCAAAAGACTTCCTCAGAAGATAGGCCCATAACCATACCTGTGAATAATGCTGATATATTTAAATAACCATAGCCCATGGAATCCAGCTCGGGGTTGCCCTCTTGAGGTAAGTGTAGTCCATCAAGTGTCCCACTCGCTGCCTTTCTTTCACATTTGGGCATTTATAGACAAACTTCTCAGTTTTAGTTTTTTATTCTTGGCCTAACTCTCATCTATTGTCACTATCATTACCCTCAAGCTAAAGGCACGTACAAAAAGACTCACCGTTACTCTTTAATTTTTCCTTCTCAAACAAATTAGATCGGAAAAAGTTAACGAATATTCTAAAAATATTGATTTAGAAAAAAATTTAATAGAAAAAGAAAAAAGTAATTGATTTTTTTTTTACACTTTTTTATATTTCACATAAAAGTGCTATTAAAAATTTCATAAAATAGTCTATTAACAAATACCCTAAAGGCACCTATTAACCAAATTTAATTAAATTAATTGACTTGACTAATGGAGCCTCCTCGACCATCCACACCTAATTGATCCTAAGGGTGTGTTTGTGATTGAGGAGATTTTAGGGAGGATGGAGAATGTAGGAGAGAAAATATCTTTAATGAGTCCTTGGTTAGAGGAAGGAGAGGAAAAAAATTGATGGAATCCGAATATTTTCTTGAGCCGATCAAAAAAATTTCTCTCTAAAATAGAGAAAAAAAAACAAGAGGAAAAGGCTCACAAAAATAAGCGGACCAAAATACCATTTTGTATGTTTGCACATGGGTTTGTTTCTTCTTTTTCTCTCCTTTTTTTTTTTTTTTCTTTTTTTCTTTTTTTTAGATAAGGTCTCTCTGTTGTACGTACCATCTGATGATTCTGATTTGGTTTTTTTCTTTTTCTTTATTCGTTTTTTTTTTCTCCTTTGGTTTGGGTCTTTTCCTGTACTTCTCATTCGGGTTTTTTTTTTTTTTTTTATACACATTTTTCTTTGGCTTGTGCTCTTTATAAAAATTGAAAGTGTTCACACACAATTTTTTAATAGAAAATGTGTTACTTTTTATTTTATTCAATAGGTATATAATTTTAAATTTATATTAACTTCATTTTCCATCATCTCATTTTTCTTCTCAACCAAACAAATGAATTTGTTGTCTCTAAATATAAAATTCAATGGTTGTTGTCTTACTAATCTTTAAATTATTAATAAATTTTTTAAACTATTACACAATCTAGTTGTATTGTGTACTAAATTGTATTTATTTTAGATTATTGTATATAATATGGAAGTTTTATATACAAAAAAAAAAAAAATTAATCATTTTTTTTTTAATTGCTCCCATGACAAATTCCTAACTCCGCCACTATTGACTCCCCTAAAATAAAATCCTAGAGCCTCCATTGTCGAGTAGTTGTTTCAAAGTAACATGCATTGCCTATTTAATCACAAATCACAATGACGTATCTTGTTTAATCAGATTGTCTAAAAAGAAAAGTAACATGCTATTCATGTCATTGTGACATCTACAAATTTAGTTTAGAAGAATATACAATAATAGTGATTAATTAGTACCTACTAAGAGGGATATCTATAGTGCCGAATTTGCAATGATGTTGGCTGAGAATCCAATCTTCATGTCCTTAAGGGGTTGCCTCTATGCTAAATGCTTTTGGAATAGCACCCAAGCTTTTGTGTTCATGCGTGATTTTTACAGCCTGCATATTTGTACGTGAATGAAAAAGAATTCTAGCACTAAGAATATATGCTTTGTTTCCCTGGAATATTTATTTTCCTTTTGCCATTTGGAACCTTTGCTCCATAAGAATAGGAATATTATTGTGTTTAAGAACATTCTAAATTCTGAGCCATATATAATAATATACCGTTTTATTATGTTAAGGGAACAACTCCTACTCCCTGGCTCTGCCCTATCCCAGACAATGCATGAGAAAGTAACAAACAATTTAGCCAACATTTTATCAACTCCATTAAGAAAAATGTCAAACTTTGCCTATTAGGCTCCATTTTACACTTAGAACCTTTTTTTTTTTTATAATTTTAAATAAGACTAGGTATTTACTATTTACATATGAAAAAATACTCATCCATTTGGCTAATATTAATATAGAGTATATGTGAATTTCAATTAGTTCAACAGTTAAAAATTTTATTAGTTAAAAAATAGATCTGATATTCAATCCTCATTTACATAAAAAACTAATTAATATCTTAGACTGATAATAAAAAACACAATCACTAGAAGCAAGAGACCATATGTTAAAACTCTATAAAATATATATATACACACATAGAGTATATAATATAACAATATAATTCTATTTTTCTAGAAGCAATTGATTACATATCAATATCTTTCATCAACTACCCGACTAACTGGTCATTGTGGATTGTGGTCAAACAAAGATGACAAATAAAATAAAATAAAAAATAGTGGGGACGTTAATGAATTGGTCTCCATCAAAGTTTTGGTTGCGTATGCAGATACGTAGATATCATAATTCAAGATTGCATTCATTGTGTGAAGGTCGTGAGAAATAACAAACAATTATTGGTCAAAAGTAAATTAAACTTTGACAAATTCCATCCCAACATGCTGACTTTCAGCATAAAGAAACAAATGGTACGTGTTTCTTAAAAATTCCACAACTTCTTCATATTTCTGGTGCTGCGATAGTAAAACTTGATAATTAAAAGCAAGTAGTGTTAATTGGGTTGATTTTTCTTTGCATAATTGTCGCTTCTTTCTTTTGGACTTTTCCATTGTCTTTATTTTGGCTACTTTTTCCTACAATCTTGCATTAACAAAACCTCAAACCCTTACTGATGTGATGACTAATTAGTTGGTAATTTCAATTCTTCCATGAAAGTATAATACAATTGTTACAATTGAAATGTGAGACCCAATTAATAAAATCTTTTGGATTGACTCCAAGATGATGGCTAAAGATTTTGAACTATATATGATCTCATATATCTCATCAGACTTTAGGAACCATTAAATTAAATTCTTGAGATTGAGAATTTTAACCACATAGATTCACATAAAGAGTCCATTTGGGAACAACTTATTTAACTGAAACTGAAAACTAGTTGCTGAAAGTATATAGATAAAGGTAGAAGCTAGTTGAAATAGTACAATGGAACTCGTAAATAGTACTAAAAACGCATCCAAAGTTATTAAATCGTAGGTTGTCTTATCCTTACCCACATGAAGACTTACAAGTAAATTGGTATCGATTAATGGTATTGAAGTGCGTTGGTTAAGGTTAAGTTTTTTATTGCAATTAATGAGTACTTTTTTTTTTTAAGATCGCCCAACATTCAGTTATATGTGTATTGTTTATTAGCACCCGTTAACTTTCCAAATTAATGAGATTTTATTCCTCCTTAACGAGTGGAATGGAGCACCTGTTAACAGATTTCAAGTAAATTTAACATTTTTTGCATGTTTTGTGCTGGAATTCTACAGTCTACACTCTACACACCAAGCCATTTAATTGTACTACTCATCTCTCCACAAAAAAAAAAAAGTACTATTCAAGAATTCATCTCTACATATAAAGCCACCATTGGATTCTTCAATAATCCCAAACTTACACACCTAGTATAGCCACAAAATGCAATCTTTTGCCGGGTTGGTTCAGTTGGTAAGACTCGAATGCTTCGCCTAAAAAGGTCTTGATTCGAGTCTCACTGTTAGTAGTTCTCCTTTGTGGGCTATCTATAAATTCAATATAAGTCTTCTCTGAGATCAGCGGCTTGTCCTAAACTTTCGTCTACCAAAAATAAAAAATAAAAATACAATCCTTTTTACAGAAGAATCTCAGTGTGCTCTGTCCTCGTCAATATCAAGAATATTTCAGCAATGGGGTGCTTCCTTTATTCTTCAACAGAGAGATCACCATTGCACGTCATAGAGTTTGTTGGAATCACTTATCAAGCCCACCGGCCACCACCCGATACTTTTCTATTATATTCTTTTTTGTCTTCTCCACCCCGTTTTAATTTCAACTCATAAGTCTTCTAATCAGGAAGCAGAAGTACAAGCAAAAATGTTTACTTTTTTTTTTTTTTGAGGGGGAACAAAAAAAATGTTTACTTATTCAAACAATCTCACAATATTCAACAACAAAAAAATGTTAAACTTCTTGTTATTTTGAAATTTATTTTATTATACTTTAGGTTGTGTGATTTTATTATATTGATCAATGAATGATATGGTTAAATTTAATTATCCTTTAAAAATGATACTATTTTTTGTTTAATTGGTTAATACAATTATGCGATTGATTTTTTCTATTAGAAAACTGATAGTATTCTCATCAAAAAAAAAAAAAAAAAACTGATAGTAACACCTAATAAATTATAGGTAAGTTCTTTTTATAGTCAATAATGTGATATATGTATCCATAAATAAAAAAAAAAATTTATGATGTGTGTGTATTTTTTTTTCTTTTTTCCTTACCCGTTCCAATTATTGAAACAATGATTCAGACAAGCTGTCCCTTGAGTTACCATCAATCTCAAGGACATAAATAAAAAAATAATAGTTATTTTTTTTTAAATTAGAAAATAAAGAATAAGTTTGTTGTCTCTCTGTTCTATTGTCTGGCTAATTACGTCAGAGCTGATGAATGTAGAGAGACATTCAACTGAATTAAGGTTGAAAAACTTATCAAATAAATAAATAAATAAATAAGGATGAGATATGCAGGTGATTATTATTGCCAACCACAAAACCCTATACATTTCATCTAATAAAGTTTATCTTATCTATAGTGCGAACCTAGTGCCTTGAACAATGCATACTTATAAATTATAATAACCTAGTGGTCACTAAGGGTGGGTTTGGATAGGGAGGTTGGCGTCTGCGTTTCACATTTCAGACCTTTTTTTTTTTTTTTTTTTTTTCTACGCACAGATTTCAACAGGAGATATGATGCATTGTTCACCACTGTGCGTGAACAGTAATTGCACAGTGGTGCACTGTTTATGTACTTTTTCAGCTTTTTTTTTTAATTAAAAATGGAACCCGCAGCACTATTCACACATTTAAAAATTATTTTGCTACAGTGTTTTTAGTTTTCAGCTTTCAGCTGTATCCAAACGGACCATAATGAATTCTGTGGCATTCTGTGATTAGTGATTGACTAATGAATTTCCCTCCCCTAACTTTTTAAAAGTTCTGCAGAAAGTCATAAATAACTTGTTAAACCTTGGTGGTGGACTAGTGGCAACCCTGGACAATAATAATCCAAAGAGTAATGATATATATATATATATGTGTGTGTGTGTGTGTGTGTGTGTGTGTGTGTGTGTGGCATGAATTATTTTTGTCAATTTATTTTACTATTCAGCTTATTTTTGTTACTATTTATGAGTCTCATTGCACTTTTTTTGTACTATTTATGGATCTCACTGTACTTTTTCATGCTAACTTTTACTTTTATGTACAGCACTTTCAGTAAAAAGTTTTCAATTTAAACAAAATAAGTGGATTTCAAACGGATAGAATACAGAACCAAAAATTAATTTTTTCACAACTTGGTAAATTTTTTTTTTATTGTTGTTATATTGATGTAACATTACTTATAAATAGACAATACCAACAACACCACTTTTACTGTATATACCAATGATAATATACAAATTTAACAATTGTGAAAAATAATGTAAACGTATTTGTGTCACTATATTTATTATAATCAGAATATCAACTCCTTTTTATTTTTAACTCTCAAACATTTTCTTTCTTTCTTTTTGGGTTTCTTTGGTAGGGTCTTGCCCACCACTTATCCGGGAAATTTGGACTTTACTTCACAAAGGCAAGATTGTGACATTATAGCTGTAGCAAATATATATATATATAGAGAGAGAGAGAGAGAGAGAGAGAGAGAGAGAGAGAGAGAGAGAGAGAGAGAGAGAGAGAGAGAGAGAGAGAGAGAGAGAGAGAGAAATGATATGTCTATAACATTTTCACAATATTTTTACAACAAATTTTAAGTGGTAGATTGTTACTGATTATTATTATTGGGGCATAAAAGTAATCTTAGTGTTAGGTTCAAATTTGAACAAATAATAATTAACCACCTATGATTTGTTGTGAAAATATTGTGGACATAACACCTTTTATATATATATATATATATATATATATATAT
This sequence comes from Castanea sativa, assembly GCF_040712315.1. Classification (NCBI taxonomy): domain Eukaryota; kingdom Viridiplantae; phylum Streptophyta; class Magnoliopsida; order Fagales; family Fagaceae; genus Castanea; species Castanea sativa. The sequence goes on along the minus strand of NC_134020.1, from coordinate 52,587,858 downwards.
ATATATATATATATATATAATTTAATAGTTGGGGGATTTGAAACATAAATACCTCTATTAGTGGTAGAGGTGTGCGCGGGTCGGATTGGGCGGATAAACGCCAATATTTCTATCCAATCCATCACTAGCGAGTTGGGAAAATTCCAATCCGCTACCAACCCGCTAAAGTTTAAATTCGGCGGATTAGTTACAAATTTTGGTGGTTTCAACTCAGCGGGTTAGGCGGGTTGGGCAGGTTGGCATTAACAACATTTTAAAAAAAAAAATTATCACAAACTACAATTTTTTATTGTATAATCTCAAAATATAACTATTGCACAAAAAAAACTAAAGTAGATTTCATTGGATAATCTCAATTCTAACATAAACATAGGGTCAATGAAAAAGAGATATATCATCTTTAGCAAAACTAGGCTTTGCCTTACAACTTAGGAAAATTAAATCAACAAACTCAAAGTTTTAACATTTCCAAAGTCACATCAAGGATTACAAATAATAAAAAATATTAGACAAAGACAAAGAATTAGATGAACAGTACTCTTATGTAATATATAACATATTTAACTTGGATATACAATGAACTACTTGAATATACAATGAACCTGCTTACCAAAATGGCTTTACTTGTAATATTATAACACATTTTATAATATATAAATGGATCAAATGACATAAAACTAAATAAAAAAGGCAAAAAATATTTAAACAATAGAAGACAATAACATAATTACAGACCTTTGTGATTGTCAGTGAAGGATTGAAATGATAAAAAATAAAGCTACAAAAAGGTTAAAGAAGAAAGAGGAAAGGAAAGACAGTGGTTGAAGGTGAAAGCTAAAAGTGAAAGGTGAGAAAGAAAAGGTGAGACCTAGAGCCACAAAGTGTATACTGTATATACGATTGAATTAAATGGGATGGGTAGTAGGTAGAGGTGTTTAGGGATTCAATGTTGACTTTTTAGATTTTGTTTAAGGAATTTTTTGAAGGCTAGTTCTGTTTAGGGGATTGATTATTTATTAGTTGTAATAATTTATTAGGTGAATTGATTAACTTTAAATACTTAACAATTTGAACTAATATTTTTTTATGTATGTATAATTAAGCGGGCGGTCGGATTGTAGCGGGTTGGCAATTTTTCAATCCATAACCCAATCCAATCCGCAATTTTGGGGGTATAACCCGCTCAACCCAAACTGCCTAACTTGATGACCCACATGGAGTGCATGGGTCGGGTGCGGGTCCGGCGGGTTAAGTGGATATTTTGCACACCCCTGATTAGTGGTATTAGAAGGTTCTTCTTAAAAAGGAAAAAAAAAAAAAAAGATATTAAGAGGTGTCAATCAGTAAAATTATAAAACTCTTGGCAAAGCTATAACAACTATTTGATGTGTCTTGCAAGGTAAAATTAATAATAAAAATTAAAAGGTAATAATAATCTAATTTTAAATTGTTAATTAATGCAATTTTTTTTTAAATACCTATAATTATTTTTTCTAAAAAATTATTAAGCTAATAACCATCCTTTAAAAAGAAAGAAAGAAAATTTGGTTACTTTGAATTCTTAAATAAGTAATTGATAATGCTAATAATCATCCCCTCTTACCTCTTTCTATTGAGATTTATCCTATTGGAATGAGCTGATCTGTCCATTGAATTGAGAAAAAAAAAAAAAAAAGAGAGAGAAAAGAAAGAGAGTTTAAAAACATTATAGGATAAGGAATTTTGAGATGTTAGGGTATTCCTAGGGGCAAAATCTTTGGTTATTAAGAAGGGAAAGAAGAAAAAAAAAAGCCTTAGGTAAGAGAGAGAGAGAGAGAGAGAGAGGTACTATCAATATATGATAGTACAAGTGTACAACTACAAGCATTATGAATTTACTCCCACTTTTGGTTTAGAAGCAATTAAAACAAGGGAAAAAATATACATTGTTCTAAAAAGAAAAAAAAAAATACAACTTACCTGCTTTTAGTTTAGTTGAAATTTAAGTTGTCTATATGTAGTTTGAAATTTGACACTTTACTCACTTGAGATTTGATTGAAATTTAAGTTGCCTATTTGTGGTTTAAAATCCTATTATATAAGTGTTCCGTTGGATTTTTTTTTTCTTATTTGATCTTGTATTTTTAGATTTTTATTGTATTTTTAAAGGAGAGAGACATAAAGTGGAGCGAAATTACATGTTTAACCCTATTTTAAACAAAAGTGGATTACGAAACTCTAACTGAACTAACTTCAGGTGCATAAAATGTCAAATTTCAAATTAAAGATTGGTAACTTACTATCAAATTTTAAAGATTACTATCAAAATTTAAGTTACCAATCTTTAATTTTGGCCAAATCACAAATGGTCCACGTAATTTGCGCAAAGAAAATATACTACTACTAATACATTGAGAGCCCGTTTGTTATTAGTGTTTAAACAACAATTTTTAGTTTTTAAACAACATTACACATATTTTCATACACTTTTTTGTCTACACATATTTTTAAAAAATAAAAACAATATTACTAGAAATTTCTTACCAAACATGCCCGAATTTGCAAATTTTGACTTAAAAGTGAACCTAGGCAAGAGATACACAACCTCTCAGAATTGCAGATATTATTATTGTATCAATAACAAATTCATGTGAAATTGAGGTTGCTTCCAATTACAGACTCTCAAGATTTTTATACCTTCCATATATGGTTTGTAGGCAAAGGTGGTGATCTAATTCTAAACCCCAAAGCCAAGTGATCCAAAAAGAGTATACTTTTTTGCAGCACAAGTACAACAATGACACCCACCAATTCCAAAGCCGAAGGACCAAAAGAGGCAAAGACTAAAGAAAAACCCAGCCTGATTACACAGTAATTTCGTACTTTCACATTTATAAATGGTTTGGGTTTGGAGTAGTTGGTTGACTCTGGCACATGTTGTGGGGTGTACCAGTTTTCTCATCTCTCATTCTCAGCACACAACACAGACACTAGAGAGTCATCCCCACTCGCCTTGACTCGTCGCCACGCTTACTTTTGTGGACCCCATCTCCAAAACTCTCTCTCTCTCTCTCTGTAGAGTTTTAGAACGTTGAGAAGATGTCTTAACTAACAGACAATCCAGTATAAAAGGCCAATTTGCTCACAGAAAAATCAGTTCTTATGTCAGATACACAACCAAACCGCAGCTCAGCCATGTCTCCCAGCAAGCTTGATTCCATTGTAATCATACTCTCTTCCTCTCTTTTTCTTTCGCATAATCTTGTCTGTATGTTCTTGTTTTGGTTTGATTTGTTTCAGATATTGTTTGTGTTTTTTGTATTTATACGGTGTTTTTTAGTATTGTTTGGATTTGATAAGGTTTTTTTGCAATTGGGTTTATTCCAGTAGTACTTTTTGGAACTGAAAGCTCAGAGCTTTATTGGGTGCTTTTAGTTCTATCACTTCATGTTTCCTATGGTGGGTGCACATAGTTTGTGGAAGATTGTGTTCAGTTTGGGCAGTTACAACTTTTAAGATTGATTTAACCAGTTCTTTATTATTTTATTTTTGGTGAATTTGGGATTGGTTAAGTTTCTGGGTGTGCTTGCTTTATTATTCTGTAAAGATAACCTTTTTTTTTTTTTTTTGGGGGGGGGGGGGGTTGATTAATTTGCGTTAATTGAGGCAGAAATTGTACTTTATGATAGATAATTTAGAGGAACATATCATTGTGTTACCTCAAATAATTGTTATGTATCTGTGAAATAATTTGAAGCTGGGTATAATTTGTGTGATGAGGGTTTTTAAAAGATTAAAGTGGATAAGATTGACATTCATGAGAGATAATCCTTGTTGTTTAGCTGAAAGGTGGTTGTTTGTTGCTCATTATTGGACAATCACTTATTGATAGACCTCGGCTAGGCCTGATTGTTCTAGTTTCTTATCTCATGGCAACCCTTTTCAGCATCACTTAGCCAATCCCACTCGAGGTTGATCCTATCTGGTCAAATAGCTTGTGACAAAATCTTATGCCCTTTTTATTATGATATTTCTAGACAAGTTCTAAAATAACAAGTGTAAGGGTTGTCTTATCGATGTAAAGATGATGGTGATAAGGAATTTACACATCTATATCTATAAATCAAAGCAATTGTGTGATGCCTTTAACTCTCTAAGTGTAATAGAAACCCTTGCCCAATTTTGTAGCTGTATTGGGTTTTTATAAGAAATAAAATTGATCGATTGGCATAAGTCAGCTGTCCAATTTAGTCCCTTTATTAACGTTTTTAATAAATCTCCTTTTAAGAATTACAGCATATTAATGGCCATTGTCTGCTACTATGGTAAAGTCTTGGGCTGCCAAGCCTAAGTATGTGAGTTTGAGTCTTGAGAGTTGAGAGTAGCTGCTTAATGCGAAAAGCGTTGAAGGGTTGGACCCTATCAAAACCACCCCTCATAGATTCCTACGCAGCTCTGAAGAGCAGTGGCTGATGACTCTTTATATCAATTTATTAATGTTTATGCCTGTCCAGCAGAGGCTTTCTGCTAGTAAATAAGGTTACAATCTGGTTGTTGATTGTATTACATGCAATCTTGTACAAATTATGAAGTGGTGGTGATTTTTTGAGATACAAATCTTGTAGTGACCCCATGCAAAAAGTCCAACTTTTTGACAAGCTGTTTGTACTTAATATTAGAGTTTTCCACACAATTTCATAGATGGTGACGTTTGTATTAATCCTCAAATTTTAGTGATGAAGCAAACCCTTTTGCAGTGCACTCTTTATGACTCCTTTTACTTTTTTAAAATTTTGGTTCATCTATTATGAATTTCTATTGATTAATAATCCTTCATTGCCACATTTTTTATAAGGGCTATTGGTTAGTTGGGTTATTTAAAATCTGTGAATGGATCTATGGTATAGCTAATGTGCCTACCATTTAACGACCAGAAATGATAAGAGCAACTGAAAATGCATGCATGTAACTTTAAATTGGGAAACACCTGAAATGACATGTCATAATTACATATGGAACGACAAGTATGCCCTTCGCCAAAGGGGTAACTAGTAGTCAGGAGGCCACTGCTGACAAGGTTCATGGGGGTTGAACTCATCCACCAAGTGTTGAGATCTTTCAGAGCCCCTCTTTTGACCTTTGAAGCAGTGTTATTGAATTCTCACTCTAGTGTGACTTTATGTTATCCTGTTGGCTATATCTGTAAGGCTTAGGAAGTAGGATATTTCCTGTAATATAAATTTTCATGGAAGAAATTGAATGAGATGCTACTTTTGTCAAATCAAATCATTTTGGTTTTCTTTCAATGCTTATTACTTTTTTTTTTAAGGCTCTTAGCTACATTGGCTTAGTACATTGTGTATCTTAGTATGCTACATCCTCTTGATGGGGAGTACATCAGATTGCTGACATACCTCATACCTTTTCTTATTTGGTGGGCAGGGAGAGGCAAGTATATCGTGTTCACAGCAAGAGAATGGTTTTATCAATTCATTCTCTCTCTTCTCGGAGAAGGCAGTTGATGAACTTCTTCAATCTCCAGTTCAGGGGACTGATGAGCACCTTATAGAGTTCTCAGAAGCTATGAGAAGTATGTGCATGTTTTATCTCTAAGTTACCAACATCTTCAATTGAATTATCTGCTTTGCACATGAATCTGATCCTAAACCATGTTGCTTATGTATTTTTCATCTCAACTCTAGCTGTTGCAAAGGCTTTGAGACGAGCTGCTGAAGGAAAGGCTTCTGCTCAAGCTGAGGCAGCTGAATGGAGGCGTAAATATGAACTAGAGAGAGCACGGAATCTGCAGCTGGAGCCTAAAGGTGTTATAATGTTGAACAAGAGCAATATGCATTTATATATTCTTGTTTTAGCTCTTGTTATCTGCAGTCAAGGAGAGATTATTGATCTTGGCTTCTTTTGACCTCCCAAAGTTGCTTCTCTTATACAATATTAAAGAGGAGGTTAAAGATTGAACTGATGTTCCCTGCCTAAGACTGTTACAGAAAATGTTATAGAAACCCAAACTGATATCTTGGTACTCCTAATCTGCTGTAATTTGTTCATGTTTGGTTGCCTAAAGGTTATTCAGCCCCTATGTGTGTGTGTGTGCGTATAGAGTTTCTTTTCTAGTTTACTTGATGATTTTATAGACACTGACTCTGCTATTATATTTCAGGAAATTTTATATTTTTCTTCTTACTAAAGGAATTTTTGGGCTTGTATTACAGAGCAGTTACCTGGACAGCATGGTGATGATGCAATAATAGAAAACTTGATTAACCAAAATAATAAAGCTAATGGGAAATTCTTGAATTGTTGTGGGAGGAATGGAATTTGCTCCCATGAGGTTCTTCGAGATGGGGAACCTGATTCCGATTCCAAGATGGTTAGGAAGGTAGTTTTTAGTAGACCCCAGTTTATGAGCCCTGACTTGTTATGATGAATATCATTTTTTTAATTGCATGAATATATTCTGAATGTTGTTCACAGCATCAAAACATTTCTATGGAAACCCTGTTAGTCCAGGTGAAATTCATTACCATTTCTTAATGTTCATTGAGTTGTAAAGACTCCACAGAAGGTGTTTGACCTAATTCTACTGCATATTAAAGGACTTCTCTTGGTGGTTATAATTATTGTGCCTTTTCTTGTTGTTTGTGTATTTGCAATTAATATTAATTTTTTACCAAAGTAAAATTTTGACCCTTGCAGTTTGGGTTGTTTTCAATTTGGCCCTTAACATTTCAAAAGGATTATTTTGACCCTTCATGTTTGATTATGTTTTCATATTGGCCATGCCATCCAGTTCCATTAGTAACTTGACCATTAAGTGCCCTTCATGTTTAATTATTTCATAAAATACTAGCTCTAAAATGATGTGGAATGCAGGAATTTCATTGTTGTAGGCAAAAACATATTATAGATGGTAAAATTATTAACAAAAATGGATAGCAGGACCAATATGAAAATGAAATCATACATGAAGAGCCAAAATAAAAATTTTGAAATATAAAGAGCTAAATGAAAACAACCCCACACCTTAAAGCCAAAAGTGTACTTTAGTCTAAATTTTTTTAAAATTTTTTTGGTAGTCCATATCAATGTGTGTGTGTGTGTATGCAAAAATCACGTAGTAGTATTCGGACAATAGCTTAAGCATGTTGCAACATAACTAGTGCCAAAATGTCCAGATTTTAACAATGATAGAAATTTGTTTCTGTGACAGGCTTCATTTAAACTTTCATGGTGCTGCAAAGGTGAGCAAAGTGATCAGCACAAACATGACATTGTATCTTTTGAAAGAGGGAATATCACCACCGCAGAGCGCAGCAGTAAGCAGGTGTTACTTTTATTCTCTATGCAATAGGCTGTTGTTTTGAGTGTGTCAAATTAGTGATGTTTGCTATTGAGTATTGATATATCTGTTCCCTCACCTAATGTAGGTGGAGTGGATCCCCTCTTAATTGGCCTAAATTGCTATACCAATTCTCCCATTTATTGTCTGATTGAAACTCATTTTCCTTTCAGATCTCTTTGAAGTGGGAATCAGACCCACAGACTGTGCTTGTTATGACCAAACCAAATTCAATCTCTGTTCGAATTCTGTGTACAGAAATGGTCAGGTGTGAATATAAAACTACTCTCACATTCTGGTGTTCTAAGAGCTATTTTCCTGCTTGTTTCTTTCAATACCGTGCTAGAATGAGCTCCATAAAATTTCTTTAGACATTACAGTTGTCAAGGATTGATTTTTAAATAAATTGAATGACTTTACCCCACAACTGCTGCAAGGTCACTTTTGTAATTGATACCATATGCTTTCTGCTCTTTAGTCATTAAGATAGAGCTACAAAGGTAACACATTACTAGCCAGTGGGTGTAATAACAACTTCTGAAACTTTAAGGAGAACTGAGGGTACTTATTCACTTATTGACAAAAACAAGGGAAAAGACTGGGTAAGAGTCTACGTTCTCTATGAGCACTAAAATGGCTTGGACTGTAGAAAATTAGAAAGCAGTATGATTTTATCAGTTTTGTGGGTGATGTGGAAGTCATGGCTGTCTATATATCTTTAAGATTTCAAAAAAAAAGAAAAGAAAAGAAAAGTTAATGGATGCCCTAAGGGCATTGCCGCATTGGTTTAGGAAATACTTTTAGAAACTTTTTATAGGAAAAGAAAAAAAACAACTGATTTTTTTTCACAATTTTTTTTTTTTTTTATATTTTCCATGAAAGTGGTATCAAAACTTTCTTAAAATTGTCCATTAACAAATGCTCTAAGGGTACCCATTAACTGGACCCTATATGTCTCTTAATTGCTGGTGGAGCTTATTTTTATCACTGTATTTGCCTGATAGAGGAGTGGTGCAGATGCAAGCTTGTAAAATTCAAAAATCAGCATGCACAGTATTTGTGACTCTATTGATCCCAATGTTTTTAAGCCATACCTGTATCCTCATTTTTTTATATTTACTAATTGTTAAAATAAGTGAAGATTATTTGTATTACAGTTTCTTTTTGTTCTTACTCTTATTTTTAATTTTAGTTTTGCCTAATGATTGATGTAATACTCTAAAGTTGGGTTATCGATGCTTTCTTCATGCAACCATGAAGGATATAGGCTGTTGAAGTTGAATTTTTTAACCATAAGGAGGCATATATACTAGCATATTTCTTTTTTGGAAACCATTATCCCAAGAGCTTAAGATATTAAAAAAGTGGGCTGATAAAATATATCAAGCATCCAGTACCACTCCCTCTCATGTGCAAGTTTGCCCTATATTCATGAACCAGTCCTAAGACATGTAGAATAGACGAAATCTCCTAATGGGGGTTTTCAAGATTCAAATTGAAGACCTCTTAGTCAAACTAACTCTGATGTCAATTCAGAACCGTAGTCAGAAATATTTTAGCTGTTGGGAAGTAAACCAAGAATCCATATCAAGCACCAATTGACAATACTTAGATATTGTATACATGCTGGCCAATGAGTTATGTCATTTATCTTTCTAATGCTATTACTCTCTCTCTCTCTCTCTCTCTCTCTCACACACACACACACACACACACACACACACACACACACACGCACATGTACGCAGAGTAGCTGAAATTGGTTGACCTTGTAAAGTGATGCTGGCTTTTAAATTTACACTTGTGCCATTCAAAGCAAAATCTTGGGTCAAATAATATTACCTGCTTCGCTTTCCCTTCTTTTCCCAGATGGTTGAGAGAGCAGAAAAATATGAACATATATGTTGAGCCACGCGTGCGAGAGGAACTTCTAACAGAGTCATCTTACTTCAACTTCGTACAAACTTGGAAAGATGGTGAGCAGTGAAATTTTTGTAATTGGAAGATGTTAAATAATTACTACTGACTCAATAGCATCTGTACTGTTGCTTCTTTATTTGTTCTTTCATATGGTGATTAAACTTCAATTTGGATCATATGTTTTAAACTCTGGAACTTTGGTTTCTTCAATTTGGACCAGATGTTATAAACTCTGTAACTTTGGTTTCTTCTTTGATGCTTTTTTTATAAGTAAAAAGAAAAGTTTCTTCTTTGATGCTATGTGTTAGAACGTTGCATATGAGACTTATGTTCTTGCTCACAATGTTATTTTAATTATTGTCATGGTTGTTCACATCTGTTAATCTTGTGCTCCAAGTTTAAGGGCTATTCATTTGTGTGTGTGTCTGTGTGTATTAATAAATGCATGTATGTATGTGCTTGTTTAGATTTGCAGCAAACTTTGTCAGCTTATGTTGCGATAAAGGGTTGATGTGATACTAGTTTTTGTTGCCAAATTGAGTGCCTGAATTATTGCATGCTAGTGCCTTCTGTTCCAGGCAATGGTTAAGTGGAAACATTTTGCATGGATTTAAAGTTAATATCTGTTTTCATACTCATTCAACTCATGGAACAGTATAGTGTTAAGTGTTACTTCTACATTAATTACTAAATTTTCATGTCGGATAGTTATTCTTTTCAATATTACCTATGGATTTAAAGTTAATATCTGTTATTCTCTTATTGCAGCCAAGGAAGTTTTGCTCCTGCATACAAAAGTTGACCTTGTAGTAACTCTTGGTGGGGATGGAACGGTCCTTTGGGTATGTGCATTTACTTTATCTTGTTTCATTGTAGAACAAGCTAAATCAGATTTAAGTCTGTTTTTTCTACACTCTTCACTCTTCAGTGTGGTACCTGGTGCAAGTTGTTTGGATTAGATTTAGTTAATAACATGTTCCTCTTTGTGTGTGCGTGTGTGTAATGTTAATGATGGTCTAGATGGTGATTGGTAAGAATTTATGGATTCTGCCATTCATTTTTTTATGAAATTAGGGAAACAAAAGATCTCCTGTCCAATTTTCTACAATCACGTGTTTCTATTCTATGGTGCCCCTTGATATTCAGTTAAGTGCTTATTTGTCAACAAGTTGGACTATGATATTGCATTCTTGGTTTTCCTCGTTTTCTTACCCCTTCTTGGTTTGCCCTGCAATTATTATTAGAAGTAAAACTTTTCAAATCTGACTATTATTGCATTAAGTATGTGTTTATCTCTCAAGGTAAGTACTAATGCTATGTGTAATTCAGTGTGAAAGTGTGTTTTATTCATGGACATGAAATCTAAAGCCCATGGAATATGCTCAACTGAATTTATGTCGGTCACTTAAGATTTTTAAAATATTTTTTAAAAAAATTTCAGACTCGTTTGCTTTCAAACCTAAATTTATTGATTATTGCTTACTCATTTTCAGGCAGCATCCATGTTCAAAGGATCGGTTCCTCCTGTTGTCCCATTTTCTTTAGGGTCTCTTGGCTTTATGACCCCTTTTCGTATCCTCCATGTGGTTTAAAGGCATTTGTTTCTCTAACAATATGATATTATGATAAATTAGCAAAAAAAAAAAAAAAAAAAAATTTGAAAACAACCCTGTGATTTTTTCCTCCTTTTTTGGCATATTGGCTGCCTTCCCCATGACTGACTCAAAGGTGCTCCTTAACATTCTTCAGACACTGAAAATTACAGAGAATGCCTCAACCAAGTTTTAAAGGGTCCCATTAGTATCACATTAAGACACCGTTTGCAGTGCCATGTTATTAGGGATGCAGCTAAAAATGAGTATGAAACTGAAGAGCCAATACTTGTTCTGAATGAGGTTACAATTGATCGAGGAATATCATCCTACCTCACAAATTTAGAATGCTATTGTGACAACTCCTTTGTCACTTGTGTGCAAGGGGATGGGTTAATTTTATCAACAACATCTGGGAGTACTGCATATTCGTTGGCAGCTGGAGGATCAATGGTCCATCCACAGGTATGTTCTAGCACCATCCCTCAGTACAAAATATCATGATTGCATTAGAAAATATTTCAAGAAAAGTTGGTTGATCTTTTTAATGGAGGAATTCATGCTGTGCATGTAAATTGTGTGTTGATTATCCTCAAAATGATATTCTAAGCATAATTTCTCTAAGTGAACTCAGGCTAGATTTCCTTGTTCATGTCTTGCAAATAGAACACCTTTGGTGTAAGCGCTTAACTAATTAATATTCATGTTGACAGATGGCTGATAGTAATGCACATATTATTGCATATGTTTTCTACATAACATCCATGTGGACCTCATTTAGTCTGTATCTTGGTCAACATCAACACTGAGTGTGGCAGATTTATTTATTTATTTCTGCTCTAGATATGTTATGGTTAATTTAAAGTCTATGGTTCATGTTAAATTGCAGTTTTGTTCACTATCCTGATTTCCTTCTTGTAATGTCTACTGCAACTTATGTAGTGTTATTACAGCTGTCTCCCCTAATGAAAAATAAAAACTGGCAAATTATGCAAATTGCTTTGTTTACATTAGTTCCACCTGGAATTGTAGGAGATATTTCTTTTTTATTTCCTGACTGTTAGGGGGTTGTGATGTATTTGGGACATATAGAAACACAATCAAACAAAACAATTGGTGTTTGACCTGCCTATATTGCCAAACTGCTTAAAGTTTTTACTCTTTATTCACTTTTGTTTAAGTCCATCGTTACATTATATTGCCAAAATTAATATCTGGATTATGACTGTTGTTACATGATGTTAATTGCTATAGAGAGGACAGATGTCCTCATATAATGGTTTTTCTTTCTCTCTTTATTTGACTTCCTGTTGTACATATTGGGGGAGAGAGAGCAATTAAAAAATATTTTAGGTTTCTCACGTACATGTTTGCAGAAGCAGTATATAACTTGTACAATTAACTTTTATCCTACATCGTTGTATAACTCCCTTCTTTTAAATTCCAAAATTCTTTCTTTTATATATATATAAAATGAAGGTGTAAGTGATTGATTTGACACAGAAGTGCCGAGTTAAAAAGGGATTGACATGATTCCTCATTACTAGGTTGACTAAAATATTCTGCAAAACTGTTGGGTTTTGGCTTGCTACAGGACAGACTACTGCTTCATACTCTCTTCTGAGTTTTCTGGAGTTCTATGATCTTTTGAAATGTAAATGACAGATTTTCTTTTTAGTGTTTCTCTTATGTACATCCTGTGTACTGGGGTTGTGCCTATTTAACAAAATTTATTACTAATTGAAAAAGAAAAAAAGTTTTTAAGAACTTCAAATCGTTAGGTGTGGAGTGAAGCAAGTGAAAACTTTAGAATTTGGCAAGAGTCAGGCCTAAAATTTAATCATTGAAAGTTCAGATGTTTTAGCCAGCTGATATATGTTTTTGCCTGGGAAAACTTTAATAGGATGTACAAAATGGCTGTAATACCTGGCATGGGTGTGTATTTGAATATTAGAAATAGAGAACCCATAAAATTAAAACTGTGCCACATAAAAGCAGATGGAGAGATTTGCTTAAGAAGTTCTCATAATCAATGATAAAAACCTGTGTATTCAAGTAAATGTTGATCCAGTTTCCCACTTTTTACCTATAAAAAAAAAAAGTAAATGTTGATCCAGTAATTAACAAGAAAATGGTAAATGTCAATTCTAAGCAAATCATTTCATTCTGGACACATTACAAAGGTAAGAGAAAAAGTATGAGTAGAATCTGGCATGGAAGGGTGAAGGGAACCATGTTCTAACCTCAAATGCGGCAGAGGAATTATTCAGTTGAGTGGATTCTTCAGTTTAGAAGTTACTCATTAATTTTGCTTTTTATATTTTATCATTTTTTGGGGAGAAATTCTGAAAGAGGAACTTTGATTAAATTCTAGTAGGCACTCATAGTAAATGAAATATTTTAAATTTTAAGTTTCAATACATATTTTATTCTTAGTTCAATCTCTGTAATTGCAGGTCCCTGGTATCCTATTTACACCAATTTGTCCACATTCCTTGTCCTTTCGGCCTCTTATATTGCCTGAGCATGTGACATTGCGCGTACAAGTACCTTACAATAGTAGAGGTCATGCATGGGCTTCATTTGATGGCAAGGACAGGAAACAACTAGCAGCAGGAGATGCTCTTGTGTGCAGCATGGCCCCTTGGCCTGTGCCTACAGCATGTCAGGTTGATTCCACTGGTGACTTCTTGCGTAGCATCCATGAGGGCCTCCACTGGAATCTAAGAAAGACTCAGTCTTTTGATGGTCCTAGAGAATCATAAATTTCATTTTCTCAATTATTTTTACAGATAAAAGAAGCTATTATAGTTGGCATATCTATTTATTTTCAGAAAATCACTGCTTAAGAGTCACCTTAGGAGGGGCCTAGTGGGGGAAGCTAATGTAGTTCTTTTTCTTATCTCCCCCTTAATTGTTTTTTCTTCAATATGAATAGAACTTCCTGATGTATATTATGGAATGAGAGATGAATGTCTACCGATGATGATGACGACGAAGAATAGGCCTTAGAATGTTTGTTATAAGATCAATATTTTAATTTTCAAAGAAATTTGTGAAACCAGAATTATCTATGAAATGAATACATACAAGAAAATAAAATTGTTAAGTGTTTATACTTGCTGTAGCTCTCAAAACATGCTATTCAGAGTTTAGTTTTCCTTTTTGTTATTTACTAGTTAAGGCAACACGCCCTTGCCGTGGAAAAAAATTATCGCAGTAGTTAAGATTAATTTTAGATTTTATTTGTATTACAAAACAAAAATATGAATCATTTGATTTTTAAAGTATATAGAGATTTACATAAATAAAAAAAGACATTAATTTTAAGAATTTTGATAAGTATGTTGTAAAAATTTAATCTTATTCTTTTAAGAATTCTGATCAATCATAAAGTTAGGATAGCTATTTAACATATAAATATCTATTTAACTGTAACAGTTTTTTAGTATCTACTTGCTAAAGACAATATATCTATTCTCTAAAAATTTTTAAGAATGATAATGAATATCATCTTCTAACAATAAACAATTGAGTTTTGCTAAGAAATTAAAAAAAGAAAAAGAAAAAAAGATAATAAAAGGCATGTGTTATCGAATATTATCATTATAACTTGCTAAAAAATTTTATCATGTAAAACTCAAAATACGTAAAGAAAATTTTTAGGATATTAAAATTTAGCAGGAGTAATTTAGACATTACACATAAAATATTTTAAGAATCATAAGCTTTCATTAGGGTTTAACTGAGAGAATAACATATTTGTTATTTTCCAAAATATTAAGGGAAAAAATTGCATGATTATAAAGTTTAAGGAAGAATTGTAAACTACCCCAAACATAAAGGATGAAAAATGTTTTTTTCCTAAGTTTATGTTTATGTTTTTGTTTTTTGTGCAAAACTATATGTTTTTACTTAAAATAGTGTGTAAAGAAAAAAATATACAAAAAGTCAACTCAAGAAAATTGTATGTGGAATAGTGAATTTTGGCTCAATAAAGTTGATTAAACCAACAAAAAATTTCTAAAAACACAACAAAATGACAACATTTTTCATAATACCTTTATAATTTTGTTATATTTTATTTTAATTTGTAAATAATTGACAGTTCAGCTGCTTTGAAAATATTGTAACAACATTAAGATATCTTAACATTTTTCACACAAAAAAAAATGTTATGTTTATGACATTTTCACAACAAATCATAAGTAGTAGGTTACTACAAGTTGTTATTGGTGGGCAAAAAAGTAATTTCATTGGTAAGTTTAAATTAAAACCAATAACAATTTACCATATGTGGGGGGTAAAAGTGTTTGAATAAACGTTTGAGTTTTGGGCCTGATTAGTTGGTATAAGTCTGTTTGGTCAAGATCTCTAGGCCCACCGGTCAGACCGCACTGTATTG
This sequence comes from Castanea sativa, assembly GCF_040712315.1. Lineage (NCBI taxonomy): Eukaryota > Viridiplantae > Streptophyta > Magnoliopsida > Fagales > Fagaceae > Castanea > Castanea sativa. The sequence goes on along the minus strand of NC_134020.1, from coordinate 52,572,605 downwards.
GTCCGAGGAGGAGTATATCCTCGGACAGGCCCGGTAAGGACCTTAGGATTTGCTAAACGGCTTAGAGGCAGAATTCTAGAAGAACTGGTGGGTAAAAGTGTGGTCCAAGCACCCTTTAGAAGCAAGAACGTGTGAGAAATATCTGAGGAAAAAGCTGCTACCACCACATTAAAGGCCCTGCATCTACCTCCCTGACCGCATTAATGGATAAATGACCTTTGAACAGTAGAATTCAGCCTTCTTGCTATTATTTAAAGACTTCAAGAAGGTGGTAAATGGAACAAGTATCTAAGAGGAAGATTTGTGTGACACGTGGACGAGACAGGGAAGAAGAAGAAGTATATAAGAAGACGAGAGAGGAAAGAAAGGGGGACCTTCTTCTTAGCTAAAAAAGAACTAAGAATTGTAATCTTTGACATATAAAGAGAAATACTATACAAATTGTCATCGGCTAACATCCGAGGAGGTTTCTTTGTCATATTTATTTATCACTTGCATAGATTGTGGCACTCTAGTCTGTTAATCAACTTCCAACATCCCAAACCTAGGTTTCAAACCCATACTCTACAAATTTCATTGTATAAGGCTCATTGGGCCTGAGCCCATCACTTGTTTTTGGGTCCAGGTACAAATTGTGCACTTACACCATATATATATATATATATATATATATTTTTTTTTTTTTTGAGAAAGAACAATTTACCATATTTGATTTGTTATGAAAGTGTTGTGAAAATTATTGTGGACAAACCAAAAATAATATAGCAAATACACTACAACTTTATGCATTCACCAAAAAAAAAAAAAAAACCGGCTAGCAAAACAGTGAAAATTAAACAAACCAAAACTATTGTAGCGAAATTATTGTAACTTTTCTCATTCACTCTTTATATATATATATACACACACACACACACACACACACACACACATATATATAGAAATATACATTGCACTTACAATGTAAATTTATATTGTAAACATATAAAAATTGGTAAATGTTGTACACATTTGCAAAATTTGTACAATTTTTTTTTTTTTTGCAAATGTATATAATATATATATTTTTTGTGTATACAATGTAAGCTTATATTACAAGCAGAAAGTAAACATATAAAGATCCTTTAAAAGAAGAAGAAAAAAAAAGCTCAAACCAAGTTGGTGAACTTGAAGGAAAAAAAATGGGGGAAAGGCAAGTCACTATACCAAAAATACTGTTCATAACACTATTCATGAGCCTATTCGCTCTTTTTATATATAAAAAAAAGAGCACAAATCGATGACTAAAAAAAAAAAGGTGATAAACAGTACATATTGAACAAACCAAAAATACTGTAACTTTTACACATTCGCCCAACAATTGTCACAACATTTTCACAAAACATTTATTTTCAGTTGTGGTTGGTCACAGTTTTATATTTTATTATTTTATTTTGACTTATAAGAAATTGACACCTCAATAATTGTGAAAATATTGTGAAATTTCTTGTGTTAGTATAACAATATATATGCGGGTTCTTATAAATATTTAAAAGAAAAAAAAAGTACAAATGGAAGATTGGAAAAAAAAAAAAAAAAAAAGATGTAGACCGTGCCACTTGAACAAACCAAAAGTGGCACTATAGCAACCATTCAAAACTTGGGAAAAAAAATGGCTCACTACACCAAAAGGGGCACTGTAGAGGCATTGCCTCTTTTTATATAGTTAGTAGAAAAAAGAGCACAAATCGATGACTGAAAAAAAAAGTACATGTTGAACAAACTAAAAGTACTGTAGCTTTTACTCATTCACCTAATAAGTGTCACAACGTTTTCACAAAACATCTATTTTCAGTTGTGGTTGGTCACATTTTCATATTTTATTATTTAATTTTGACTTATAAAAAATTGACACCTCAATAATTGTGAAAATATTGTGAAATTTGTTGTGTCAGTATAACAATATATATAAAAGGAAAAAAAAAAAGTACAAACGTAAGACTAAAAAAAGAAAAAGAAAAAAGAGACAAAGTGACTAACTAAACCAAAATGGCACTGTAGAGGCATTGTTTCTTTTTATATAGTTCATAGAAATTTTAAACCCCTCTTTCTTCTCTCTCCCCCCTTTCCAAATTATATGAAATATTTAAAAAGTGAAATAATGTAAATTTAATACAATATTTTTACCTTTTTTTTTGTGCATGTCTGATTTTTATTTTTATTTAATGTTGAATAAAAAGGGCGTAAAGGAAGAGAATAATGGTAGTATGTATTATGTAATAGCCAACAAAGCAAAACTACTAGGGGGGCTTAGATAGTCCATAATGTGGGGATCCTTGAAAGAACCAAACCACTCATCCTTAGTGGACTCATGCCCGAGTTTAATTAGTACTAATTTATGCATCTTTGCAATTCACGATTATTGCTTATTTTATGCACCTCATATTCTCATATCCCCAAATTCAGGATCATTACCATAAACATTGGAAAGTCTTAACTATGTGTTGTACTTTTCCTGTGAGGTTTTTGAATAAAGACACAGAGATAGGGTGAGGGAAAGAGTTCATGCCGCACATGATATATTGATTATGTTCATTGGCCAAGGTCCCTCTCTTTAGGTCAAAGTTTAATTTATAATGTGCACAAATTTTTATTTAGAGGCTAATTGTCAAACATTAACTTATTCACATGCATTCACAAAGAATATAGTTTCTTGCCCCAAGCATTTTTCTGTGTCAAACCTTGTTATCATGTGCATATGAGAGAGAGAGAGAGAGAGAGAGAGAGGTTATGTGACATTTGCAAGATTTTCCAAATAAGTTAAACTTTATACTACTTTGTAGATTAATAAAATAACATTTTAATGCGTGTGTGTGTTTTTCAAAAAAGAAAAAAGAAAAAAAAGAAAGCACATTTCACACTTATATAATAAGCAGGGTCCAACTATGCTGGATGTATAGGTTTCCTCACAACTCGTCACATTGGCAAGTTGTGACAAAAAGTTGTAAGTTTTGTTATGGCACTAGCACTATTCAATAATTATAATGGAAGAGAGAGAATTTGAACCTTAAATATTAAGAACACGCTAAAAAATGCTAACTAATTAAATTACAAGGCTCTTGATTATTTTAAAAAGCATCATTTTACAATGTAACAGCTGCCTTAACAGGAAGGCAATTTTAAGTCAAGATCTAATTGTTTGGATGGAAGAAGTGTCATCAGATATCCTTCAGTTTGTACAGGCTAATTTGGCAGCCTTATTTGATTAATAAAAGTTGATGTCTTGTTTCTCAAAAAAATAAAAAATAAATAACAGCTGCCTTAGCAACTATAGCATGAAAAATGCAAAGACTTATCCTTATAGGATCCTAATTTCCTACCTGCACTGCACTGCATAAGTCCCTTCAAAGCCGAACATGCATCATATATGCATGCCTAAATTAAAGTACTTGATATCTCACTTTTCATGTAATCCATGATATTTTACTTTTCAAGTAATGCATAACCTCTTTCACATATGTAGTTTCCCACACAATTACTCTGTTTCAAACATTCACCGATTCACGATGACATTTCTAAAGCGAGGCGAAATTTTAAAGGTGTTTGGTAAAATTTCAAAATCATCCGTTAAAATTTAGAAAAAAAAAAAAAAAAAAAAGGAAGAGGGAAAAGAAAGAAGTTACTATTGATGAGTATAATAATTACAAAAGGAAAAGGATAAATTTTAATAAAATCATATTAATAGAGATTCATTCTATCAAATTTATTGGATTTTCTTTCTCAAAAAAAATTATTGAATTTTAAGATAATTATTGTGTATCTTTTAAAAGAGAAGAAGATGATTATTGTGTATTAGAAGAAAATTAAAAGAGTCATTTATTATTGATAAGAAGTCATTCATAATTGAGTAATACTATAGCCACAAACTATTTTATAATATTTTTACAAAATGTTGATGTGACCAACTTCTTATTGATTTTCATCAAGATTTACTATTAATATCAAATTTTCATTTACCAATTATCACTCATCATATCAGCAGTTTGTAAATTTTTTTTTTAAATAGTTTGTATTTCTAGCATTATTCTTCATAATTTTCTAAAAAACAAGTCATTAATGATAATAAATTACAACTATTATTATTATTATTATTATTATTATTATTATTATTATTATTATTATTATTATTTAATGAAAAATAAAAGAGCAACATGACATGAATTAGCAACAAAAATCATGGCCTTGAAAAATTTAATAGAACTTTTGAAACGCGTTAATTACAAAGTTTTAATACAAAGGATATGCTTCTAGTCCAGATTAATTTCCCTTAAAAAATTATTCATTTAAATCTCTCCCATGTTGGTTCAACAAACATTCCAACCTTCACACATTCACAATGTCTTCTTCAATTTCTTCCTACTTGAGGAGCATTATTCAACAAAATCTCACCCCTTTATCTCTTAGAACTCTGTGCAAGTCTCAAGCTATTTTAGTCCTAGTCTTGTTTTTGTTCTGCACTTACTTGTTTAACCCTCCTAATTACCAACCTTCAGACCTCTTATCAACCATAAATAAAAAATGGCCAACCTCAAGCCCCATTATTAGTGCTAATAATTCTACTAAAACCAATATTAGTCACATTCTTTTTGGCATATGTGGTTCAATGAAAGCATGGAAGCACAGAAAATCATACATTGAAGCATGGTGGAGACCAAATGTGACAAGGGGATATCTTTTCCTAGATAGACCTCCTACTGAAGAGTTCCAACCTTGGCCTTCAACTTTGCCTCCTATTCGCGTCAACGAAGATCTCAGAAAATTGAAAGTGTTTCCAAAAATATTGTGGCCGATTCAAGTCAGACTTTTACGTACAATCATGGAAGCACTTAGACAAGGAGACAGAGATTTGAGATGGCATGTAAAGGGTGATGATGATACTGTAGTTATGGTAGATAATTTAGTTGAGGTACTAGCAAAATATGACCATACTAAACCCTACTATATTGGGTCCAATTCAGAGGGTGACAAGTCAAACTTTGATTTCTCATTTGATATGGCATTTGGTGGAGGAGGGTATGCTTTGAGTTACCCTCTAGCAGAAGCATTGGCAACAAAGTTAGATGATTGTATAGAGAGATATTCATACATTGATAGCGAGGATTTTTGGTTGCGCTCATGTTTAGCTGATTAAGGAGTTGCTCTAACTCACGACAAAGACTTTAAATGTATGAATAATAAATTTTGAGCTTTCTAATAAAATTTTTTATTTGTTATTTAAAAAAAAAAAAAATGAGGGTATACAAAGTCCAGACCTCTTCGAGTATCTGACTATTTCCTCGAGTGTATGTAATCTCCTCCACCAACACGCATCAAGTTATTACAAGGAGGAATCTCATGAAAGTGACCCCAAGATGCTAGCTAGAGATTTCAAACTTAAGATCTCATGGATATCATGAGGCCTTAGGAACCACTAAGAATTTTATATGCTTAAAGCTCTTTTCTATTTTCTAATACGCATCCTTTTTTTTTCCCCCAAAAAAAACTTCATGGGGCTGGAAGCTCTTTTATTTTATTGCTAAAGCTTAAAGCTCTTTTATGGTAGTATTGCAAAAGTACTTTTTTTTTTGGGAAGCAAAAAATCATGGCAGTTCATTCACCCAAAAAATAAAATCATGGCAGTTTTGCTTTCAAGAATTTTTTTTTTTTTTGAGACTATACTTTTATTACAAGAATTGGAACACATATAATAGAACCCATATAACGACTAAAATTAGATCTAGTATAGTTATTTGTTAAGATTATACCATTTAATAACTTTTTATTGGATTAAATTTTTTTCATATATATAATTAAAATGAGACATTAAATTGCTTCATTTTCTTCCTATGCACCATGTGAAATTCTTTTTGCTTTTTCTTTGATAAGGCATGCACCAAGCACATTCTGTTAACTAGTTCTACTAATTTCCTTGTTGCACTCTAAAGCAAATTGTAGAACTCTGCTTAAAATGCCTCTACTTGAAAAATGCTGTAGACGATTACGTAGCATGAAAAGATACAGGAAATTACAGAAGATATTGTCTCGTAGATTATTTAATCACAAACTGAGCCCTCTAAATATTTGTTGACTGCAGATTGATGTACACAATGACATCTCAGGTCTTCTATTAGCTCACCCTCAGACTCCTTTCCTCTCTCTACACCACATTGACACCATAGATCCAATCTTCCCCTCCATGGACCGTTCTGAATCCATAAACCGCCTCATGAAGGCCGCGAAAATAGACCAGTCCTGCCTTCTTCAACAAACCATATGCTATCACAGGCAAAGCAACTGGTCTCTCTCTATCTCATGGGGCTACTCAGCTTATATTTATGAAAATATAATCTCTTGGAGCATTTTATGGAGACCCCTTGAGACATTTAGGCCATGGAAGAGAAATTCCAAGGCCACCACTCTACATGTTCAACACTAGGTGTCCTTCCATCAATCCTTGTGAAGCTCCTCACTTACTTTTCTTTGATTCTATAGAGCATATAGAAAGAGACCAAATTGTTACAACGTATGTTAGAGGTTTACCAACTTGTTCATTTGCTGGTAATCATTATGCTAATCCCATAACTAAAATTAAAGTGTTTTCACTAGCATCAACACGCATGGAGGTGAGTGTGCTTTCATTTTAAATTTTACTATACCAGCTTATTAATTTGAGAAATGCTTATGTTCATATAAGCATCTATTAACATGATATTAAATTAATTACCATCTTATCAAAAGTTTAAATTGGTAATTAATTATGTTGAGATAATGCTACTACTACAACCAACTTTACTAAATACTTAGATTAAGCTAGAGTAGAATTTCTATCTTTTATATATATATATATATATAAAATAATAAATAAAAAAGGATTACACTATTCTGACGTTGGTTATTGTATATTTACTACTTTCCAGGCAGGAGGAAGAGACTGCAGTGACATTGTATATAGGGCTGGAGCAAATGTAACGGAAGTCACATATAAGGCTTGCATGAAGTATGAAGTAATAGCTTGACTGTAACATCAAATAGACTTCTTGTATTATTTCATAAAAAAAAAAAAAAAGTAGAAATAGATTTTTTGTATTCAATTAGAAATAAGAATAGACTTTTTATATTCAATTAATTGTCAAAAGTCTCGTGACTTGTAGCTCAACTGTTTGGTACATTCCTAAAAGAGCTAGTAGTTAAGCATATCAACCATTGGGAGAGAGAAAAGAGAGTATATTGTTGGGGTAGAGAACACCATAAAAGAGCATTCACATTCGGAATCTTCGAACTTTTCTATTTTACTATTTCAAAAACTATTTTATTAATTATATCATACCATTTTATAATACACCCAACATCCCATTTCTTATTTATCTCATCTATTCATTAAAATATTAATTTCACCAACTCTTTCTCTCTCTTCCTCTTCATAAAAAAATAATTAAAAATACCCACCCACCATCACTAGGGACAAAAAATATATAAAAATGTACAAATTGCTACAGTGCCATCATTAAAATAGGATGGCACTGTAGTACAATTGCAAATTTTTTTTTGCAATTGCAAGACTTCGCAAGACTGGGTAATGGGGGGTTTTGAGGCATTGATGCTAAATATTACTAACATATGTCATATACAATACCCAATGTAAATGCTTAAGAAAACTCATTGAGAAGTAAAAGACACAACTTAACCCAAAAGGCTTAAAGCCCATGAGTTTGGATCCAATTATGTTATATTAACTGCTTCTTCTTGTGTTCCTTAAAAAAAAAAAAAAACTACTCCTTGTCATTCTTATTCAATGTGAGACTTAACACACCATTGGCAATACTCCTTTGTTGGGGGAGAGAGAATCTTAGAGAGTAGTTAATATAACATATAAAGACGTCATTTGACCCTAAAGGCTTTAAACCCATGTCTTTAAACTCAACAATGTTATATAAACTCTTCCCTCTAATTATTTTTATTCAATGTGAGACTTATTCAAATGTATTTCCAACACATACTTATTGTGAAAGCGATGGTGTCGCACATGTTTTAGCCCGAAAAGCCTTAGAGACTAGTGATTTTATTGTTTGGATGGAGGTTGTTCCTATAGATATCAATTGTATTATGTTTGCTATTTATTTTAATAAGATTTCAATCTTGATTCTTAAAAAAACAAAACAAAAAGGCAAAAACTAATTGGTTCCTTTTGTAGTTTCTAATAGATACATCATGATTCAAATCCTCTATCAACTATCAAATTATCAAAAAAAAAAAAAAAGTATTCAATTATTATTACTATACTGATAATTGATAGTTTGACACTTCACTTAATAAATAATATAGAAGTTAAACTAATTTTAATTAGGCCAGATCCACAAATCAAAATTGCTAAATCTAGTCATCATCAACTAGTGCAGAAAGTAAATCCCTTGGAAAGTCATTTGGGGGTGTGAAGAGTGAAGACATAGACACCACAAAGGGTATCCCATGAAAAAGGCCTTTTTCATGCATCTCTGCTTAGTTATCTTCAAAATCACGATTATTGCTTATTCTATGCAGATTGCTTATCCTCAAATTCAGGATTAATTATTGCCAGAAGCATTGAAAAGTCTTAAATGTGTTTTGTACTTTTCTGTGAGGTTTTCGATTAGAGAGAGAGAGAGAGAGAGAGACTTGGGCTAGGGTGACTCACACTATATGTTGATCATGCTCATAGGCCATAGCTCCCTCTCTCATTAGACTTTTGGTCAACGTTTAATTTATAATTAATGTGCACAAATCTTTATGTTTAGATGCTAATTGTATCACCAAGAATATTTTTCTTTCTTGGCCCAAGCGTTTCGCAGTGTCAAACCTTGTTATCATGTGCATTCTTTTTCTTCTCCTCTTTTTAATTATTATTTTTATGCCATGCAACGCAAATTGCTACACGTAATACATACAGTACCCCAAATTCGCAATACATCTTTGCGTATTTTGTGTGAAGTAAAGTCAAAGCTAAACTTTTCATTACTTTATAGAACGATAAAATAACATTTTGATATGATTAAGAGTCCGTTTGAATACAGCTGAAAACTGAAAACTGAAAGCTGAAAACTGAAAACACTGTAATAAAATAATTTTTAAATGTGTGAATAGTATTACGGGACCCATTTTTAATAAAAAAAATTGCTGAAAATTGCGTGAACAGTGCGTGAATAGTGCACACACAGTGCACACATAGTGACTTGTCCCCTAAAAGCAGAAACAAGTAGCAGGGGGAAAAAAAAAAAAAAAAGGAAAACACTGAACGCTGGACGCTGGACGCGTTCAGCGCTATCCAAACCAAGCTTAAGTGAGAAAATTTTCACACTTATATAATTTGTTAGGATCCAACTATGTTAGATGTATATGTTTCTCCCTAGACTACAATCATGGATGGTCTAAGATGTTATACTGAAGTACTATTTTTAAATTTGAATGTCCAAATTGTAAGTACCTTCAATTCGGTATCTAGAAATAATGGGGAGAAAGGAACAAGGAAAAAAATTACAAAAACTTTTCAAGATTTTTTTTTTTTGGTTGATAATCTAATAGTACAGATAGAGAATTTGAATCCTGAATATCATAAACACATTAAGAGCTAGTAACTAGTTGAGCTACAAAGCTCTTAGCAACTTTTCAAGTAATTTCAGCTTTAATTGGTCTCTCTTTTCATCATAAATGAACCTTAAAAAAATTTTCTAGCCCACCTTTATTAGTGAACCGCCAGCCTAACAACTATAGCATGTGAAAAGAGGTTATGCTATAGTTTGTACTTAGTTTTCATGCTATATATTATTGCTTGGCCGGCAGTTACACTGCCAAAGTAAATGTATTAGTAACCGATAAAGTCATATATCAAAATCCTACTTCAAAAAAATTAAGAAATTAAGTGGAATTACAAAATACTCTCTAATAGTCATATGGTTTACTTCATGATTTTTCGAAATTAAATACTAAACCACCTCAAAATGATTGAGGTTCGTTCATATTAATTTCGATATTTTTGTAAAATGAAATCGCCATTAGGATAACCTCGATCCTTTCACATATAAAGGTAGGCTAGAAAATTAGAAATTTTTTTGTACTACCAGCTGGTAACCGCTGGCCTAATAACTATAGCATGAAAAATGCCAGGGCTTCTCCTTAAAATCCGGCCTGCACTGCATAGAAAATATGCCCTACGCGCGGTACTTGATATCTCACTTGTCACGTAATATAACCTCCTTTTACATACATAGTTTTACACAAAACTCCAGATTAAGTATTAAAAAAGAGCAACATCACTTGTATTAGCAAGCTTAAACAAGAATCACGGCCTCAAAAAGTTACAAAACTTTTAAAACTCTTTAATTCCAAAACGTAAGGTATGCTCCTAGATTTGTTTCCCTTTAAACATTCTTCATTTGAACTCTCCTTTGTTTCAACATTCCACCCTTCACTTTCACAATGTCTTCTTCAATTTCTTCCTACTTGAGGAGCACCAATCAACAAATTCTCATCCCTTCATCTCTTAGAACTCCATGCAAGTCTCAAGCTATTTTAGTCCTAGTCTTGTTTTTGTTCTGCATTTACTTGTTTAACCCTCCTAATTACCAACCTTCAGACCTCTTATCAACCATAAATAAAAAATGGCCAACCTCAAGCCCCATTATTAGTACTAATAATTCTACTAAAACCAATATTAGTCACATTCTTTTTGGCATATGTGGTTCAATGAAAGCATGGAAGCACAGAAAATCATACATTGAAGCATGGTGGAGACCAAATGTGACAAGGGGATATCTTTTCCTAGATAGACCTCCTACTGAAGAGTTCCAACCTTGGCCTTCAACTTCGCCTCCTTTTCGCGTCAGCGAAGATCTCAGAAAATTGAAAGTGTTTCCAAAAATATTGTGGCCGATTCAAGTCAGACTTTTACGTACAATCATGGAAGCACTTAGACAAGGAGACAAAGATTTGAGATGGTATGTAAAGGGTGATGATGATACTGTAGTTATGGTAGATAATTTAGTGGAGGTACTAGCAAAATATGACCACACTAAACCCTACTATATTGGGTCCAATTCAGAGGGTGTGAAGTCAAACTTTGATTTCTCATTTGATATGGCATTTGGTGGAGGAGGGTATGCTTTGAGTTACCCTCTAGCAGAAGCATTGGCAACAAAGTTAGACGATTGTATAGATAGATATTCATACATTAATAGCGAGGATTTTTGGTTACACTCATGTTTAGCTGATTTAGGAGTTGCTCTAACTCACGACAAAGGGTTTCACCAGGTAATTGCAACTTCTTTAGTTTAAGTTGGTTACTATATATGTGTCCATTTGGTGGTGTTGCAGCTATTGCTCTAGGAAGAAATAGGATAGCTTTAACCGTAGGGCTTTTTTGTAGTCCTGTAGAATTTTGCAATAAAGTGCTTCAACTAAAATGAGTTTTTAACGTTTAAAAGTTATAATGAACAGTGATTTGAAACTTTGGATTTTTAAATGTATGAATAATAAATTTTGAGCTTTCTAATAAAGTTCTATACTTCTACTTTTTTATTTTTTATTAAAAAAAATGAGGGTGTCTAAAGTTCAAATCTCATCAAGTATCTGACTATTCTCTTGAGTGTAGGGAGTTTTCCCGTCCAACATACACCAAGTTATTACAAGAGAGAATCATATGGGGGTTACTCCAAGATTCTGACTAGAGATTTCGAGCTCAAGATATCATGAATATCATGAAACCTTAGGAACCACTAAAAATTTTATGTGCTTAAAAGCTCTTTTCTATTTTCTAATAGGCATCTTTCCCCTCCCCTGCCCCCCCCCCCCCCCCCCCCAAAAAAAAAAAAAAAACACCTCATGGGGCTGGAAGCTCTTTTATTTTATTGCTAAAGCTTACTATTGCAAAAGTACCTTTTTTTGGGAAGCAAAAACCATGGCAGTTCATTCACCCAAAAAATAAAATCATGGCAGTTTTGCTTTCAAGATTTTTTATTTTTTATTTTTTGAGAATATACTTTTATTACAAGAATTGGAACACATATAATAGAACCCACATCAAGACTAAAGTTGGATCTAGTATAATTATTTGTTAAGATTATACCATTTAATAAATTTTCATTGGATTAAAATTTTTTCATATATATAATTAAAATGATCAGACATTAAAATTGCTTCATTTTCTTCCTATGCACTATGTGAAATTCTTTTTGCTCTTTCTTTGATAAGGCATGCACCAAGCACATTCTGTTAACCAATTCTACTAATTTCCTTGTTGCACTCTACGGCAAGTTGTAGAACTCTGCTAAAAATGCCTCTACCTGAAAAATGTTGTAGACGATTATAGCATGAAAAGACATAGGAAATTGTAGAAGATATTGTCTCGTGGATTATTTAATCACAAACTAAGCTATCTAAATATTTATTGACTGCAGATTGATCTACACAATGACATCTCAGGTCTTCTATCAGCTCACCCTCAGACTCCTATCCTCTCTCTCCACCACATTGACACCATAGACCCAATCTTCCCCTCCATGGACCGATCTGAATCCATAAACCACCTCATGAAGGCCGCAAAAATAGACCAATCCCGCCTTCTTCAACAAACCATATGCTATCACAGGCAAAGCAACTGGTCTCTCTCTATCTCATGGGGCTACTCAGCTTATATTTATGAAAATATAATCCCTCGGAGTATTTTATGGAGACCACTTGAGACATTTAGGCCATGGAAGAGAAATTCAAGGCCACCACTCTACATGTTCAACACTAGGTGGCCTTCCAACAATCCTTGTGAAGCTCCTCACTTGCTTTTCTTTGATTCTATAGAGCATATAGAAGGAGACCAAATTGTTACAACATATGTTAGAGCATGGCCTCGTGGTTTACCAGCTTGTTCATTTACTGGTAATCATTCTGCTGATCCCATAACTAAAATTAAAGTGTTTTCGCCAGCATCAACACGCTTGGAGGTGAGTGTGCTTTCATTTTAAGCCATTAATATTTGTTTTGCATCACTACCAAGCTTATTATGAGAAATGTTTTTTTTTTATAGAATGATTATGAGAAATGTTTATGTTACTATAAGCTTTACTAACATCTTATCAAAACATTAACTTAGGTAACTAATTATGTTGAGAAAATGGGGCAACTATTACCAATTTTACTATAAAATACTTACAAATTCATGTGACTATAATTGTGATTAGTGTCACATCAACTCTATAACAAATCAATTTACAGTAGCAATGATGACTTTTAAAAAAAAATATATGAAAATGATGAACTAAGCATTAATTCCTTTTGATTCGTTTAATAGATGTACATCTATATACTTTAATTCCTTTTGATCATTGGATCCTTCGTCAAGGATTACACTATCTGAATTCTAATATAATAATATTGTTTATTGTATGCTTATTACTTCGCAGGCCGGAGGAAGAGACTGCTGTGACATTGAATATATGGATGGAGCAAATGTTACGGAAGTCAAATATAGGGCTTGCATGAAATATGAAGTAATTGCTTGACAGTAACATCAAATGGACTTCTACAATTTACTTAATAAATTAATACACAAGTTTTCAGAGAGGGGGTGTATAATAAACACCACCCTAATAAATAATATTAATAAGTCGTGTACCATAGCAGACGAATTTATATGTAATCTTTTTCTTATATATATATATAAAAAAATAAAAATAAAAATAAATAAAAATCAACCAAAGGTCTTGTAGTTGAATTGGCAGCTCACATGTACAAAGTACTTGGGGGTCTAGAGGAGAAAGGGTTCGAGCTACGAAGTTAGCAGCATATTGTAATTATCTCTTAAAAAAAAAAAAAGCATATATGTATATGAGAGATTGGTGGAAACTAAATAAAAACATCCATTTCCTTCGTTATGTTCCTAGAGAACGATGCATAAACGCAATGTGGTATTACTAATCGAAAGCTTTAATTAGATTTCCTTCATTAAATCGAAAGCTTTAATTTGTCATTTTATATAATATTGAATCTCATTCCCGAACAAAAATAAATAAAAATTCTGAGATTGGAATGATTTGTGTCCTGTAAGCATCAACATCTCTGGGACTCTGCATGTTACATTGATGAGTGCAACTATTTCTAGTCCATAATTGTTAAGAACATTGACACTGAATATTTGAACCTTTAGCAAGGTTCCTATTTTAACTATGATTAATGGGAGCTTCTTTGCTATTAAGCTAGAATTATAAAATAAAAGTGGTTGGTTCATGGGGAATTAAAGATGACTAATCAAATTATGAAAGTTGGAGTTGAGTATTCCATTGTGGTTGGAGGGATTTTATTTTGAAGGGGCTGAAGTCAATATAATTAGCAACCATAATTCTGCTATATAATACATACAAAATTTGTATTTTGGTACCAGTTAATATTGTGTACTGTTTCGGAATTTCCACTATATAATACAAACAAACAAGAAATAGTATTGGATGAAAGGTTGAGTGGCATTTATGAAAGTCAAAGAAAGTAAATTTTCAAAATTATAGATGTCCTAAGTTTTAAAGGAAAACATTTGGAATCTATTTGCAGTATTGGTGTATGGGCGGCAGTGGCTCTGCCATGGGAAGTTGTTGGTGGTTCCGTGGGCTTACCAAGGGAGATGGGTTGCTGAAAGGTTTGGTTGAGAGGGAGATAAATTGGGTTTTGAGGTAGCTTTGTTTCTACTTTTAGAATATGAATACTCTATGAGAGAAAATCTGAACTCTAAATATTATAAAGAAAAAGTTGGCGCCAATTAGTTGAGCTACGAGCCTACGAGCCTTTAATTGGTCCCTCTTTTGATCATTAATGAACCATAAAAATTTTGTAGCCTACCTTTTTAGTGAACTGCCGGTTTAACAACTATAGCATGTGAAAAGAGTGTATTCTATAGTTTGTACTTAATTTTCATGCTATACATAGCTGCTAGGCCGGCGTTTACACTGCCAAAGTAAATGTATTAATAACCGATAAAGTCATATATCAAAATCCTACTTCAAAAAAATTAAGTTGAATTTCAAAATACTCTTTTATAGTCATATATGGTTACTTGTTTCACAATTTATTATATGATTTTTCGAAATCATATGATATATAATAAAAGTTGAGCTTAGACGTTGTGGTTGTGCCAAGTGATTACGCTCACAAATTAGTAAATTATATATATATATATATATATATATATATATATATTTATATATATGGTAGGATATATTTCCTCTAACTAAGGGATAATATTTAACAACTATTTAATCTCAAACAATAACCTAGAATTTCTTTCTAAAAGAAAACCCCACGTTTTGACTTCTACTACAACTAAAAGTCTATTATCAATATTTTAAGAGCAACTAATTAGTAAATTAATTTAATACACTTAAACTTCAACAAATTAAAATTATATTCAAACTAAATATCTATTACAAAAAATTTTAAACTTAAATCCCATACAACAACCCACGTATTCTTTCTAAAAATAAAAAAATAAAAACTTTTTGACTTTTTTTTTTTATACAAGATAGAATTAAAAAGATTTAAATAATTAAAAGCCTAAGCCTTTTGGGTGACCTAATACCCAAAAGACCCAAGCTCAAAAGAAATTATGGTGGTGACAGACTGACTGTGGCATTATTATTTTATTTTAATTTTTTTGTACAAGACAGAATTTCTAGTCTAGCCTAATCTAAGTGTATATATGTGTGAAGCTCCCTTCTGCAGACTTGAACCCCGACCCTTACCTCCCACACCCTAGAAGCACTTATACTTATGGAGTGACCATCGCACCAAGAGTGTGATGTTCTACTCCAACTAAAAAGTCTATTATTAACATTTTAAAAACAACTAATTAGTGAATTAATTTTATATTATTTGTTATGATATATTTCCTCAAATTTAAGTCCAAACTCTAAACAATTAGAGCTTAAAGCAATTGTTTTGATTAAAATTATTTACTTATTTTATAATTTATTCCTACTATTTTTTTAATATATTTTTTTTAAAGTTTACATATGAATCTTCATCAAGTTGTGTATCGTACGAAAATAATACTAGTTAGTTACTAAACCACCTCAAGTTAAATATAAAATGACTGAGGTTTGTTCATATAAATATAATTAACATATTTTTGTAAAATGAAATCGCCATTAGGATAACCTCCTTTCACATATAAAGGTAGGCTAGAAAACTTGGAATTTTACTTTTTTAGTACTACCATACATGTAACCGCTGGCTTAACAACTAGCATGAAAAATGTGAGGACTTCTCCTTAAAATCCTGCCTGGACCATGCATTGAACGTATGCCCTAAGCCATAAACAAGAATCATGGCCTCAAAAAGTTGCTAGACTTACACAAAACTCTTTAATTCCAAAACGTTCCTAGATTTGCTTCCCTTTAAAAATTCTTCATTTGAATTCTCCCATTTACAACATTCCATCCTTCACATTCACAATGTCTTCTACAATTTCTTTCAACTTGAGCACCATTCAACAAAATCCCACCCCTTTATCTCTTGGAACTCTATGCAAGTCTCTAGCTATTTCAGGCCTAATCCTGTTTTTGTTCTACACTTTTTTGTTTAACCCTCCTAATTACCGACCTTCTGACCTCTTATCAACCATAAATCAAAAATGGCCAACCTCAAGCCCCATTATTAGTACTAATTCTACTAAAACCAATATTAGTCACATTGTTTTTGGCATATGTGGTTCAATGAAAGCATGGAAGCACAGAAAATCATACATTGAAGCATGGTGGAGACCAAATGTGACAAGGGGATATCTTTTCCTAGATAGACCTCCTACTGAAGAGTTCCAACCTTGGCCTTCAACTTCGCCTCCTTTTCGTGTCAGCGAAGATCTCAGAAAATTGAAAGTGTTTCCAAAAATATTGTGGCCGATTCAAGTCAGACTTTTACGTACAATCATCGAAGCACTTAGACAAGGAGACAAAGATTTGAGATGGTATGTAAAGGGTGATGATGATACTGTAGTTATGGTAGATAATTTAGTGGAGGTACTAGCAAAATATGACCATACTAAACCCTACTATATTGGGTCCAATTCAGAGGGTGTCAAGTCAAACTTTGATTTCTCATTTGATATGGCATTTGGTGGAGGAGGGTATGCTTTGAGTTACCCTCTAGCAGAAGCATTGGCAACAAAGTTAGACGATTGTATAGAGAGATATTCATACATTAATAGCGAGGATTTTTGGTTACACTCATGTTTAGCTGATTTAGGAGTTGCTCTAACTCACGACAAAGGGTTTCACCAGGTAATTGCAACTTCTTTAGTTTAAGTTGGTTACTATATATGTGTCCATTTGGTGGTGTTGCATCTATTGCTCTAGGAAGAAATAGGATAGCTTCAACCGTAGGGCTTTTTTGTAGTCCTGTAGAGTTTTTGCAATAAAGTGCTTCAACTAAAAAGACTTTTTAACGTTTAAAAATTATAATGAATAGTGATTTGAAACTTTGGATTTTTAAATGTATGAATAATAAAATTTGAGCTTTCTAATAAAGTTCTATATTTCTACTTTTTTATTTTTTATTAAAAAAAAATGAAGGTGACTAAAGTCCAAATCTCTTTAAGTATCTGATTATTCCTTTGAGTGTAGGGAGTTCCCCCGTCCAACATACACCAAGTTATTACAAGAGGGAATCATATGGGGTTTACTCCAAGATGCTGATTAGAGATTTCGAGCTCAAGATCTCATGAATATCATGAAACCTTAGGAACTACTAAAAATTTTATGTGCTTAAAAGCTCTTTTCTATTTTCTAAACCCCCAACAACCCCCCCCCCCCCCCCCCCCCCCCAAAAAAAAAAAAAAAACACCTCATGGGGCTGAAAGCTCTTTTATTTTATTGCTAAAGCTTACTATTGCAAAAGTACCTTTTTTTGGGAAGCAAAAACCATGTCAGTTCATTCACCCAAAAAATAAAATCATGGCAGTTTTGCTTTCAAGATTTTTTATTTTTTATTTTCTGAGAATATACTTTTATTACAAGAATTGGAACACATATAATAGAACCCACATCAAGACTAAAGTTGGATCTAGTATAATTATTTGTTAAGATTATACCATTTAATAAATTTTTATTGGATTAAAATTTTTTCATATATATAATTAAAATGATCAGACATTAAAATTGCTTCATTTTCTTCCTATGCACTATGTGAAATTCTTTTTGCTCTTTCTTTGATAAGGCATGCACCAAGCACATTCTGTTAACCAATTCTACTAATTTCCTTGTTGCACTCTACGGCAAGTTGTAGAACTCTGCTAAAAATGCCTCTACCTAAAAAATGCTGTAGACGATTATAGCATGAAAAGACATAGGAAATTGTAGAAGATATTGTCTCGTGGATTATTTAATCACAAAGTAAGCTCTCTAAATATTTGTTGACTGCAGATTGATCTACACAATGACATCTCAGGTCTTCTATCAGCTCACCCTCAGACTCCTATCCTCTCTCTCCACCACATTGACACCATAGACCCAATCTTCCCCTCCATGGACCGATCTGAATCCATAAACCACCTCATGAAGGCCGCAAAAATAGACCAGTCCCGCCTTCTTCAACAAACCATATGCTATCACAGGCAAAGCAACTGGTCTCTCTCTATCTCATGGGGCTACTCAGCTTATATTTATGAAAATATAATCCCTCGGAGCATTTTATGGAGACCACTTGAGACATTTAGGCCATGGATGAGAAATTCAAGGCCACCACTCTACATGTTCAACACTAGGTTGCCTTCCAACAATCCTTGTGAAGCTCCTCACTTGCTTTTCTTTGATTCTATAGAGCATATAGAAGGAGACCAAATTGTTACAACATATGTTAGAGCATGGCCTCGTGGTTTACCAGCTTGTTCATTTACTGGTAATCATTCTGCTGATCCCATAACTAAAATTAAAGTGTTTTCGCCAGCATCAACACACTTGGAGGTGAGTGTGCTTTCATTTTAAGCCATTAATATTTGTTTTGCATCACTACCAAGCTTATTATGAGAAATGTTTTTTTTTATAGAATGATTATGAGAAATGTTTATGTTAGTACAAGCTTTACTAACATCTTATCAAAACATTAACTTAGGTAACTAATTATGTTGAGAAAATGGGATAACTATTACCAATTTTACTATAAAATCCTTACAAATTCATGTGACTATAATTGTGATTAGTGTCACATCAACTCTATAACAAATCAATTTACAGTAGCAATGATGACTTTTTAAAAAAAATATATGAAAATGATGAACTAAGCATTAATTCCTTTTGATTCGTTTAATAGATGTACATCTATATACTTTAATTCCTTTTGATCATTGGATCCTTCGTCAAGGATTACACTATCTGAATTCTAATATAATAATATTGTTTATTGTATGCTTATTACTTCGCAGGCCGGAGGAAGAGACTGCTGTGACATTGAATATATGGATGGAGCAAATGTTACGGAAGTCAAATATAGGGCTTGCATGAAATATGAAGTAATTGCTTGACAGTAACATCAAATGGACTTCTACAATTTACTTAATAAATTAATACACAAGTTTTCAGAGAGGGGGTGTATAATAAACACCACCCTAATAAATAATATTAATAAGTCGTGTACCATAGCAGACGAATTTATATGTAATCTTTTTCATTTATATATATATATATATATATATATATATATATGTAAAATCAACCAAAAGCCTTGTAGCTGAATTGACACCTCACATGTACAAAGTGCTTGGGGGTCTAGACGGGAAATGGTTCGAGCTGCGAGTTTAGCAGCATATTGTAATTCTGTCTAAAAAAAAAAAACATATATGTATATGAGAGATTTGTGGAAACTAAATAAAAGCATCCATTTCCTTCATTATGTTCCTAGAGAGCGATGCACAAACACAATGTGGGAGTACTAATCGAAAGCTTTAATTTGTTATTTTATATAATATTGAATCTCATTCCCGAACAAAAATAAATAAAAGTTCTGAGATTGGAATGATTTGTGTCCTGTAAGCACCAACATCTCTGGGACTCTGCATGTTACATTGATGAGTGCAACTCTTTCTAGTCCATAATTGTTAAGAACATTGACACTGAATATTTGAACCTTTAGCAAGGTTCCTATTTTAACTATGATTAATGGGAGCTTCTCTGCTATTAAGCTAGAATTATAAAATAAAAGTGGTTGGTTCATGGGGAATTAAAGATGACTAATCAAATTATGAAAGTTGGAGTTGAGTATTCCATTGTGGCTGGAGGGATTTTATTTTGAAGGGGCTGAAGTCAATATAATTAGCAACCATAATTCTGCTATATAATACATACAAAATTTGTATTTTGGTACCAGTTAATATTGTGTACTATTTCGGAATTTCCACTATATAATACAAACAGACAAGAAAAAGTATTGGATGAAAGGTTGAGTGGCATTTATTAAAGTCAAAGAAAGTAAATTTTCAAAATTATAGATATCCTAAGTTTTAAAGGAAAACATTTGGAATCTGTTTGCAGTATTGATGTATGGGCGGCAGTGGCTCTGCCATGGGAAGTTGTTGGTGGTTCGGTGGGCTTACCAAGGGAGATGGGTTGCTGAAAGGTTTGGTTGAGAGGGAGATAAATTGGGTTTTGAGGTAGCTTTGTTTCTGCTTTTAGAATATGAATACTCTAAGAGATAAAATTTGCACTCTAAATATTATAAAGAAAAAGTTGGCACCAATTAGTTGAGCTACGAGCCTACGAGGCTTTTAGTAACTTTTCAAGTAATCTCAGCTTTAATTGGTCTCTCTTTTGATCATTAATGAACCATAAAAATTTTGTAGCCTACCTTTTTAGTGAACTGCCGGTTTAACAACTATAGCATGTGAAAAGGGTTTATTCTATAGTTTGTACTTAATTTTCATGCTATACATAGCTGCTAGGCCGGCGTTTACACTGCCAAAGTAAATGTATTAATAACCGATAAAGTCATATATCAAAATCCTACTTCAAAAAAACTAAGTTGAATTTCAAAATACTCTTTTATAGTCATATATGGTTACCTGTTTCATAATTTATTATATGATTTTTCGAAATCATATGATATATAATAAAAGTTGAGCTTAGACGTTGTGGTTGTGCCAAGTGATTACGCTCACAAATTAGTAAATTATATATATATATATATATATATATATATATATATATATATATGGTAGGACATATTTCCTCTAACTAAAGGATAATATTTAACAACTATTTAATCTTAAACAATAACCCAGAATTTCTTTCTAAAAGAAAACCCCACGTTTTGACTTCTACTACAACATAAAGTCTATTATCAATATTTTAAGAGCAACTAATTAGTAAATTAATTTAATACACTTAAACTTCAACAAATTAAAATTATATTCAAACTAAATGTCTATTATAAAATTTTTTTAACTTAAATCTCATACAACAACCCACGTATTCTTTCTAAAAATAAAAAAATAAAAACTTTTTGACTTTTTTTTTTATACAAGATAGAATTAAAAAGATTTAAATAATTAAAAGCCTAAGCCTTTTGGGTGACCCAATACCCAAAAGACCCAAGCTCAAAATAAATTATGGTGGTGACAGACTGACTGTGGCATTATTATTTTATTTTATTTTTTTTTGTACAAGATAGAATTTCTGGTCTAGCCTAATCTAAGTGTATATATGTGTGAAGCTCCCTTCTGTAGAGTTGAACCCCGACCCTTACCTCCCACACCCTAGAAGCACTTATACTTATGGAGTGACCATCGCACCAAGAGTGTGAGGTTCTACTCCAACTAAAAAGTCTATTATTAACATTTTAAGAACAACTAATTAGTGAATTAATTTTATATTATTTGTTATGATATATTTCCTCAAATTAAAGTCCAAACTCTAAACAATTAGAGCTTAAAGCAATTGTTTTGATTAAAATTATTGACTTATTTTATAATTTATTCCTACTATTTTTTTAATATTTTTTTTAAAGTTTACATATGAATCTTCATCAAGTTGTGTATCGTACGAAAATAATACTAGTTAGTCACTAAACCACCTCAAGTTAAAAATAAAATGACTGAGGTTTGTTCATATAAATATAATTAACATATTTTTGTAAAATGAAATCGCCATTAGGATAACCTCCTTTCACATATAAAGGTAGGCTAGAAAACTTGGAATTTTACTTTTTTAGTACTACCATACATGTAACCGCTGGCTTAACAACTAGCATGAAAAATGTGAGGACTTCTCCTTAAAATCCTGCCTGGACCATGCATTTAACGTATGCCCTAAGCCATAAACAAGAATCATGGCCTCAAAAAGTTGCTAGACTTACACAAAACTCTTTAATTCCAAAACGTTCCTAGATTTGCTTCCCTTTAAAAATTCTTCATTTGAATTCTCCCATTTACAACATTCCATCCTTCACATTCACAATGTCTTCTACAATTTCTTTCAACTTGAGCACCATTCAACAAAATCCCACCCCTTTATCTCTTGGAACTCTATGCAAGTCTCTAGCTATTTCAGGCCTAATCCTGTTTTTGTTCTACACTTTTTTGTTTAACCCTCCTAATTACCGACCTTCTGACCTCTTATCAACCATAAATCAAAAATGGCCAACCTCAAGCCCCATTGTTAGTACTAATTCTACTAAAACCAATATTAGTCACATTGTTTTTGGCATAGTTGGTTCAATGAAAGCATGGAAGCACAGAAAATCATACATTGAAGCATGGTGGAGACCAAATGTGACAAGGGGATATCTTTTCCTAGATAGACCTCCCACTGAAGAGTTCCAACCTTGGCCTTCAACTTCGCCTCCTTTTCGTGTCAACGAAGATATCACCAAATTGAAAGTGTTTCCAAAAATATTGTGGCCGATTCAAGTCCGACTTTTACGTACAATCATCGAAGCACTTAGACAAGGAGACAAAGATTTGAGATGGTATGTAAAGGGTGATGATGATACTGTAGTTATGGTAGATAATTTAGTGGAGGTACTAGCAAAATATGACCATACTAAACCCTACTATATTGGGTCCAATTCAGAGGGTGTCAAGTCCAACTTTGATTTCTCATTTGATATGGCATTTGGTGGAGGAGGGTATGCTTTGAGTTACCCTCTAGCAGAAGCATTGGCAACAAAGTTAGACGATTGTATAGAGAGATATCCAGACACGTATGCCAGTGATTTTTTGTTACACTCATGTTTGGCTGATTTAGGAGTTGCTTTAACTCAGAACAAAGGGTTTCACCAGGTAATTGCAACTTCTTTAGTTTAAGCTGGCTACTATGTGTGTGTGTGTGTCCATTTGGTGATTGCGACTTCTTTAGTTTAAGTTTGCTCTAACTCGGAACAAAGGGTTTCACCACCGTGGTATTGCAGTAGGAAGGAACAGGATAGAGCTTTAGCCGCAGTATTTATTTATTTATTTTTTTGTGGTCTTGTAGAGTTTTTTGAAACAAAATGCTTTAAACGAAAAAGAGTTTTAACTTTTGACAAATTATAATGAATAGTGTTTTAAAATTTTGGATTTTTAAATGTATGAATAATAAATTCAGAACTTTCTTAAAAAGTCCTATATAGGAGGATAAAGTTCAGCCTAAGTTGGAATTGGCCCAAGACCCACAAACCTATAGACCCATAACCCAGCTCACAAGCAGGGGAGCAAGCTAAATTGTCACATAAGTAAACAAGTGACCATGTTGGGACCTTTGTCAACCTCTGTTACTAGCTGAGAAAGGAAAATAGTGCAGACGATGGATAACACCTTGGGGGAGCCCGCCATCCGAGCATGACACTCAATAACATATTTAAGTTACTAGGAGATCATTACAATGGCAAAGTCATGAGGCCTACCCCTGACATAAGATTGGACACGTTAGAACAATAGCTTAGACCCAAAAGTCCACCCAAATATTGCTAATGGTGGGGCCCACATACCGGTAAAATATTCTCTCATCATTACGAACCTATTAATGAGAGAGTACAAAAGAAAAGATGCAAGGAAGAAGAGGGGTTTGGAACATATTTAGGGAAGAGAAACATAAGAGAAAAGAGAGAAATTTTCAACTAGTATTTGAGAAGTGATTTAGTTCGGGATATTTAAGGGTTGCCTTGGTCGTCTAAGATCATCATCAGACAGCTAGAGTAACGTTAAAACTGACCTCACAACCATTGTCAACCACCATTTACCAACCAAACTCTCCTTGGGACCTTCCATTGTGAACTATACCCAAAACAATTGGGAGTCCAGGCCCAATGATCTCTACATCATCCTAGGTCGTACCATCACATCAACTTTTTCTAATAGATTGCAAAAGAATTTTATATGCTTAAAACCTATTATCAATTTTCTATTAGGCATCTTTTTTTCTTTTTTTCTTTTTCCAAAAAAACACTCTATGGGGCTGGAAGCTGTGTCTTTTTTCTTTTTCTTTTTTTGGTTAAAACTTAAAGCTCTTTTATGGTAGTATTGCAAAAGTAATGTTTTTTTGGGAAGCAAAAATCATGGCAATTTCGCTTTCAAGAGTTTTGTTTTCTTTTTGGTTGAGAAAATGCTTTTATTACAAGAATTGGAACACATATAATAGAACCTGTAAGGACCAAAAAAATCATAAACCAGCCTTGAATATCTCGGCTAGCTCCTGGACTAAAGATCCGAATACAATATATTTGGTAGAGAGGGTTCAACAAAAAAAAAAAGTCCCCTCTCTGTATCTTCCGGTTCCTATTTATATTCTTGGCTCCTATCATCTCAGCCCTACACCTTGCAATCTATTAAGTTTCTTCCCCCGACACCTGTCCGTCGGTAATGGAGCTAAGTCCTAACTTTACGTTCCGCACTGTTCAGGTCACGTCTACATTAATGCAACGGATAAAGTTGATACTTTCTAATTAATGCGGCCAGAAAGGTTGGTGCCGGACATTTAATGCAACCTTCTAAGTTATCCTGCCATATTCAGCTATTCGCAATGCGTCCCCTATGTCATCAAAGCCCATGCTACTTCATCTTCGGGTATCCTCGGGTAAGTTTCTTTATTCCTTTATTCTCCCTTGCTTACTACGTCTCGAGCTTCCCTTCCTCGGGTCCTCAGGTTCTTAGGTCTTCGGCACCTCACAACAGCCCAATTAGGTCCCAATTTTCCCCAAGCTGGATTTCTTGCTGTCCTTACTACTTTTCTCAGCACCAAATCACCTGGTACTAAGGGCCTGGACCTGACTCCCTTGTCGTATGTCTGTTTGAGTTTCTGCTGATAGCTACCCATCTTCACACTGGCTACTTCTCTTCTTTCCTCAATAGTATTCAAACAATCATGCATCCTGTCACGGTTACTCATATCGTCATACTGGTCGGATTTCAGGGTGGGAAAACCCGATTCTAAGGGTATTATAGCTTCCATACCATACGTCATTGAAAATGGTGTCTCGCCTGTCAATCTTCGGGGCATAGTGCGATAGGCCCATAATACATGAGGCAATTCTTCTACCCAGCATCCTTTAGCGTCATCCAAACGCTTCTTCAACCCAGCCAAGATGACCTTATTTGTTGCTTCGGCCTGACCATTTCCTTGAGGATAGGCTGGTGTTGAATATCCATTTCTTATTCCCATCCCTGCACAGTACCGTCGGAAAGCCTTGCTATCAAATTGAAGCCCGTTGTCAAAAATCAAGGTGTGGGGGACTCCAAAGCGAGTTATGATATTCTTCCAAATGAATTTCTTTGCATCCACATCCCTAATGTTAGCTAACGGTTCGGCTTCTACCCACTTCGTGAAATAATCTGTGTCGACAATGAGCCACCTCTTATTACCAACTGCTCGAGGAAAGGGTCCAACGATATCTAAACCCCACTTAGCAAAGGGCCATGGGCTGGACAATGGATTTAAAGTACCTCCTGGTTGATGAATGTTTGGCGTATATCTCTGACACTGATCACATTTCTTGGCATACTCTTGAGAAGTTTTCTGCATGTTCGGCCACCAATACCCTTGAGTCATGGCTCTGTGAGCTAACGATCTTCCTCCGGTATGGCTCCCATATACTCCTTCATGCAATTCTTCCAACAAGGGTTCCACAGCCTCAAGATGTACACAGAGCAAATACGGCCCTGCGTAGGAGCGCCTATAGAGCTTCTGCTCCTCTGACAGCCAGTAACGGGGAGCACTTCTTCGTACCTTCCCGGCCGCTGTTCCATCTTCAGGTAGTACTCCTTGTTGCAAGAAATCTATGATTGGGTCCATCCAGCTTGGGCCCACACGAATAGTGTGAACCCTTACCGCCGAGATGCTTGTCAGGCTAGGGGTTAGTAAATCCTCAACTATGACCATCCGTGGTAATTTTGAGCCCAGTGATGTGGCTAACATTGCTAATGAATCAGCATGACCGTTCTGTCCTCTTGGGACTTGTTGTACTTGGAAACTTTCAAACAAACTTAACACCCCTTTGACTCGTTCAAGATAACTCTTCATTCTTCCATCTCTTGCCTCAAACTCTCCATTAACTTGCCCTACCACTAGTCTGGAATCACAATACAACTTCACTATCTTCCCTCCCAAGTGTTTAACCATTTGGGCGCCCACCAAGAGAGCTTCATATTCAGCCTCATTATTAGTGGCTGAGAATCCCAGCCTCAATGATTTTTTGATAACTAACTTTTCGAGTGTAATTAACACAACTCCAACCCCGGCTCCCTTTCGATTTGACGCCCCATCCGTATAGACTTCCCAAGGAGTGACGTTTCCCATCCCGATAGTCATCACTGTCACCATGGTATCTTCTTGGCTGATCTGACCTTCTGTGAACTCGGCCACGAAATCGGCAAGAATTTGCCATTTGATAGCTGTCCGAGGCATATATTTGACATCATAGGCTCCAAGCTTGGTTCCCCACTTGGCCACACAACCCGTGTAATCCGATTTCCTCATAATAGCCTGTAGGGGCAACTGGGTGAGTACCACTACGGTGTGAGCTTGAAAGTAATGGGGCAATTTCCTCGTTGCATGTACCACGACAAGAAGAGCTTTCTCTAAAGGTAGATATCGTTGTTCTGCTTCCTGTAAGGACTTGCTGACATAATATATTGGTTTTTGAACCCCATCATCATTCCGTATCAAGACGAGACTTACAGCGTGATTTGTAACGGCTAGATAAGCATACAACACTTCTTCCTTTTCTGGTCTTGATAATATCGGGGGTTTAGTCAAGTATTGCTTTAAATCCTCAAAAGCCAAGTTACACTCATTAGTCCACCGGAAATCTTTCCACTTGTGCAAAAGACGATAAAAGGGACGACACCTGTCTACGGACCGGGATATGAACTTATTCAATGCTGCAACCATACCAGCTAGTTTCTGCACTTCTTTAGGATTCCGAGGAGGATGCAGGCCTAAGATGGCCTTGATTTGGTCGGGATTCACTTCAATTCCCCGATGAGTTATCATATACCCTAGAAACTTTCCCGAGCCCACTCTAAAAGAGCACTTTGATGCATTCAAGCATAACTTGTACTTTCTTAAAACTGAGAAGGTCTCATGTAAATCCTTCAAATGGTCTCCCGTCTTTTTACTTTTAATTACCATATCATCGATATAGGCTTCCATATTACGCCCCAACTGCGAATCAAACATTCTAGTCACCATCCGTTGGAAAGTGGATCCTGCATTCTTAAGACCAAAAGGCATCACTCGGTAATGGTAATTGCCATTAGGGGCACGAAAAGCCGTCTTCTCCTGATCATTTAGTGACAAAGGGATCTGATGATAACCTTGGAATGCATCCAAGAAACTCATTCGGGGATGCCCAATAGTTGCGTCCACCAATTGATCAATTCTGGGTATAGGGAAGGGGTCCTTAGGACATGCCTTATTTAGATCTGTAAAGTCAATACAAACTCTCCATTTGCCATTTTTCTTTTTTACCACTACAGTGTTGGCCAGCCACTCAGGATAAAAAATCTCCTTGATTGCCCCAGCTTGCTTTAGCTTGCTAACCTCCTCCTTAACTGCCTCTGCATGCTCTTGTGACGCACGCCGAGGAGGTTGCTTTCGTGGCGTAGCATGGGGATTAACATTCAAATGGTGGCAAATGACTTCTGGATCAATCCCCGGGACGTCATAGGTCGTCCATGCAAAAACATCAATGTTATCCTGCAAGAATTGAACCAGCTCCTTCTTTTCCCGTATTGATAACTTTGATCCCACTTGAAAATATTTCTCTTTATCTTCCCCTATGAATACTTTGTCTATCTCTTCGGCAGAACCTCCATCCTCAACTTCACCGATTTCCCGAGCAATTACCTTTAATTGCTATGATGTCTCCAGAACCTCCCCAGCCAATGAACCTTGACCTGTTCGAATAGTGGCAAACGTTAGACATTGCCTGGCTACCATCTGACTACCATACAGTACTCCCACATTTCCTCGCATAGGATACTTCACCATTACGTGCAAAGTAGATGAAACTGCCTCCATTGCATGGAGCCAAGGCCTGGCCAAAATGGCCGTGTACGGTGAGTATGCCATAACAACTATGAAGTTAACCTGTACTTCAGAACCTTCCACCTGCACAGGTAACTTAATCATTCCTCGTGGAATTACCTGTTTTCCATCAAAGCCTACCAACGGGGAGTCATATTTTTCCAAATCTTCTTCTCTCAACTTTAACCCATTGAATAGATCAGGATACATGATTTCTGCACCACTTCCATCATCCACCAAGACTCGTCTCACATCATACCCCCCGATACGAACCGTTACCACCAATGTGTTATCGTGAGGTTGATACGTGCCCTCTTTATCTTCATCGAAAAATCACTATACCAACGTCGCCGAGAACCTCATTCTTTTAACTATTTGATTGTTTTCCTCCATGACTTCGCTTCCAAAACCGTTTTGAACGGTCATGACCCGAGAAGGTTTCCCGAATTCTCCTCTCGGCTGTGCCAGAATGACGTTAATGATGCCTAGAGATGGTTGAGGAGCATGACCCCCAAATTTTCGAGTGCCCTGTTATCCCCCTTTCCCGTCCGGTTTAGCCAATAAGTGATTGATCTTCCCCGTTTTAACCAATTGATTCAGATGATCGCGTAATGTCCGGCAATCCTCCGTGGTGTGTCCCTTGTCCTGATGATAATGGCAATGGAGGTTTTGATTCCTCATGGATGCATCTCCACTCATTTTATTGGGTGGCCTAAAATATGGTTCATGCCGAATTTTCTCCAATATGTGATGCACGGGTTCCTTGAATAATGAATTAATCAAAGGAGTTTCGGCAGTCATCGGGTGGCTTGAAAAGTCTCGTTTAGGCCGGCTACCTTGGAATCCCCCTCCCCGAAGGTCTTTCCTCTCCAGATACACTTTCATTTTTCCTTTGCTTTGCATCTGGTCTTCCTCTACCCGTTTATACTTATCTATTCGGTCCATGAGCTAGCGCATATCTACCGCGGCCTTCATTGTCAAGGACTTCCTTAACCCGTGCTCCGTGGGAAGCCCCACCTTGAAGGTTCTCACGGCCACATTCTCCACATCTCCATCAATTTCATTATACATTTCCCAATATCGATCAGAGTAGGTTTTGAGTGTTTCGCCTTCCCTCATAGACATAGACAGTAGAGCATCCAAGGGTTTTGGAATCCTACTACAAGTTATGAACCTTGCTCCAAATGCCCTAGTCAACTCCTCAAAAGACTTCAGGGAACCTTCTGCCAGAGCATCAAACCACCTCATGGCTACGGGCCCCAAACTGGAGGGAAAAACTCTGCACATCAGTGCCTCATTATTCGAGTAAACGGCCATCTTTTGGTTAAAATGACTGATGTGTTCTACAGGGTCAGTCCTCCCATTATACATAGTAAAAATGGGTTGAGAAAACCTACGAGGTAGCTTTGCCCTATTTATCCTGGTCACAAAAGGAGATTTGGCAATTTGCCTCAGGGCCTTTCCTATTGCATCACCTCCATTATCATGATATATCCCATCATTACCTGGCATCTCCGTCTCCTTCTGCTTCTTTGTCCTAACACCCGAAGACGTGCTGACACGGGTCACACTGCGCAAAGGCTCAAATACTGGGGGCTCATTTCCTCTAAGGTTTGCTTCCGAACTGTCATTGGAAGAACAAGCATAACTCTTCCTTCCCCGTTTTCTACTATCCAAGCACTTGCGTAAGTAAGCTATCTCAGATTGCATTTGTTGCAATACATCATCACGAGACATCTGCCCTTCAGTTGGTGATCGTTGCTCAGCCCCCTGAACACTATAATGTGCTTCCACCACCCCTGAGGTATGTCCCTTTCCTATTCCTTGCTGGAGACTTACGGTTACTTCCCTGCTTCGTGAACTCACTGATTCCTCTCTTTCTGGATATGCCTCAGCCATCTACTTCTAAACAGAAAGTCGCACGTTGTTGTTCCCACAGATGGCGCCAATTGTAAGGACCAAAAAATCATAAACCAGCCTTGAATATCTCGGCTAGCTCCTGGACTAAAGATCCGAATACAATATATTTGGTAGAGAGGGTTCAACAACAAAAAAAAAGTCCCCTCTTTGTATCTTCCGGTTCCTATTTATATTCTTGGCTCCTATCATCTCAGCCCTACACCTTGCAATCTATTAAGCTTCTTCCCCTGACACCTGTCCGTCGGTAATGGAGCTAAGTCCTAACTTTGCATTCCGCATTGTTCAGGTCACGTCTACATTAATGCAACGGACAAAGTTGATACTTTCTAATTAATGCGGCCAGAAAGGTTGGTGCCGGACATTTAATGCAACCTTCTAAGTTATCCTGCCATATTTAGCTATTCGCAATGCGTCCCCTATGTCATCAAAGCCCATGCTACTTCATCTTCGGGTATCCTCGGGTAAGTTTCCTTATTCCTTTATTCTCCCTTGCTTACTACGTCTCGAGCTTCCCTTCCTCAGGTCCTCAGGTTCTTGGGTCTTCGGCATCTCACAGAACCTAAATCAAGACTAAGTTACATCTAGTATAATTTTTTTTTCATATATATTTTGAAATTAGACATTAAATTGCTTCATTTTCTTCCTATGCACCATGTGAAATTCTTTTTGCTATTTCTTTGATAAGGCATGCACCAAGGCCCAAGCACATTCTGTTAACCAATTCTATAATTTTCCTTGTTGCTCTCTAAGGAAAATTGTAGAACTCTACTAAAAATTCCTCTATTTGAAAAATGTTGTAGACTATTACATTAACATAGAAAAGTCATATGCAATTACAGAAGATATTGCCTTGTGGACTATTTAATCACAAACTAGGCCCTTTAAATATTTGTTGACTGCAGATTGATCTACATAATGACATCTCAGGTCTTCTATCAGCTCACCCTCAGACTCCTTTCCTCTCTCTCCACCATAGACCCAATCTTCCCCTCCATGGACCGTTCTGAATCCATAAACCACCTCATGAAGGCTGCAAAAACAGACCAATCCCGCCTTCTTCAACAAACCATATGCTACCACAGACAAAACACCTGGTCTCTCTCTATCTCATGGGGCTACTCAACTTATATCTATGAAAATATAATTCCTCGGAGCATTTTATGGAGACCCCTTGAGACATTTAGGCCATGGGTGGCAGGTTGGACACCACCACTCTACATGTTCAACACTAGGTGGCCTTTCGACAATCCTTGTGAAGCTCCTCACTTGTTTTTCTTTGATTCTATAGAGCATATAGAAGGAGACCAAATTGTTACAACGTATGTTAGAGCATGGCCTCGTGGTTTACCAACTTGTTCATTTGCTGGAAATCATTTGGCTGATCCCATAACTAAAATTAAAGTGTTTTCACCAGCATCAACACGCTTGGAGGTGAGTGTGCTTTCATTTTAAGTCTTCAATATTCATTTTGCATCACCACCAAGCTTATATTAATTATGAGTAATGTTTATGTTAATATGAACTTTACTACCATCTTATCAAAAAATTAACTTAGGTAACTAATTATGTTGAGAAAATGCTACAATTATAACTAGTTTTACTATAAAATACTTAGAAATTTCTGTGACAATAATTGCAATTATTGTCACATCAACTATATAACAGATAGATTTACAGTAACAAGGATGAACTTTTTATTATTATTATGAGAATGATGAACTAACGTAACATTATTTCCTTTTGATTGTTTTAATAGATATAGATCTTCTATACACTATAATTCCTTTTGAACATTGGACATTTCGTCAAGGATTACATTATCTGAATTCTAATATTGTTTATTGTATGTTTATTACTCTGCAGGATGGAGGAAGAGACTGCTGTGACATTGAATATATGGATGGAGCAAATGTTACGGAAGTCAAGTATCGGGCTTGCATGAAGTATGAAGTAATTGCCTGACTGCAGAAGTCCATTTGATGTTACAGTCAGGCAATTACTTTTTTTTAGTAATGGCCTAGATTGTAACATCAAATGGACTTCTACCCTTAAATAAAATAGATTCATTAATAGGTCATGTCCTTCTCAAAAAAAAAAAAAAAAAGAGTCATGTGAACCATAGTAAACCTGAATTTATATGTTATCTTTTTCTTACATAAAATAAAATTTATATATATTTATATATGGGAGATTGGTGAAAACTAAATAAAGACATCAATTTCCTTCATTATCTGACTATGACACGTTTCTCTTCATACAAGAACCATGCAATCTCAAAACTAAGAAAATCTCAACAAAATAGAATCTTTTATTATGAGCATATATCTCTCGGATGTGCTCAATGTCAAGACCTATGAACATAATTATCGCACATAGAAATAAATAATAATAAACTTCACCATTATTCAAAGAAAATAAACTTCGTAAGTTAAACAATAATTTAAGTTCATTTAGAACTACCAGCTAGATAATTGAAAGTAATTGGCAATTACTAATAAAATTTTTTTTACTAAACTTTGGAAATAATAAAATTGACTGTGGTCAGAATCACGTTTAGGATAGGCAGTGTGTACTAGTATTTACCTATGAAGCATGGGTGCGTTTCTGAATTTGAGTGCGGGTGCAGGTGCGGATTCAGCAATGTTTGAAAACGTAAAGTGTAGCCAGGTGCAGCGATTAAAAATTTATTAAAAATATCTTTATATAGTGAATTTAATATTTTTTATATAAAAAATTCAAGAAACAATTCCCAAGCCCACCCACAAGAAACAATTGACTTTCTCGCCTACTTAATTTATATTCTTTTATTATATACCTTTATTCTTCTTACTCACCTCTTCTAAGTTCTAACCATTTCTTTGTGTGTTCTCATCTTCTTCTTCCTTCTTCTTCTTCTTTTTTTCTTCTCTCACAAGGCCACATGAAGCAGAAGAATGGTGGCTAGCGGCCCATTTTAGCCGTTTCGGCTCCCGTTTCCACCAGAATCAAGTTGAATCGGAGCGAATCAGCTGGTTTTGGCCCGAATCGGCACGAATTAGCGCGAATAAAAAAAAAAAGAGGCGAATCGGCACGTCCGACGCCAGATGCCGCGTCTGGATGAGCCCGGTGCGCCGCACCCATTCTTTCTTGGTATTTACCCTTTGAAGTTTCTCATACTTTTCAAGATTCACAATGTGGCCAAATTGATATATAAGAGGCCACGTTCCCACCAAAATAATCATTAGGTACCCCACAGTTTAGAACTTAAAACCCATCACAGTAACCTCAAACGTGAGACTATACTTTTATTACAAGAATTGGAACACATATAATAGAACCCATATAAAGACTAAAGTTAGATCTAGTATAGTTATTTTGTTAAGATTATACCATTTAATAACTTTTTATTGAATTAAAATCTTTTCATATATGTCTCAAAAAAAAAATCTTTTCATATATATAATTACAATGAGACATTAAAATTGCTTCTTTTTTTTCCTATGCACCACGTGAAATTCTTGTTGCTCTTTCTTTGATAAGGCATGCACCAAGCACATTCTATTAACCAATTCTACTAATTTCCTTGTTGCACTCTATGGCAAATTGTAGAACTCTGCTAAAAATGCCTCTACTTGAAAAATGTTGTAGACGATTACATAGCATGAAAAGACACAGGAAATTACAGAAGATATTGTCTCGTGGATTATTTAATCACAAACTAAGCCCTTTAAATATTTGTTGACTACAGATTGATCTACACAATGACACCTCAGGCCTTCTATCAGCTCACCCTTAGACTCATTTCCTCTCTCTCCGCCACATTGACACCATAGACCCAATCTTCCCCTCCATGGACCGTTCTGAATCCATAAACCATCTCATGAAGGCCGCGAAAATAGACCAATCCCGCCTTCTTCAACAATCCATATGCTATCATAGGCAAAGCAACTGGCCTCTCTCTATCTCATGGGGCTACTCAGCTTATATTTATGAAAATATAATCCCTCGGAGCATTTTATGGAGACCCCTTGAGACATTTAGGCCATGGAAGAGAAATTCAGGGCCACCACTCTACATGTTCAACACTAGGTGGCCTTCCATCAATCCTTGTGAAGCTCCTTACTTGCTTTTCTTTGATTCTACAGAGCATATAGAAGGAGACCAAATTATTACAACGTATGTTAGGGCATGGCCTCGTGGTTTACCAACGTGTTCATTTGTTGGTAATCATTCTGCTGATCCCATAACTAAAATTAAAATGTTTTCACCAGCATCAACATGCATGGAGGTGAGTGTGCTTTCATTTTAAATTTTACTATACCAGCTTATTAATTTGAGAAATGTTTATGTTCATATATAAGCATCCATTGACATTAAATTAATTACCATCTTATCAAAAGTTTAAATTGGTAATTATGTTGAGATAATGCTACTGCTACAACCAACTTTACTATAAAAGACTTATAAATTAATGTGGTAATAATTGTGATTGGTGTCCCATTGACTATATAATAATTAACATTAATTCCTTTACATTGGTATTATTTTTTATTTTTTATTTTTTTGATACAAGATAGAATTTCTACTCTAGCCTAATCTAAGTGTATATGTGTGTGAAGCTCCCTCCTAGAGACTTGAACTTCGGCCCTTGCCCCCCACACCCCACAAGCATTTATACATGTAGAGCTTCCATCCACTTTAATTCCTATTAATTATTGGTTACTTTGTCAAGGATTACACTATTCTACCATTGTTCACCTTTGGCGCGATAGTCACTCCACAACTATAAGTGCTTGTAAGATGTAAGGGATAGAGGCCAGGGTCTAAGTCTCCAAAAGGGACCTTCACATACATATATACTTAGATTAGGCTAGAGTATAATTTCTATCTTTTATATATATATATATATATATATATATATATATATATATATATATATATATATGTAAAAAGAAAAAAAGAAAGAAAGAAAGGGATTACACTATTCTGACGTTGGTTATTGTATATTTACTACTTTCCAGGCAGGTGGAAGAGACTGTCGTGACATTGAATATAGGGCTGGAGCAAATGTAACAAAAGTCAC
Source organism: Castanea sativa (assembly GCF_040712315.1). Taxonomy (NCBI): domain Eukaryota; kingdom Viridiplantae; phylum Streptophyta; class Magnoliopsida; order Fagales; family Fagaceae; genus Castanea; species Castanea sativa. The sequence continues at coordinate 52,537,112 of NC_134020.1, read as the reverse complement.
ATATAGGGCTTGCATGAAGTATGAAGTAATAGCTTGACTGTAACATCAAATGGACTTCTTGTATCATTTCATAAAAAAATAGAAATAGATTTTCTATATTCAATTAATTGTCAAAAGTCTCATGACTTGTAGCTCAATTAGTTGGTACATTCCTAAAAGAGCTAGTAGTCAAGCATATCAACCATTAGGGGAGAGAAAAGAGAGTATATTATTGAGGGAGAGAACACCTTAAGAAAACTCATTGAGTAGTTAATAGAAGACACAACTTAACCCAAAAGGCTTAGAGCCCATGAGTTTGGATCTAACTGTGTTATATTAACTACTTCTTGTGTTCTAAAAAAACTACTCCTTGTCATTCTTATTCAATATAAGACTTAGCACACCATTGGCAATACTCCTTTGTTGGGGGAGAGAAAACCTTAGAGAGTAGTTAATATAACATATAAAAACATCACTTGACCCAAAAGGCTTTAAACCCATGAGTTTAAGCGCAACTATATTATATTAACTCTTCATTCTAGTTATTTTTTATTCAATGTGGGACTTATTCAAATGTATTTCCAACTCATACTTATTATGAAAGCAATGGTGTCGCACATGTTTTAGCCCGAAAAGCCTTAGAGGCTAGTGATTTTATTGTCTGGATGGAGGTTGTTCCTTTAGATATCAATTGTATTTTGTCTGCTATTTATTTTAATAAGATTTCAAACTTGATTCTTAATAAAGAAACAAAAAAGGCAAAAACTAATTGGTTCCTTTGGTTGTTTTCAATAGATACATCATGATTCAAATCCTATGTCAACTATCAAAAAAAAGTATTCAGTTATTATTACTATACTAGTAATTGATAGTTTGACACTTCACTTTATAAATAATATGAAAGTTAAACTAATTTTAATTAGGCCAGATCCACAAATCAAAATTGCTAAATCAAGTCATCATCAACTAATGCAGAAAGTAAATCCCTTGGAAAGTCATAGACACCACAAAGGGTATCCTTTTTTACGCATCTCTGCTTAATTATCTTCAAAATCATGATTAATTATTGCTTATTCTATGCAGATTGCATATCCTCTAATTCAGGATTAATTATTGCCAGAAGCATTGAAACGTCTTAACTGTGTTTTGTACTTTTCTGTGAGGTTTTCGATGAGAGAGAGAGAGAGAGACTTGGGCTAGGGTGACTCACACTATATGTTGATCATGCTCATAGGCCATAGCTCCCTCTCTTTAGACTTTTAATCAAAGTTTAATTTATAATTAATGTGCACTAATATTTATGTTTAGAGGCTAATTGTCAAACATCACCAAGAAAATTTTTCTTTCTTGGCCCAAGCATTTCACATTGTCAAACCTTGTTATCATGTGCATTCTTTTTCTTCTCCTCTTTTTAATTATTATTTGGTAAAAATGTAAAACTAACTCTCAACTTTCGATCTTTTTCATTTCAGTCCTTTAACTTTCAGTTTTTTCATTTCAGTTCTCTAACTTTCAATTTTTGTCAATGCACGATTTCGTTAAAACTCAGTTAGAGGCTGCCGTTAATTGAGCCAAAACAAAATCGTTTTGGATCCTTTTTTTTTAATAATAAATTTCGGATTTTAAATAAAAAAAGGAAAATCTGTATAAAAAAAGAAAACGAAAAAAAGAAATTGATGCAGTTTCATCTTAGATCTTAGATTTGTAACTACAAAAGGCTCTAGAAATCTGAAACATGCAATTTCAAGTCTAAACTCTTTGGCTTTTGATCCAAATAAAATAATAACTGTTTTATCCAAATTCATAAAAATTAAATAAAAACTCAACACAACGTAAACATAATAGTAACATTCAGAATTTCTGGTAGTATTTTTCCCTGTCCATTTTCCGAGCAACCAAACAGAGAGACATGAAGAAAAAGAAAATAGCTAGGAGTGAAAATTTAAGGAGCTTACAACTCCGACATTGACTTTACTGGGACTGGGATCAGCCAAGAAAGTCTTCGTAACGCCGAGAATCAGATCCTTCGCTGCAGGCTCCAAGTTCCCCCACCACGTTGACATCCACCTCGCCCGAATATCGGAGCTCCGATTCGTGACCCGCCTCGACATCACCGCCTGAAACGCCATCGTTTCTCACACTTTGGTCCATTTGGATGCAACTGAAAACTGAAAACTGAAAACACTGTAGCAAAATAATTTTTAAATGTGTGAATAGTATAGCGGGTCCCATTTTAAATATAAAAAAAAACTGAAAAGTGCTGGTACTGTTCATGAACAATGCATGAACAGTACAGAACAATGAGGAATAGTGCTCTTGTCGGCTGGTTGAAACCTGTGCAAGAAAGAAAAAAAAAAGAAAAAAAAGAAAAGAAGGGAAACGCTAAACGTTGGACGCGTTCAGCGTTTCCCAAACGGACGCTTTGTGTCTGAAATAGTGAAAGAAAGGTGTACAAATCAGAAGTGTTCTGAAGAAAGAGCTAGCTGAGATCAAAACAAAGAAACCGATTCAGAAAGTGCTTCTGGTATAAGTGCTTTTGTTTAAAAGAAATCTTGATCTGTCCTTTTTTTTTTTTTTTCCCTTTTTTCTAATATTATGCATTGTCACTAGAGTTCTAACGGAGTATTTCATTAACAAAAATTGAAAGTTAAAGGACTAAAATGAAAAAGGCTAAAAGTTAGAAAGACAATTTTGCATTTTTGCCTTATTATTTTTATGCCATGGATCGCAAATTGCTACACGTAATACATACACCCCAAATTACAATACATCTTTGCGTATTTTGTGTGAAGAAAAAAGCCAAATCATGTGACATTTGCAGGATTTTCCAAATAAGTTAAACTTTCTACTTTTTTATAGAACAATAAAATAACATTTTGATATGATTAAGTGAGAAAATTTTCACACTTACATAATTTGTTAGGATCCAACTATGTTAGATGTATAGGTTTCTCCCTAGACTACAATATATCATGGATAGTCTAAGATGTTATACTAAAGTACTATTTTTAAATTTGAATGTCCAAATTATAAGTAACTTCTATTCAGTATCTAGAAATAATGGAGATAAAGGAATAAGGAAAAAAATTACAAAAACTTTTCGAGATTTTTTTTGTTGATAATCTAATAGTATGGATGGAGAATTTGAATCTTGAATATCATAAACACATCAAGAGCTAGTAATTAGTTGAGCTACAAAGCTCTTAGCAACTTTTCAAGTAATTTCAGCTTTAATTGGTCTCTCTTTGGATCATAAATGAACCATAAAAATTTTCTAGCCCACCTTTATTAGTGAACCATTGGCCTAACAACTATAGCATGTGAAAAGAGGTTATGCTATAGTTTGTACTTCGTTTTCATGCTATATATTGTTGCTTGGCCGACAGTTAAACTGCCAAAGTAAATGTACATAGTTACACTGCTATATATCGTCATTAGGATAACCTCCTTTCACATTTAAAGGTAGGCTAGAAAATTAGGATTTTTTTGTACCCCCAGTACCAGTTAACCGTTGGCCTAATAACTAGAGCATGAAAAATGCCAGGACTTCTCCTTAAAATCCTGCCTGCACTGCATAGAAACTATGCCCTACGGAACTTGATATCTCACTTTTCACGTAATGTATAACCTTCTTTCAAATGCATAGTTTCACACGAAACTCATTTCCACTAAAGATTAAGTATTGAAAAAGAGCAACATCACATGTTTTAGCAAGCTTAAACAAGAATCATGGCCACAAAAAGTTAAAAAACTTTTAAAACTCTTTAATTCCGAAACGTTAATACAAAGGTATGCTCCTAGATTTGTTTCCCTTTAAACATTCTTCATTTGAATTTTCCTATGTTTCAGCATTCCACTCTTCACATTGAAAATGTCTTCTACAATTTCTTCCAACTTGAGCGCCATTCAACAAAATCCCACCCCCTTATCTCTTGGAACTCTATGCAAGTCTCTAGCTATTTCAGGCCTAGTCTTGTTTTTGTTCTACACTTTTTTGTTTAACCCTCCTAATTACCAAACTTCTGACCTTTTATCAACCATAAAGCAAAAATGGCAACCTCAAACCCCATTATTAGCACTAATTATACTAAAACCAATATTAGTCACATTGTTTTTGGCATAGTTGCTTCAATGAACACATGGAAGTACAAAAAATCATATATTGGAGCATGGCGATATCTTTGTCTCCTCACTTGCTTTTCTTTGATTCTATAGAGCATATAGAAGGAGACCAAATTGTTACAACGTATGTTAGAGCATGGCCTTGTGGTTTACCAACTTGTTCATTTACTGGTAATCATTTTGCTGATCCCATAACTAAAATTAAAGTGTTTTCGCCAGCATCAACACGCTTGGAGGTGAGTGTGCTTTCATTTTAAACCATTATGAGAATTTTTTTTTTTTTATAGAATGATTTTGAGAAATGTTTATGTTACTATAAGCTTTACTACCATCTTATCAAAACATTAACTTAGGTAACTAATTATGTTGAAAAAATGCTACAACTATAACCAATTATTTTACTATAAAATACTTCAAATTCATGTGAAAATAATTGTGATTAGTGTCACATCAACTATATAACAAATCAATTTACAGTAGCAATGATGGCTTAAAAAAAAATATGAAAATGATGAACTAAGCATTAATTCCTTTTGATTCGTTTAACAGATGTACATCTTCTATATATTTTAATTCCTTTTGATCATTGGATACTTCGTCAAGGATTACACTATCTGAATTCTAATATTGTTTATTGTATGTTTATTACTTCGCAGGCCGGAGGAAGAGACTGCTGTGACATTGAATATATGGATGGAGCAAATGTTACGGAAGTCAAATATAGGGCTTGCATGAAATATGAAGTAATTGCTTGACTGTAACATCAAATGGACTTCTAAAATTTATTTAATAAATTAATAGGGTATATACTACTACACACGTCTTGCTATACACAAGTTTTCAGAGAGGGGGTGTATAATAAACACCACCCTAATAAATAATATAAATATATATTAGTAAGTCATGTGTACCATAGCAGACTTGAATTTATATGTAATCTTTTTCTTATATATATATATATATATTCATATATATAAATGGGAGATTGGTGGAAACTAAATAAAGACATCCATTTCCTTCATTATGTTCCTAGAGAGCGAAGCATAAAAGCAATGTGGGAGTACTAATCGAAAGCTTTAATTAGATTAACTCCAGACATTAAGAACAACAAAAGAAAAAAAAAAAAAAGGAGCACATGCCTTCTTAATTTTGGCTGTTGCGTTTGTCTATCTAGTTAGCTTCGTTACCATGCCTTCACACCAGAAAAACATATAAACCAAATCAAAATTTGTTATTTTATACAATATTGTATCTCATTCCCAAACAAAAATAAATAAAAATTCTGAGATTGGAATGATTTATGTGTCCTGTAAGCATCAACATCTCTGGGACTCTGCATGTTACATTGATGAGTGCAAATATTTCTAGTCCATAATTGTTAAGAACATTGACACTGAAAATTTGAACCTTTAGCAAGGTTCCTATTTTAACTATGATTAATGGGAGCTTCTCTGCTATTAAGCTAGAATTATAAAATAAAAGTGGTTGGTTCTTGGGGAAAGATGAGTAATGAATTATGAAAGTTGGAGTTGAGTATTCCATTGTGGTTGGAGGGATTTTATTTTGAAGGAGCTGAAGTCAATATAATTAGCGACCGTAATTCTGCTATATAATACATACAAAATTTGTATTTCGGTAACAGTTAATACTGTGTACTATTTCAGAATTTCCACTATATAATACAAACAGGCAAGAAATAGTTTTGGATGAAAGGTTGAGTGACAATTATGAAAGTCAAAGTAAATTTTCAAAATTATAGATATCCTAAGTTTTAAAGGAAAACATTTGGAATCTGTTTACATTATTGGTGTATGGGCAGCAGTGGGGTCTGCCATGGGAAGTTGTTGGTGGTCCAGTGGGCTTACCAAGGGAGATGGGTTGCTGAAAGGTTTGGTTGAGAGGGAGATAAATTGGGTTTGGAGGTAGCTTTGTTTATGCTCTTAGAATATGAATATTCTAAGAGAGGAAATTTGAACTCTAAAGGGCGTTTGGTATCGTAGTTTAAGTAACACTTTTCAGTTTTTAAACAACATTACACATATTTCAACACACTTTTTCATTCACATGTATTTCCAAAAAAATACAAATAACGCTACTAGAACAATGTTACCAAACGGCCCTTAAATATCATAAACACAGAAAGAGCTAGCAATTAGTTGAGCTACGAGCCTACGAGGCTCTTAGTAACTTTTCAAGTAATCTCAGCTTTAATTGGTCCCTCTTTTGATCATTAATGAACCATAAAAATTTTGTAGCCTACCTTTTTAGTGAACCGCCAGCCTAACAACTATAGCATGTGAAAAGAGGTTATTCTATAGTTTGTACTTAATTTTCATGCTATACATAGCTGCTAGGCCGGCGTTTACACTGCCAAAGTAAATGTATTAATAACCGATAAAGTCATATATCAAAATCCTACTTCAAAAAAATTAAGTTGAATTACAAAATCCTCTTTTATAGTCATATATGGTTACTCGTTTCACAATTTATTTCATGATTTTTCGAAATCATATGCTATATTAATAAAAGTTGAACTTAGACGCTGTAGTTGTGCCAAGTGATTACTCTCACAAATTAGTAAATTATATATATATATATATATATATATATATATATATATATATATATATATATATGGTATGATATATTTCCTCCAACTAAGGGATAATATTTAACAACTATTTAATTTAGGTAAAATTTTATCATTTAAATTATATTCAAACTAAAAGTTTATTATAAAAAATTCTAAACTTAAATCTCAAGCAATAACCCAAAATTTCTTTCTAAAAGAATACCCCACGTTTTGATGTCTACTCTAACTAAAAGTCTATTATCAATATTTTAAGAGCAACTAATTAATAAATTAATTTTATACACTTAAACTTCAACAAATTAAAATTATATTCAAACTAAATGTCTATTATAAAAAATTCTAAACTTTAATCCCATTCAACAACCCACGTATTCTTTCTAAAAAAAAAAAACTTTTTGACTTTTTTTTTATACAAGTTAGAATTAAAAAGTTTTAAATAATTAAAAGCCTAGGCCTTTTGGGTGACCCAATACCCAAAAGACCCAAGCTCAAAAGAAATTAATGGCGGTGAAATTAATAACAGATTGACTGTGGCATTATTATTATTATTATTATTATTATTATTATTATTATTATTTTATACAAGATAGAATTTCTAGTCTAGCCTAATCTAAGTGTATATATGTGTGAAACTTCTTTTTGGAGACTTGAACCTCGGCCCTTACTCCCCTTACCACAGAAGCACTTGTACTTATGGAGTGACCATCGCACCAAGGGTGTGAGGTTATACTCCAACTAAAAGTCTATTATTAATATTTTAAGAACAACTAATTAGTGAATTAATTTTATATTATTTGTTATGATATATTTCCTCAAATTAAAGTCCAAACTCTAAACAATTAGAGCTTAAAGCAATTGTTTTTATTAAAATTATTTACTTATTTTATAATTTATTCATACTATTTATTTAATAATTTTTAAAAAAAAAGTTCACATACGAATCTTCATCAAGTTGTGTATCATACGAAAATAATACTAGTTAGTTACTAAACCACCTCAAGTTAAAAATAAAATGACTGAGATTTGTTCATATTAATATAATTAACATATTTTTGTAAAATGGAATCGCCATTTAGGATAACCTCCTTTCACATATAAAGAAAGGCTAGAAAACTAGGAATTTTACTTTTTTAGTACTACCATATATGTGAGGACTTCTCCTTAAAATCCTGCCTGGACCATGCATTGAACGTATGCCCTAAGCCTTAAACAAGAATCATGGCCTCAAAAAGTTACAAGACTTACACAAAACTCTTTAATTCCAAAACGTTCCTAGATTTGCTTCCCTTTAAACATTCTTCATTTGAATTCTCCCATTTACAACACTCCATCCTTCACATTCACAATGTCTTCTAAAATTTCTTCCAACTTGAGCACCATTCAACAAAATCCCACCCCTTTATCTCTTGGAACTCTATGCAAGTCTCTAGCTATTTCAGGCCTAATCTTGTTTTTGTTCTACACTTTTTTGTTTAACCCTCCTAATTACCGACCTTCTGACCTCTTATCAACCATAAATCAAAAATGGCCAACCTCAAGCCCCATTATTAGTACTAATTCTACTAAAACCAATATTAGTCACATTGTTTTTGGCATAGCTGGTACAATGGACACATGGAGTAACAAAAAATCATACATTGAAGCATGGTGGAGACCGAATGTGACAAGGGGATATCTTTTTCTAGATAGACCTCCCACAGAGGAGTTCCAACCTTGGCCTTCAACTTCACCTCCTTTTCGTGTCAACGAAGATATCACCAAATTGAAAGTGTTCCCAAAAATACCAAGGCCGAGTCATGTCCGAATTGTACGTACAATAATGGAAACATTTAGACAAGGAGACAAAGATGTGAGATGGTATGTAATGGGAGATGATGACACAGTACTTATGGTTGATAATTTAGTTGAGGTACTAGCAAATTATGACCATACTAAATCCTACTATATTGGGTCCAATTCAGACTGTGTCAAGTCCAACTTAGATTTCTCTTTTAATATGGCATTTGGGGGAGCTGGCTATGCTTTGAGTTACCCTCTAGCAGAAGCATTGGCAACAAAGTTAGACGATTGTATAGAGAGATATCCAGACATGTATGTCAGTGATTTTTTGTTACACTCATGTTTGGCTGATTTAGGAGTTGCTCTAACTCAGAACAAAGGGTTTCACCAGGTAATTGCAACTTCTTTAGTTTAAGCTGGCTACTATATATATATATATATATATATATATATATATATATATATATATGTATATATGTGGGTGTGTGTGTGTGTGTCCATTTGGTAATTGCAACTTTTTTAGTTTAAGTTTTCTCTAACTCGGAACAAAGGGTTTCACCACCGTGGTATTGCTGTAGGAAGGAACAGGATAGAGCTTTAACCGTAGTGTTTTTTTTTTTTTTTTTTGTTGGTAGTCTTGTAGAGTTTTTTGAAACAAAATGCTTTAAATGAAAAAGAGTTTTAACTTTTGACAAATTATAATGAATAGTGTTTTGAAATTTTGGATTTTTAAATGTATGAATAGTAAATTTGGAGCTTTTTTAAAAAGTTCTATATGGGTAGATAAAGTTCGGCCCAGGTTGAACTAGTCCAAAACCCACAGACCTATAGACCCATAACCCAGCTCACAAGCATGGTGTGACCACGTTGGGACCCTTGTCAACCTCTATTACTAGCTGAGAAAGGAAAATAGTGTAGACGATGGATAATACTTGGGGAAGCCCGCCGTCCAGGCACGGCACTCAATAACATGTTTAAGTTACTAGGAGGTCATTGTAATGGCAAAATCATGAGGCCCACTCCTAACATAAGATTGGACATGTTAGAACAGTAGCTTAGATCCAAAGGTCCACCCAAATACTGCTAATGGTGGAGCCGACATACCAGTAAAATATTCTCTCATCATTACTAACCTATTAATGAGAGAGAACAAAAGAAAAGATGCAAGGAAGAAGAGAGGGTTGGAACATATTCAGCGAAGAGAAAAGAGAGAAATTTTCAACTAATATTTGGGAAGTGACTTAGCTCGGGATATTTAAGGGTTAACTTGGTTGTCTAAGATCATCCTCCGATAACGTTCAAAATCACCTCACAACCATTGTCAACCACCATTTACCAACCAAACTCTCCTTGGGACCTTCCATTGGGAACTATACTCAAAACATTACACAAATTAATTGGGAGTCCAAGCCCAATGATCTCTACATTATCCTGGGTCGTACTATAACATCAACTTTTTCAAATAGATTGCAAAAGAATTTTATATGCTTAAAAGCTATTATCAATTTTCTATTAGGCATCCTTTTTTTGTTTTTTGGTTTATGGTTAAAACTTAAAGCTCTTTTATGGTAGCATTGCAAAAGTACTTTTTTTTTTTTTTTGGTAAGCAAAAATCATGGCAATTTTGCTTTCAAGAGTTTTGTTTTCTTTTTGGTTAGAAAATGCTTTTATTACAAGAATTGGAACACAAGACTAAGTTACATCTAGTATAATTTTTTTTTCATAGATATTTTGAAATTAGACATTAAAATTGCTTCATTTTCTTCCTATGCACCATGTGAAATTCTTTTTGCTCTTTCTTGGATAAGGCATGCACCAAGGCCCAAGCACATTCTGTTAACCAGTTCTATAGTTTTCCTTGTTGCTCTCTAAGGAAAATTGTAGAACTCTACTAAAAATGCCTCTATTTGAAAAATGTTGTAGAATGTAGACTATTACATTAACATAGAAAAGTCATATGCATTACAGAAGATATTGCCTTGTGGACTATTTAATCACAAACTAAGCCCTCTAAATATTTGTTGACTACAGATTGACCTACATAATGACATCTCCGGTCTTCTATCAGCTCACCCTCAGACTCCTTTCCTCTCTCTCCACCATATTGACACCGTAGACCCAATCTTCCCCTCCATGGACCGTTCTGAATCCATAAACCACCTCATGAAGGCTGCAAAAACAGACCAATCGCGCCTTCTTCAACAAACCATATGCTACCACAGACAAAACACCTGGTCTCTCTCTATCTCATGGGGCTACTCAACTTATATTTATGAAAATATAATTCCTCGGAGCATTTTATGGAGACCCCTAGAGACATTTAGGCCATGGGTGGCAGATTGGACACCACCACTCTATATGTTCAACACTAGGTGGCCTTCCGACAATCCTTGTGAAGTTCCTCACTTATTTTTCTTTGATTCTATAGAGCATATAGAAGGAGACCAAATTGTTACAACCTATGTTAGAGCATTGCCTCGTGGTTTACCAACTTGTTCATTTGCTGGAAATCATTCTGCTGATCCCATAACTAAAATTAAAGTGTTTTCACCAGCATCAACACGCTTGGAGGTGAGTGTGCTTTCATTTTAAGTCTTCAATATATATTCATTTTGCATCACCACCAAGCTTATATTAATTATGAGTAATGTTTATGTTACTATAAACTTTACTACCATCTTATCAAAAAATTAACTTAGGTAACTAATTATGTTGAGAAAATGCTACAATTATAACCAGTTTTAATAAAATACAAATTCTTGTGACAATAATTGCAATTATAGTCACATCAAATATATAACAGATAAATTTACAGTAACAATGATGAACTTTTTATTATCATTATGAGAATGATGAACTAACGTAACATTATTTCCTTTTGATTGTTTTAATAGATATAGATCTTTTATACACTTCAATTCCTCTTGAACATTGGATACTTCGTCAAGGATTACATTATCTGAATTCTAAAATTGTTTATTGTATGTTTATTACTCTGCAGGGCGGAGGAAGAGACTGCTGCGACATTGAATATATGGATGGAGCAAATGTTACGGAAGTCAAGTATCGGGCTTGCATGAAGTATGAAGTAATTGCCTGACTGCAGAAGTCCATTTGATGTTACAGTAAGGCAATTACTTTTTTTTAGTAATGGCCTAGATTGTAACATCAAATGGATTTCTACACTTAAATAATATAGATTCATTAATAGGTCATGTCCTTCTCAAAAAAAAAAAAAAAAATCATGTCAACCATAGTAGACCTAATTTATATGTAATCTTTTTCTTACATAAAAAAAAATATTATATATATATGGGAGATTGGTGGAAACTAAATAAAGACATCAATTTCCTTCATTATCTTACTATGATACGTTTCTCTTCATACAAGAACAATGCAATCTCAAAAATAAGAAAATCTCAACAAAATAGAATCTTTTATTATGAGCATGTATCTCTCGGATGTGCTCAATGTCAATACCTACGAACATAATTATCGCACATAGAAATAAATAATAATAATAAAATTCACCATTATTCAAAGTAAATAAACTTCGTAAGTTAAACAATAATTTAAGTTCATTTAGAACTACCAGCTAGATAATTGAAAGTAATTGGCAATTACTTAAAAAAAATTACTAAACTTTGGAAATAATATAATTGACTGTGGTCAAAATCACGTTTAGGACAGGCAGTGTGTACTAGTATTTACCTATGAAGTATGGGTGCGTTTCCGAATTCGAGTGTGGGTGCAGGTGTAGAACTCAACAATTTTTGAAAAAGTAAGGTGTGGCTGAGTGCAGCAATTAAAAATTTATTAAAAATATTTTTATATAGTGAATTTAATATTTTTTATATAAAAATTCAAATAAAGAGTAGAGTTTATTATTAAAAAAAATTATTTATGATTTGTTTTTAATAAAATCAATATTTTTTGTAATTGTAAACAAAAAAATCACCTTTCAAGAAGGTTCCTTTACTCCTTTTCCAATTCCCAAGCCCACCCAGAAGAAACAATTGACTTTCTCACCTACTTAATTTATATTCTTTTATTATATACATTTATTCTTCTTCCTCACCTCTTCTAAGTTCTAACCATTTCTTTGTGTCTTCTCATCTTCTTCTTCCTTCTTCTTTTTTTTTTTTTCTCTCACAAGGTCACATGAAGCAGAAGAATGGTGGCTAGCGGCCCATTTTGGCCTATGTTGGCGGCCATATTGGTTTGTTTCGGCCAGAATTGGCCATATCAGTTTGTTTTGGCTGAAATAAAACCATTTCGGTCATTTCGGCTTCCCGTTTCCTCCAGAATCAAGCCGAATCAAAGCAAATCGACTGGTTTTGGCTCAAATCGGGGCAAATTGGAGCAAATCAAAAAAAAAAATAATAATAATAATAAAAAGGTGAATCGGCATGGCATACGTTGGATGCCGTGTCCAGATGAGTCCGGTGCGCCACACCCATGCTTTCTTGTTATTTACCCTTTGAAGTTTCTCATACTTTTCAAGATTCACAATGTGGCCAAATTGATATATAAGAGGCCACGTTCCCACCAAATAATCATTAGGTACCCTACAGTTTAGAACTTAAAACCCATCACAGCAACCTCAAACATTTCCACATCTATGTATTGTGATGCCTTTGTTCGGTGCATCTAGGCTCTATGCACATAAATATTGCGAGTAGATCATTTCGATCAATTCCAAAATTTTAATTAGGTCACATAGAATTTTCTTTCGACAGATTTCTCTATAATCTTTAGATTTAAAGATGCCAATAGATTTTCTTACAAGAGAGTTCTTCAAATTTATTATTTTTGCAATCCTATAGAAGTCTTCTTTTTAGAATTATCTTATATATGGCTAATTTAAAATAAAATAAAATTGATAGGTCTAATAATGGCTAGGGTTTATTAATGCTAGAATACGCTTTCTTCTATATTCGGCAAAAAAAATAAAAAATAAAAATAGATGCTGATGAAGCAGAATATCGTTAGTTGAGGAGGGTTCATCCAGATGAATACCAGCCAGTGGTAGTCCGTCCAGGTGATGACTGTATCACTCCTGCGAATAAGACAGAAGCTTCTTTACTCGGTCACCGGTGCGGTGCCTGCTACAACACCTCCGATGCCAAAGTTAGCACAAAAAGAAAATAGAGTTTTTATAAAGGAATTACTTTGTTTTTCATATAATTGTGTTTTCTTGTTTTTTTCCTATGTGGGTGGTGCCTCTCCTTTATATACCTTTTTTTGGTATCTAGTCGTTGTGGCATTAATTCCTGGCTTAATGGTGCTCCTGGCCGAGTAATGGTTCTTTAATATGTTTCCAACGGTCTACCCAGCTGGCGTCGTAACCACTCAAGGTATTACTGCCGGCATTGAATCATTTTGGTGCCCTCGTCAGTGACGTAGCAATATTTTTCTCGTCATGGGGGTATGGGTCGTCTGTAGCATTATACCCGTCTGTGAGCCATTCTCGTCGTTCCCATCAGATGCCCCCGGATCATGTGGTCGACGTGACATGTCACGTCGTCCACAGAATGCGAATCGTTTGAACTGCAGACGACTTTTGGGATTTCGTGTTGTAATAAAGGCGTAGTAGCGGCGCCATTCTGATTGTTGCCACGTGACGCTTACTGGTGGGTGCAGTTACTGTTTCTTTTGTGCAACCCTTGGGTTTCTCGCTGATTTGCGGTTTTTTTTCTGGGCTTCGTTTAAAAACTCCCTCTTTTCCCTTTCTTTTTTGTTTCTCATCTTCTAAAATTCCTTGTTTGTGCTCTTTCCTATCTCTTCGATTTTCTCTGTAAACTAGTGCACATTCTCCATTTTTCCAAAGCTAGTGCGAGGCAAGGTTCTCTAGCTTCTCTAATTTGTCAAACTATATAATCTGTCATTTTGATCATTTGAGAAAATAAAAATGTAATATTAAAGAAAGAAATCAACAAGTATAATATCTTTCATAGTTTATTTGTAATTATTTCCATAATTGTATATAAATTTATTTCAACATATTAATTTATATCTAATTTTTCTTTTATAGGCTGAGTTTGGATAGCTGAAGCGCCCAGTGTTTTGAGTGTTTTGCGTTTTCTGATTTTTTTTTTTTTCTCCTTCTGGTGCTACACGGGTCAGGGGAGACAAATACTACTGTTCATGTTACTGTTTATGAACAGTAGCCGCATTTTGCTGACTTTTCAGCACATCTATGGGTCCCGTATACTGTTCACGAGACTCACAAACTTCACTTTGCAGAATTTTTTTTAATTAAAAATGGGTCCCACGGCACTATTTACACATTTAAAAATTATTTTGCTACAGTGTTTTCAGTTTTCAGTAATAAACTTTATCCAAATGGACCCATAGTTGTAGTATTGATGATAGCAGCTATAACAATCACTGTGTTTTAGCACCTTTTCCTTTATAGGACTACACTCATGCTTCCCCCCCCCCCCCCCCCCCCAAAAAAAAGAACAAATTGGTAGATCTTTTGAATTTGTTGCCTTATCACAGAATCTCCAACTTTAATTACCTAGAAATTTTAGAAACTAAAAAACATGTGACAAGGTGGGTATTAGTTAACTCAACTAGTAAAGTCTCTGATAGTTAAATAAGAGATCTGAGGTTCAATCCCCGCCTACACCAAAAACTGATTGGTGTCTTGGTCTGATGACAAAGAGCACTCATCAGGAGCGGACGCCATACGTTAAAACTCTCTCAAAAAAAGAAAACATGTGACAATAAAATGTTTATTTCAACAATGATCTTAGGGAGAAATTAAAACCTTTATTAGTATAAAATGAAAAAGAACTTGACATTAGTTATAAGATGATAGATGCATTGGTTTATGAGTTTAGGGAAAGCTTGGCTGGCTTGAATTGAGGTTTTTCTGAGGGTATGAAGTAGTTGTTTTAGGATGTTAAGTTTTGACGAGCTTTTGGTGTGTTTGTGGCCGGGTTTCAATTGTTCAGGTGATATTGACATTAGTTGGGAAAACGGGTTTGCACCGGTTGATATGATTACAATTGTCATGGGGGTTGGTGATTTTGCTGGTTTGGAGAATGGTAAGTTTGACCTAAAGAGTAAATACTAGTATACACATCTTATTGCACATAAATGTACGCACACACTTAAGTTAGACTCACTGAAATCATGACTTGAAGTGTGAAATAAGCATCACCCTTACCCTAAAACCTAATCTTGAGGATGATGGTGGTGAAGGGTAGAGGAGGGGTGAAAGAAAAGAGAAATAAATTTTGAAAACAAAAAGAGATAAGGATATATACAATGGGCATAAATCAAATTACGTCACTTTGACCACATTCAATACAAAATAAAAGTTAAGGCACTAAATTGAGAAAAATCAAAATTTGAGGGATGAAAATGTTAAAAGTAAAAACATAAATTAGGGGTGCAATTTATAATTGAGCCTATATATTCTGATTAGTCTAAACTATTAACTATGATATTGTCTCCAAACTCATGAAGGTTAAAATCATGTAATCTCTTCCCTTCCATCATGCAATAGTAGTATCATTTATCATGTAAGTTTGCGTTAATTGATTTTACAATAAATCCTATAGAAAAGGTAAAAATTTTGTGATTTAACATAACATATTGAAAGAATATAAAGAAACATTATTTTGTTATCTCAGAACATCACTTTATATATTTATTTATTGTGAGATTGGAGGAAATTAAATAAAACATCCCTTAAATATCCATGCATCTTTATCTTATTAACCAATGGACAAAGATTCAACTCCCTTTCTCATCTGATCTGGTCGAAGCTATGGCAGCAGCAAGGGCACTCTCATTAGCTTCAGAACTTGGCTTCTCAAGATTCATCTTGGAATGTCGCAGGTTTAAAGGTGTGGATGGAGAAGTTTCTCCACACCTCTATTTGTATTGTTAACTAAAGATGGTTGATTTATTTTAATGAAATTCTAAGTCTTTATTCAAAAAAAAAAAAATTTAATTGTAACATTAGGCTACAACTTTCTGAATATCTTTTAATTAAATGTGAGTTTTGACAAATTCACAATTGGATTTCCTATTCCATACTTGCAAAATTTTTAGAAAATTAAAGATCAATACCTATATCATCAATAAATTGTTTAAATTGCAAATTTTTGTAATTTAAAATTATACAAAAAATATATAATTTTATAGATCATATTGTAAATAATATCCAATTAACACAAATTTTAACATGTGTATTAAGAACGTAAAGAACATGTAATTTAATAATTAAATTTTCAATATATGTAGTAATATTTATTTTATTGAGTAGAATTGTAACCTTAAACTACAGCCAACTTTGTAGCTAAACTTTGTCCTTAACCAAATTAACAACTCATATGCTCTTGATTAGTGAATTTTTTTTTTTTTACCTTGATTAGTGAAAAAGAAGACACTCGTGTTATAACAGAACACTATTGACACTGATTCGTGTTATAACAGGCAACACTATTTCATAGAGTGAATGTTAGAGCCTATCTTAGTAATTAATTTGATGGGATTATTGGCGATAGTTTGTAAAATGTAGTGGTAACCTAAAACAAGCTCATTCTCTCTCTTGGACATTAGGACAAAAAAACAAATTTACCCAATATGAAATAATCCTTAGAACTTTCCAGATGCACTATATATCTAGTAAATGACCCATTAAATATGTCATTAAAATTATAAATACATATAGATTATTTTATAAATCGCCATATCTGAGATTGAAGAAATTTTCCTCCAAACTGTTTGGAAGTAAATTTCATGCAAGTTAAAAATGGTGATAAACTATTCCATATTACCTACACTGCAGTCCTAATTTCATATTCCAGGGTAGAAAGAAAAAAATCCAGGGTAAACAAATTCCTTAGAAGTACAGTGTCTTTTCAAAGCCTTGAGGCTGGTAGAATTCTCTCCATATTACCTACACTGCAGACCTAATTTCACATTCCAGGGTAGAAAAAAAAAATCCAGGGTAAACAAATTTCTTAAAAGTACAGTGTCTTTTCAAAGCCTTGAGGCTGGTAGAATTCTTTCCATGACTAAAAAACCTACATAAACCATATTTAATTCTCCTTAAACAGCAAAAGCCCTGGTTTAAATTTATCAGTGTCCGAATCCTTACAGTAGTAATTGAAAGAGACTTAAAGGGGAAAAGAATTAAATTGGAATAATTGGAAAAAGGTGTATCAAACACGAACTGTCAGCTCAGCCTTGAACAGTTGTATGAATATCCGAAAAAGACCTATGTATCTAAGAGACAAACTTTTTGTGAACTGAATCGATTATCAGTTTTAACTAATTTATGAATCACCTTATAATGGGCCAAACCAATCCAAAATTCACAATCAAACAAGAAAATGCAGCTGTTCTTTCACTCCTGAAGTTGTTGTACTCCTATCCAACGAGCATAATCAACCCACCTGCCAAGAAGTTGAGAAAGGTGAGTTCTTGGGGGAGGAGAAATAATTTTTCAAAATGGAGATTTCAGAGGAGTTATAAATCAATCACTCACAATAATGAACCCAAGAATGTGTTGCCTGTCCGAACAGCAAAAGAGACGGCACTCAGCCAAAGTTTGTGCTGGTGTAACATGGGTTCCAAAATCCGCTGTTCAATAACACCAGCTAGTACTTGGTACCTGTAATACACAATTACATCATTGATAAATATTCCAGGTCTGACAAACTATCAACTCCATTCTGTCATGTAGTGACGTGCTAAAATGTCTCAAGGTATTGATAGTTAATAGATCCACATTACGAAAGCATTTGTCTCGCAAAAACCAGTCATTCCATTGTATCTTACATGGCATTTGAAATTATTGCATTTTATAAAATTTGAGGAAAATTTGATAACATCTATTTACAATCCGGAAACATGCTATCTTTTTACCAGATGAATTTTGTTAGAAAAAGAAAATAGCCTAAATCCTTGATACATAATCATATTTTGACCATGTCCTCTCCTTTGTTTTTTGATGAGTCTAATTTAAATTATGGACTTGGGTAATCAAAGTAATGAATGAAGAAATAAAAATATTTCATTCAATAAATTATCACAGTACAGAAAATTATAATTATTTTTTAATTGGCACGTAAATCACATACTCCATGGGACTTGAATTTGAAACCTCAACAACCACCCAAATTTTTTTTTTTTACGCCAACCACCCTGTACTTATTAGGGTTGAAAGTGCCATTTGACCCAAAGACCATAGACATCACCCCAAAGAAAATGATGCCTGAACATACAGATCATAAACATGATTTTCTACTGAAAAAAATTCATAATATAATGGAATGACGTTCAGTCATATTTAACTGTCAATTTTCCAAAATTTGAAAAAGACATTTAAGGATGCAGAGTAAGAGAATTCAGGTATTTATTTTAATTTCCTCTACAGTAAGTGCGGGTTTAGACTTTTTAATCATAGGGTCATTTTTACCCTCTCAAAATATACTTTATAAGTATTGATACAAGTGTTTGAAAAGTGAAATCATAGGAGGTTCTAATTAGATCTAAATCATGAGTGATAACTTTATTCATGATTGTCTACCCAAGGAAGCCCATATCATTTTCAAAACAATCTACGTATACATTAGATATTTTATTGAATTGTAAACATTCCAAAATACATGAGTCTATAGATGATTTAAAAAATTAGAACCAGAGGTTGCATGAAGTAGCAGCTAAGTTAGAGCCACTCAAGAAACTGATAAATTAAAACTACATACCGGAGATTGCTAGAAACTGCCATATAGACACCATAGGCAGCACTAGTGGATATTATAGGCACGTTTTCCACTTCAGCTGCAGAATCCTTATTAACAGCCTTCCTTGCATTGATCAAGGCATTTGTCACTGCTGTGCCAACCTACATTAAATTACATGTATCATAATCCAACATTTCTCGATTCTGGTACATTGGCTTGCAAGACTTTGTCTAAGAAACCTTTGCAACAAATAGTTAGAAAAGGAATGGTCAATATTAGTCAACAGATTGCTCCTCACTATTTTCAACCTCATGTGCATCGAGAACATGTAAAAGTAGCCTTTCATATACATCCTTTTAGCGTGTCTCTGTGGTATTTTTTGTTGGGAATGAGGTCACACTTTTGGTCATATCTTGTATGGGCAAAACCAATTCACTAAAGCATTCATAGACAACATAATGAATATGGGAAAATGTGATCTGGTACATAATGTAAATTAGGAAGATAACCAATGCAAACTGCATTATCCTCAACATATCAATTCCAAGAATATTGATTGCGACAGCTCTTGGGCACCTCTGATTTACTTGAGCTTTCCCCTTTTATAAATGTATATGCACAGATACTTACGTTCATAAAATGCATACATGCATACAAAACATAGTAATTACACCCAACATAACATATCAATCAGATGAAAAATCAAGTATAATAAAATCTACTATACACAAAGGAACAACAATTTACGTAAGAGCCCAGGTTTTTTATTAGTTATCTGAAACTCAAATCCAAAATTTCTACAAACAGCAATTTTATTATCCTACAATTTAGTTAACCTGTGTTTATTCTACCTGCGGAGAAAAGAACAGAAATGTATGAAGATTATCTAACTTTCCCCTGACAGCTTCATAAAGTTCATCTTCAAAAGGGTGAGGCCAAGAGCAGGAAACTGTTATATTGCTTTAGAGATTAGGTTCATTCATATCTTAGAATCTACACTCGAACCCACCAAAAACACTCCAAGATCAATAAGACTAGCATGGAAAGTTTTCTTCAAGGAATTGGACCAAAAGTTTCCTTACATTTCCTTGTTTTTAATTAAAATTTTTATTTTCCTTCATTTTTCTCTAAATAACCAAAGACAGGAAGACAACATACATTTCCCCTTCCATTATTTTCTCTTCTTGAAAGTGCACCAATATGCAGCAGAATGGTTCCTTACAGGGGCTTCATTCAACCACTTCTCCCAAAAAGAAACAATAGTAATTTCTGGATTTTATTTAAAGCATATGCAGCTCATGAGATAAAGCACTTTAAAGAGCATCTCTCAGCCAACAGAAGACCAAATTTTCACGAGAATTAAAGTCGGCACAAACACTACTTGAAAAAAATAACATGGATTTTGTAACTAGTAAGGCAAGAAGAAACAAGAACTATTTATGATCAGCACAAATAATGGAGACGCAACAATTAAAGAGGATGTCAAGGAAAGACAGAATCATGATCAGCCACAAAATTCTATCTAAATTGAACGCCCCAGGAGAAGTATGATAACTAACCAGTGATGAAGCTGTGCCAACTGCAAAAAGCTTTGTTCCATTACGCTACACAAAACAAACCAGAAACTGTAAAGTATGCATTTTCATTCTTTTCTTGAAACTTAAAAGGAGGATTCATTAGTAGCAAAATATTCTTTTCACTAAAATTCTGCTTACCACCACTGCTCCAAGTCTCTGTAAAAATGAATATGATGTTCCAGCAAGTGCAACCTGCAAACATATTTTGAGGACCATATAAGTAAATGTGAGTATCTCTTAATCCAAATTATCTAGGCAGATTGTTCAGGTAGTTGCACTAGTCTCTAGGCCAAAAAAAATAAATTGTAACCTGGAATGCATTGTCAGGGCAGTTATGGAAGAACTTGGCAATTGTTCCTGCGCTAGTTGCAAGTGGTGGTCGGAGGGAAACAGTTGGGGCAGGAAGAAAAACAAGCATAAAATCTGCAAGAATGGCCATTACCTAAGAAAGGTAATGACAGAAACATAGATGATGGGAAGTAAATGTTTAAAATATAGTGCAAAAAAGGTTTACTGTCTTTGATAAAATGATATCCCATAATGCATAGGATGCAATATTTCTCTCAACTCCCTTGGAAAATCTATGGCACCAAGTATTTTCATCAATTTCATTAAAAACTTAAAGAATAAAGAGTGTGTAATTCTTGAAAAATCAAACGATCTGACACCATAGGGATGCAGCCATTTCAGAAAATTATGGAATGAAGGCCAAAACTTTTGTACGTTAGACAATCTGTGAAGAGGAGGCACCTCATCAGGGCCTTTCTGAGTTATACACCAACAGGTGCAAATATATAGTTGACTAAACATTCAAATGAAACTTAAGCACATTTATAATCAAATCTACCAGAAGATAATATGTTACTGCTCCTAAATAAATGCATGATTTTTTTTTGTGATTCAATTTTTTTTTTTTTTTGATAAGTAATAAAGATTCATTAATATTAAAAAAAGAGACACCCAAGTACAGAGGGAGTATACAGGGAGAACAAATCAAAAACAAACATTACAAAAGTCAAGTAAATCCAAAATAGAAGAAAAAAGTTGGTCTCTCCACACAGAAAACTAGTCAAGTAAGGTTCGGAAAAATAGAAGCTTGAGATCAGTCATGGAACTCTCATTGGCTTCAAAACACCTACTATTTCTCTCCTTCCAAATACACCACATCAAACAATGAGGAACAGCCTTCCATATATCTCCATTACGATGGCAACCAAAACGACCATGCCAGCAGGCCAAAAGCCCAACAACAGACCTAGGCATAACCCAACAAACTCCAAATAAACCGAAAACCATATCCCACAACTCCAAAGCAACTGGGCAATGAAGGAAAAGATGGTCAACACTTTCACTATTGCACTTGCACATATAACACCAATCCAAAATGCAAACCTTACTTTTCCTTAATTCATAATATTTCTTTCTTATCACTCACTAAGAATTTTTTAACATATTCAAAGGTCCTTATCATATCAAGAATCCACCAGTTCAAGTAAAATGTTATGAGACCCTATCAATTTAGGTGTCGGCACATCATAGACCCTATCATTTTCTTTGGAGGTTATAAATAAATTCACCTAAGTTAAAGAAAATGTTCCCTGGTAAGTCATACAACTGATAAGCACTTTAAAGAAAGTGGATTGCTTATAAGCTTGTACTTCTGCATTGCTATTCATAGACTTAGGACCAAACAAGTTGGATGACACCTGAAACGCTTGTACTCTTCATTTTCCAATGGAGTAGCCAAGTTGAGAAAACAGGTCATGAATATCATT
This sequence comes from Castanea sativa, assembly GCF_040712315.1. Lineage (NCBI taxonomy): Eukaryota > Viridiplantae > Streptophyta > Magnoliopsida > Fagales > Fagaceae > Castanea > Castanea sativa. Next base: position 52,514,575 of record NC_134020.1, on the reverse strand, counting down.
CAGTGTGCCAACTCAAAACCTCAACAAAATGGAAAACCTTCAGAAAACATCCAAATCTTAATACCTGGACATACCCACATCAAAGTTCACATGGCATTGACAAGCACTATAAAACTATTTCCATTAAAATTTAACATAGGAAGTAAAAGTTTAATTTAAATCCACAATTCACTACACATGATTACATGAACAAATTACACTGGATTCTCCCCCATCTCAGCAAGTTATTGATCAATTATTGGGAAAACAAAAAAGGAAAAAAAATCATCAATTGTAGGTATCTATGCCCAATTGCTCATTCCCAGTACAAATAAGACTAAAGTAACTCCATATGTTCTCAGCTTTGGTTACCTACAACCATCAGATTCTAATAAATTTAGAGGGAAAAAGGAGGGGGGGGGGGGGCAATTGATTTTAAACCTTTTTTAAAAATATTAATAAAAAAAAATTAAAAATAAAATTAAAAACCTCTAGTTCTTTATAAATAGGTTCAAAAACTGAACTTTGTTTTAAATATACTATAATGTTGACAATTATCATACACCAGGGTTTCCCTTCCAGATCATGCCCGATACCAAGCAGTGATGTAAGCCAAGCTTACAGTGATTTCAAATGTATACATCAATATATGTATGTATGTATGATGATGATCGATATGTCCATACCACATCAGCAAAGACAATCTCTAGCTCATTGAAAAAGTTCTCTCTCCGGCGTTCATACTCTGCAGCAGTCTAGAAAATAAAACATAAAAAAAAGGATTATCTACATAAATCAAAGAAAGGAGAATTCAACGTTTATTACTAAGAACTGAGTATGGGGATAGAACCCCATGTGCAGAGAGAAGGGGGGGGGGGGGGGAAGCAGTCCATTTACAAACTTAATGGGAAAACAGGCATGCATTCTACAAAATATAACAATTTCTTCCTTTAGCATGCCATAATTAGGCATCCAGTAAAACAAAACTTTTCTAGTTTGCCATAACAATAAGATGAGCTTTATGGTTAGCTGAGCTTCTTATAGATTCATCAGGCAGAGGTATACACATAATTTTCCATGTTGTCCATTTATCAACTTGATAGTTTCTGATACCAAAAGGTACATTGTATGTCTATCACAGATTCTTTCAATGTCATAAAAAGAAAATGCAAATCTTCCCTCATTTCCCTGAAAATTGAAGTGAAGTTACCTTCAGCAAATTTTTCAGTATAAAATCTGCTTGCACATATAACACCCATAAAAACCAAACAACTTCATCAAGACCCTATTTTCATTACTCAATCCTTGTTCATCATTCCCCCCTCCCCCCCAACTTCACATGGTCTCAAACATTTCCCATCGCATTCCATCAAAGCCAGCACAACTTTCTAAACCATAAATAATCAGCAAAATAATTAATTTAGCATTATAAAAAGAAAAAATAAAAAGAATCACCCTCATAACCCATATACAATTTATCTCATCATCAGAATGCACAAAACCCATAAAAAATTTAAAAACAAACAACCATTTCACTAACCAAAAAGCAAACTCCATTGGAACATTGACCCAAAAAAACTCCCATTTTCAAATAACAACCTCCCAAAGATAACACATTCATAAACCGCAAGCTAAGTAAACAATTAACAAAAACCAAACTTTAAATAACAAAATGTGTTTTCTTCTCAAAACTTTAAATAACAAAATAAAAAATTATTGTTGAGTTACACAAATACCCAAAGGGTTTTAAAATCTACGATCTCACCCTGCAACTTGGGGGAAGGAAGCAACATTTGTGCCAAAGCTCATTCCTACCAAAACTTCACAAAAATTGAGAATGTCACGCGCATTGTCAAATACATAGAGGGTTTGAACCAGTATAACAGCTATATATACCCAGAAGCTCCAAAAGTACAAAGAATTCCCCCCACTACCAAAAATAAAAATCCAAAGACAACCAAAAGAAAGGAGACCCAACAAATAAAAGCATCGAAAAATACCACATTTACCAACCAAAGAAAATTCCACAGTAAATACCCACTATGATTATCACCATCCATCCATATATTTTCAGGTGTTTCAATCTCAACCATTCCTTCGCGAATATAAATAAAAGACGAAGATTAAAAAAATTCAAATAAACAATATTGATCATAATTTCAAGTGTTTTAATCTCCACAATTTCTTCATGAACATTTGACAACAAAGGGAAGAAGAAAAAAAAAAACAAAATTAAAACACTTTTTAAGTAAAGAATTCTGACCACAATGGTATCTACTATGATTATAATGATCATAATGATGTAATTCAAATGTTCAAAAATCTCCACCATTCGTTTAGTGAACATAAAAATACAAAGACTACTTTCAAATAAACAACCCTGATCACATTTTCAAGTGTTTTGCTTTTAAATCTCCACCATTCATTCTAAACATAAACAAACGAACTCTGATTATAAATTTACAACGTATATATATCCAAAACGACAAAACACTGTTATAGAGCGAGAGAGAGAGAGAGAGAGAGAGAGAGAGAGACCTTGGTGAACATGCCAACGCCGCATTCCATGAAGACCTTAGCGAGGAAGAGATCGTCAGCCAAGAGCCTCTCCTTGAACGCACCGAACTGCATCAACCACCGCATCACCGGCGACTTCTCCAGCTCCAAAAACCTCGACACCACCGCGCCGGGGACTCTCCCGGCCTCGATCGCCGCCGCCAAGTCCTTAGGCAAATTCTTCAACGACCTCCCAGCCTCCGCCAGCACCATCAAAGCCTCCTCCCTGTTCTTGTCCTCCGCCGACGACCCCTCGTCGCCTCCTCCTCCTCCTCCGCCGCCGCTATTTCCATTGTTGTTGTTGTTGTTGTTGTCGTCTCCGCCGGGGAATGATACGGCGTCGTTTGCGGCGGAGAAAGCGGTGAGTAGGTGGCGGTGGGGGTTGTTGTTGTTGTGGTGGAGAGAGAGGGAAGAGGGTGAGAGAGAGAGACGGAGGTGGAGGGAAGTGGGTGGCGGCGGTGGTGATGAAGAAGAGAGGAATGGAAGGTGAGGATTGGGTTTGGAGAGAGAAGCGTTAGATGATGAGGGAGTGAAGCAAAATGCGATCGACATTTTTGTTTATTCTCTCTCTCTCTCTCTCTAAAACTCTCTCTCTCTCTCTCTCTCTGTGTAAACACTTCTTCTTCTTTTTTCTGGTTCAACTTTGGTGAGTGTTTAATGTACTTCGTGAGATCTTTGTGTTGTGTTGTGTTTCTGTCCCACTTTTTGGAGTAGTGGGGGTTGGGGGGGGGGGGCGATGTTTCTAAGGAAAGAAGGGTTTTTAGTATTTAGGGGGGTTTTTGGTTTTTCAACGATTCCTAATCAAATCCCTACTCTCTCTTTTTTGCTGCGCCTGAATTCACGCTCCTAACTTTTCTACTCTCTATGCGTAAAAATTGGGTGCATTCTCACTTGGACTCAAATTGATGATCTATTGCTAAATATAAAAAATAAAAAATAAAAAAAAAAATTAAATAATGTGGATTATTGATGATGCAAATGTATTATTATGGTATTAATTAATATATGGGTTTTAGCCTTTTTAAGAATATATAATTAAAGGTGTGCAAGTGGAGAAATTATTAAGTCCACCAAGAGGGCCGCTGTCGTGGTCCTCTTTAACAGAGTCCAAATCTTCTATCTCAATTTTCTTACTCCACTCTATATTTTATCAATAAAAACTTACCACATATTCACCTGATTAATTAAATACGACCATTATTGAGGTGAACATGTGGCAAGTTTTTATTGGTAGAATATAGAGTGGAGCGGAAAAAGTAGGACAGAAGATTTGAACTCTTCCCCGACCTCCTAATTAATAAAATGTTGTTATTTTATGTAAATGTGATATTATCTAGTAATTTTTTTATTTTTTATTCTTTGTACTGATTAGGAAGTTCGCACGCACATTTGCATAGATGATATTATCTCATTGATCAAGGAGGACCACATTAGCAATCCTTGTAAATAATAATTTTTCCTACAAGTGAGACTCACATGCTGTGAGAGAATCACTGCACATTTATGATATATTCTCTTATATGTTAGCAAGAATCCATTGTTAGTGTTACCATATATGTTACTAAGAATCCATTGTCACTTAGAGGATAAATAAATGATAATTGTATGATACATAAAAGTTATTGGTGTAATTTGTAATATATTTTATTTTTTTTAGTAATTTGATATTTATTATGGGAATATGAGAATTTGAATTCTGAATATTTTCATTGAAAATAGGAAGAGGTGTCGATCAATTAAACTACAAATCCCTTAGTCGTAAATGATAATATAATGTTTATACTAAAATAGATATCAAGAAAATGACCAGAAGAAAAAGAAAAAGATTAACACAAGTCACACTATTTTTGTCAAAAAAAAAAAAAAAACTCACACTATTACATTTGCCTTGGGTATTAGATTTTCTTTATTCAAACCTAACGTCTTTATTATATTATTATTGTTGTTATTGTTGAAAGTGGTTAAACGTCTACTACTTTTTGTTGTTTGAAAGGGCAAATAAATAGTTAAATACTACTTTAGAATACTAGTTAAGTGCAAAATAAATCGATTAAATAGTAGTTCATACTGCACAATATGAATACAATGTCTTTACTACTTAATATATAATTATCCCTAAAGTGAGAAAAAGCAAAATCAAATATATTCCTTTAATTTACAAATTTATAGTTTGTGATTGAAAACACAAATAAATCTTTCTATTCATTTTTTTTAAAAAGCTTTCTATTGATTTTCGTGCATAACCAATTTCCAAAAATGTTATTCACAAATGTATGCAATATTACTTTTCTTTTCTTTTTTGGGAGAAACCAAAAATATAAGAAACTCTTTGAGAGGACCGTCCAAATTGTCAGCTGGTGCGTGTGGGACACGGTCAGCAAAGACGCGTGATTCGATTTTGAGATCTTGGTTGTGGCCTTGTGGGTTGGTGGAATAGACTCTCTACATTAGTTGTGACAGCGGGAGCGTGGGCTCGGTTTTATCGACAATGTCTTATGAGTTCTCGTTAAGAAAAAATAAACAATTTAATTATGAGGTTTTTTTTGGATGAATTTAATTATGAGGTATATGATACATTATTTCGGAGAAAGAAATATAAAGTACTCGTCAATAATTCATTGGATTTTTTTTTGTCTAAATAAAAAATGAGTTTTTGTGAACTTATTAACTTCATACCACGTGACAGTAATAAATAATATCACATATGCTACTAGAATTATGATGAGACTATCATTATAGGTACAATATATTTGTTAAAACATCACTATTCAAACAATGCATCTCTTATTAAATATCATTTGAAACGATACAAATTGCGATATCTCCTACTACCAACTCATACCTCATAATGGTTCAATAATTCATAGATTTGCATACATGAATTATTATGTTTGTGTATTTTTCTTGATATTTGTCTACATTTTAATTTATTTTTGTTGTAAACATACAAAACGTGTAGGAATATTATTTAATAAAATATTTGTGGTTTCTTTTCAATTGGAGAGGGTCTAAATGAGCCCTTTTTTCTTTTAGAAAACAAATTACAAAGGAGTATTACTTTTGTCGTGGTTCTAGTCTTCTAGATTCAGTCATTGAAAATGAATTGATCATACATTAAAAAAAAAAGGGGGGGGGGGGGGGGGGGAGGGGAGTTTAAAATTGCAGATTTTAGTTAGCTTAAAGTTTTCCACCAAAAAAAGAAAAAAGTTAGCTTAAAGTTAAATGTGGTATTGATAAAGAGTCATCGTAATCAAAAAGAGGCAATGTGACCCAGTTTATAACTATAAAGGTTATGTCATTTTATAGTTGTATTTTGGTTAAATAATATATTATAAACCAGATATTAAATTATTCTATAAAAAAATTATACAATGCCCTTTTCGTTTTTGTTTTTTTAATAACAGCCCTTTTGTTTCTCAAACATGTAATTTTCCTATATACCATATTTGTTGAGCAGACATTTCAACTTAATTTTTTTAGTGTAATTTTTACTAATTATATACACAAGAAGATGGAAGGGATCAAAAGTGTTATAACTTAAAATTAAAAATGGACATCATGGATCTAATTATTATATAATTTGTTTTTGTTTTGATTTTTTAAAATTCGATAGCTAGAGGAATGATTTTTGAACCCAATACTTATTTATCAAATATACCAGAAAATGGTAGTTGAGTTCAAGACTATTAACCAGTTATTTTGTCTTTTGTTAAAGAAAAAAAAACTAATCTTTTCAATCAAGAAATTCAACTTACCATCCCCAGATACTTATTCACTTTTCTATATCGAAAAATATTCCTTAAAACTCAATAAACACAAATTTCATAACTGCTATAATATATTATTTTAGTTTATTCGAAAAGATAATATTATTTTCTATTGTATTTTGTTTAAATTTAAATAAAAAGAGATTCAATAAGTCTTGTAACTTAATTTATTGGCATTTTTTTGATGCTTTCAATGGAGACATCCAAAATTTTGATCCACCCACTCCTAATTATCATCGATATATCAAACAAAAAAAATTAAGAAAATTAATTTTAGAAATGTGCTAAATAATATTTCTTTAAATTGGACAAAAAAATTTGAACAAAAAAACAAAGGATTTCTCATAACAATAAATAAAATAAAAACGAGTGCATTATAATTTTTTTTTTAAGGAACAACATTGATTAGTCTATTAAATAGAATGAAAATCAACCGTTACAAGAAAAGAAATGTTTGAAGGAACAGATTCCATCCAAACTAACAAAAGGTCCAATTGTCTTGCTCTCCTAGTTAGAAACATAGACTACAGAATTGCCCTACTACCTGAGAGAAAGAATAAGTTCTAAGTGAACCCAAAATAAACCGAATGTCTTTAAAAAGGAGTGCATTATAACCTGATATAAAGTCCATAAGAAAGAAAATAATAAAGCTGAAAAAGGGATAAAAAGAAGAAAAAGAAAAAAAGATACTAGTACTAAATGATAAATTTCTTAAATATATAGAGAGCCATATGCTTTAAGAATGAGCTGGAATCTTAGAATCTGGTGGTTGGTGTTAGATTCAATTTGATAGTTGTTGATACGATTTCCTAAGACTTGGGAAGTCGTATTCAAAGTTTTCAAAGTTTTAAAGCCAACCACTTTTTTTGGCTCATTGCTTCTCTCTTGTTTTAAGACTTTTCCAACCAATTGGGCTTGGACCGACGCGAAACAGTTGCCGCTTTAGGGGACAAGGGTCCATACAGTGTCATTTATTCTGATAATTTAATCCAGACTGCAATTTGTCTTTTTTTAATCTTTTCTTCTTTATTTATTTTTTTAATGAGTTTGCTTCTCCAACTCTATTATTTCCCAATATTTTGGTGATACTATTACGAATTTAATAATATTTCCAATTTTTCATGTAAAAGAAACTATTGAATTTTTTCACCTTCTTTTTACAATTACATGTAATTTATAATTAAATTTGTTTTACAACAGATTGAGATATTTAAAAGTTCTTATCTACCCTTAGAATTAAAATTTTTAAATCATATTCCTAGCTATCTTCTACTATGAATAGATTGTATTTTGTCACGTCATTAAAATATAAATAAATGTTGATTATCAGCACTTAGGTAGTTATTTAAATTATTAATCATGTGACAAAAATTTCGGATATATGCCTCTGATTTTGGAATAGCTATTTTTCTTGATCCTAGGTTTAAAATTCAAGAGTTTACTTTTTTAGAAATAATTTATAATGAAGTTGAAAAAATTCAAGACACCATACGATCATTTCAAACTCAAACTGAAAACTGAAAACTGAAAACACTGTAGCAAAATAATTCAAGACACCAAATTCAAGGCACCATACGTTTGGATAGAACTTATTGCTGAAAACTGAAAACACTGTAGCAAAATAATTTTTTAATGTGTGAATAGTAGTGCGGGACCCATTTTTAATATTTTTTTCTGAATAAACTCAATAAAGTACTTGTGGGTCCCATGAACAGTGCGTAAACAGTATCGAAATAGTGCGTAAACAATGATAAACAGTGTTATTTGTCTCCAAAAAGCAGAAAACGCGTGAATAAAAAAAAAAAGAGCTGAAACGTGATCTCTCTAAACGCAGACGCAAATAATTTGTATCCAAACCGCACCAATGACTAAATTATTTGATTATTATAGGAATGCTTATAAAAGTTTTGAAATAGATTCCCAAACACACAACACAAAAAGCTCTTTGTCCACCACTAATTTTCTAGGTGACCAAGAAGAACAAAATGTTTATCGCACATGGTTAAAAGAAGAAGAAAACAGGCATCTTCACTAACATCAAGTGGCTTATATGAGTTACAGCGTTATTTAAATCAACATTTACTTGAAATTAAGAAAAAATGATCGTTTGATTTATTGGGTTGGTGGAAAACAAATCAAAGTAAGTATTCTGTACTTTCTATTAGGGCACGTGAAATATTATCAGTTCCATGGTAGCATTGGAAGCAAATTTTTCTACTAGTGGTAGAGTTGTATCTAACAAGAGATGTGGTCTTAGTCCCGAGACTATCGTGTGCAACACCCACAGAAGAGTCACCGCAAAGACAGAGGTTCATAAGCAGCTTAGTACAAATCTAACCCAACAAGCACAACAGAACTACAATTACAAAAAACTTAGTCCCTAAATTTTGGGGGCAACAATGGTTCCTCAACAAACTAATTAGGGTCAGCCAAATCTAACCCAACAAGTGCACGGCCTAAATAGTCAAGAAACATTGTGAGAATTTGACAACAATGCAATATGTTATTGTTCCAGATTCAGGTCCTGCATACCCAAATAAATTACGTCTTTAAACTAAACCAATTCCAGCTGACATTAACTACAACTATACATGCTAAAGTGAGAAATGCCCATTACTGAATTTACCAAATCCTACTCAAAACCTTAAAATCCTCTCTTACTGAGCCTGTTAGATAGTGGCTCATAATCCGAATGAGAAAGTAACACTTGGTATGGTAAACATATATTGGCAAATTCAATGTACTGGGTTATGGTTTCTTGTAAATTCATTGTAAACCCTTCTTTTTCATGGAGTTGAATTCTCAATTGCTAACAGCCATAGATGTAGACACATTGTTGAATCACATAAATCTCTGTGTTATTTATTTATTTTCACTAACATTGCTTAGATCTGAAATCTTCATCAAAGCCAAAGCACTCTCCAATTACTCATATATCGGATGCAGCCCAATACATAAACACGTATTCAAACAATCTCCAAATACAATGATACAACAGAAGAAGAAAAAATCCCAACTTCCAGATTCATCCAAAATTACAAAGACCCAGATGAATTTCCTTACTAGAAATTAAATAATAATAATAATAAAAAATCTAGCAATATACATTTACATAAAAAGGCAAAAAGCCATTAGAAAATGCATTGGAAAACAAAAATTAAGATATAGAAATGACAAACAATTATACATGGGATGGAGTGCAAAGTGTTACGTGGGTAATAATTTAGGAAGGTAAGTGTACATTATCATAATTTAAGATGTTATATGAGTAATAGTTTAGGAGGAGTAAGTGTGCATTCGCATAGTTTAGAGAGTAAGGGTAAAATGGGTATAGCGTAAGAGGATAAAGTGTAATTTCCCCTAGCAGCTTAGCATGCTTTAAAAAAAAAAAAAAATTAGAGTGAAGCTTTTGAACTGTGCATTTTTGTAATAAGCACAATACAATGTGGACTTGTGTCCAATTGTGAATACATGTCCACATTATATCATGTCTAATCCACAAATACAGAAGTTGTATCCTTTTTTTAAGGAATTTTTATTTAGTATGCATGAACTACTAAAAAAGCACAACTAAAATATCTTCCGTTAAGTGAGTTCCAGTGAGTTCTAATTAACTCAATTAGTAAAGTCTCTGATGGTTGAATAAGAGATCAAGAGTTCAATTCCTACCTACAAAAAAATAATAATAATAATTAGTGTCTTGGTATGACGATTGTGGGGACTAAAAGGACCTAAATAAGTATTTGGGCATTGGGCTTTATTGATGGGCGCTAGTTCGTTTTTGACTAAAAGCTTCTAGGGCTGCAGGTCGGCCCACAGGTCGAGGGTCCGAGGATTTGTCAGAGGACAAATCTCTCCTCGAACAGACCCGCGATGACCCTGGGATTCTCCAAAAAGATCAAGGCAGAGTTCTGGAAAAACTGTTGGTTAAGAGGGGGATTCAAGTACCCTCTAGACGCAGCGGTATGAGAAAAATATCTTAGAAAAAGGCTGCTACCTTCACACTAAAGATCCTGCACGTACTTCTCTGGCCGCATTAATGGGGAAGTGACCCCTGAACAGTAGAATTCCACATTCCTGCTATTATTTAAGGACTTTAGGAAGGTAGTGGAAGAAGGGAGGAGAAGATTTGGGTGACACGTGGACAAAAGGGAAAGAAGTATTTAAAGAGAGAGTGAGCCAAAAAAGAAAGGAGAGAGAAAGGAGGAGATCTGTAATCTTTGGAAGAGAAAAGAGAAATAATACATATATCGTCATTGGCTTACGTCCGAGGAGGTTCCTCCGCCACATTTGTATATTATTTGCAAGTATTGTAACACCTTAGCCTGTTTGTCAAGCTTCCAACACCACTAAACTAGATTTAAATCCACACTCTACAAATTTTATTATTAAAGGCTCATTGGGCCTGAGTTCACGTTTGTCTTTGGGTCCTGGCTCAATTGTGCACTTACAACGATAAAGAACTATCATTAAGAGCAGATACCATAGGTTGAAACTCCCTAAAAAAAAATCTTTTGGTAATCTACTTTTATAAAATACATATGAAATAAAGCGATATTTTGTATTAGTAGTTAAGATCAAATATAAATGATATATACGGAAAAAAGAAAAGAAAAGAAAAAAGTATAGTTTAATTCTCCAAGAATGAAATGCTAGTTGTTTTTTTTGGGTGTTGAGCAACTTGTTGTGGAGCTCGATGCTAACCTTTTTCTTGTGTTACTTTCTTGCTTAATAAACCACCTCCTCCTAATCAAGTTTACAATTACATTGTCAATGATTGTAGATGATTAATGACGTGAATTCCATGATATGAGCTTAACATTTCTATTGTAATCAGGAAGCATAGCTAGAAATTTTTTATTTGGAGGGCCAATTTGTAGTATTGACATAATAAATATAATTCATAAGTCTATTGAATATTTGACATATAAGTATATATAATTATATTTTTAAACACTAATAAACATACAAAAACTTACTATAGACATATACAAAAACATTATAAAAAAAGTACATTTTATATCAAATTTATTGTCGATGATGGTATTTTATGGAATAAAATTGATCCACTATCATCTTCAAAGTGAAATTCCCAACAATTTCATTTTTTTTTATATAAACTATCATATTATCGACCAAAACCTAATCCTCCATTCTATTGCCAAGTCTTGTTTTTACCAGTTTCATAATTGAAAATTCTTGTCATATAGTTGCTATAGAAAATAAAAGAGTCAACACAAGACAAATCAATCTATAAATTTCAGACTTTTCTGAAATTGCTAATTCCCTACATAACTTAGAAATTGTACGGTTGTACCCATATTCTGAAAATCTGGATTTTTTTTTTCACATCAAGCTCAAAATGATGCAATTGAAGCTTCAAATGGAAGTTTTGATGATGAATATTCAACAAAAAAATCTTAATAAATGAAGCATATTCATAAATAATGGTAAATTTTTTTTTTTTGGGACAAAAATTCACTTTTAAAGGCTAGAAACAGGAAAAACAAAACTGAAAGAAACACCCATATAAGAAAGAAAAAAATGATGATGATTGTTGAGAGAGAGAGAGAGAGAAGAAAAGTTATTGTATCAGTTTAGCAAGGAGAAGACATGCACACTGGACAAAAAAATGAATTCATGTACATATATATCATCATGAACACGGCATATCAGTTTAAGATGACAAAAGTTTGGTTAATGGGTCACAGGTTGTGTTGACATGGGAGTTGAGAAGAAGAAAAAGAGGGGCAATGTGGAATGTGGTCTATGTACGTTGGCAGTAATTGTAAAACTGAAGTTCATAAAAATAAAAAAAATAAAAAAAAGTAACACTAAAGGAATTTTTTATGGGCCATCTCCATGGTCTATTCGACTAAATTTGACTTTAGAATGAACAAGAGACTGAATTTGGGCTGGGATTTAGCCCCTTTTTCAAACCCATAATTGTTTTTTGGATTCATTGGAGTCTATTGTGCTTATAAATAATACAAGAGGGGTTAGTTTTTCATTTTCTTTTAAAACCCCATTTATATAATATAATATATAAAATAATAACTTAATCAAGGATCCAACTTTGGATTTTAATTGCATTCAAAATTTTATACCAAATATCATTCTAACTAGGCTTTGATTTGATATATGAGTGTCTTTAAATTTGAATTGCACTCCAATTTTGAGCAAGTATATTTCCAGTTGGACTTTAATTTTGAGTGAAATGTCTTTCTATGTGAATGTGATACTATAAATGCGTACACCATGTCTATTATTGGTAATAAATATTTTATTATATATTTCAAAAAAATTGCTGTGTAAAATTGATTTTTGATTACCCAAACTTATTAGTTATTATTGACACTTCTATTAGTATTACCATCATTTTTTTTTCTTTTAATTTTGCACTTATGTTTTTAGACACAAAAGTTAAAAGTTTGCTAATAATTTAATACCCCCTTTTAATTGAGTTTGAATCACGAAGTTATTTGAAATAAATTATGATAGCAAAAGTGTAACTAGGATTCGGTCAAAGATAAAATTATTTCTATAAAGGTCATGAATCTATATCCAATCAAATGGAAATGGAATGCACATAGAGTGCTCACATGTTTGAACCCTAAGCTAGTCTGAAGTTAACCTAGAATTCTCTATATGAATCTTACATTTAGTTCATTGTAATCACAATTCAAAATAGACAAGATTTAGTCATCAAAGGACTTTTGTTGTGGATGTAAGCTCATGTACTAGTAAAACAAGCACACTAATCATAGGTTAGTATAGCTGTATAGAGTTTTCTAGGATTTTTTAGTAATATAAACCCTATATTAGTTTCATTGTTAACAAAATTTAAAATAGAGAAGATGTAATTGTCTATTGTAAATTAACGTGAGGCCTAATCGCCTTAAATTCTTGTTTATGTTTTTCTCTTTTATCTCTTTTATGTGCTTATTCACTAATAGCTTTTTAACATATAAATTTCTATTTAAAATAAAAATTCAAAGTTCATTGAGCATAATATTGAATTGACTCATGAAGACTTTTGAAATTTTGAGGAAAACAATTGAATGAGATCACACCAAAAGAAGAAAAAAAATGTGGTCAAAAAGATAAAAAGACAATGAAAAAGATTTAGTGGTGTAATTGGTCATTAGGTGCGTACTACATTAAAATGTGAAAATTAGACCCCATTAATGACTTTAGTAAGATTAGAAATAAGCTTGAACTTTTTTGCAGGCACGAAATGTTGATTGTGTGTGTGTGTCATGACTCACGAGATTCACAAAAGAAAAGTATCTTCTCTTCTAACTTTCAGGTGTTAGGTCACAACTCACAATTTCTTAGTCAAACAAGCAAGAAAACGTAAAGTTGGTGATCATGAAAGATGTAACATGCAAGCACAACTCTTAATCAAACAAGTAAGAAAATGCATATGGTGGTAAAGTTGGTAATCCTGAAAGATGTCATTCGCAAGAAAATTATGATATTTTTGATTTATTAGGCATTGATACTATGAAAATTATGATATTTGGAGAAAGGAATCTCAATCTATTTGATGCACCTTTTGTAATGAGATGCAACTTCATTTCTATTGTTTGGATAAAAAAGGAATTCGATATGTTCATTTTCATTAGGGGGAAATGTTAATTTGGGAAACATGGTTTATATATATATAAATATATATATATATATATATATATATATATATAAATTCTACTTTAGCTTAATTTTAGCATAATTTAAGTGTATATATGTGTGAAACTCTTTCCTAGAGACTTGAATTATGGTCTTACCTCTCACACCCCACAAACACTTATAGCTTAACTTTGTCATACACCCACGTATTGTGGGTTAGGTGTGTTTCACAAAGTTCTCAAAACATATTGCAAAAGCACAGTGAGAAACATGTGTACGTTGCCTTTTCATATCCACTTTAATTCTCGGATCACTTCTTACTTTAGTCAAACTATATAAATCTTAGTAAATTTTGGAATGATTGACATATATATCTAAATCTTTATATATTTTTCCTGTGAAGTTATATGAGTGTTGAGTATAACATTTTTTCTCTTTTGCTACCATATCCATGTAGGCATGAAAGGTCTTTCTTAGCAAAGAAAACAAAAACACTTTTTTGGGTCTTAATTATGAGATTTATTATATTTATTTGTGGAATGTATAGGGGCAAAAATGGGCAAATGCCCATTTCGTGCAAACAAAATGGGCAAATGCCTCATTTCTCAAACTAATTAGGGAAATATCCATTTTTTGAAACTCAATTTTCTCAAAATCGAGTTTAAAAAAAAAATTGGAGCTTTTTTTTTATTATTATTATTTATACCTATAACTCAATTTCATGAAACTCAAGTTACAAAATGCCGCTATAAGTATAGGGCTTAACTTGATTTTGAAAAAATCGAATTTTAAAAGAGGGACATTTCCCTAATTAGTTTGAAAAATGAGACATAATGCTGTTTTTTATTTTGCGTGAAAATGGCATTTGCCCATTTTGATCAATGTATAGGTGTGTCATGCGTGCTTAAGGAAAACGTGTTAACAGTTAACACAACATATGCAATTATGAAGTGTTTGTTTGCTTCTTCCCCTTCGCCTCTTTTTTCCATTTATTCTACAACAACCAAAGACATTGATAATGCTTTCTACTTTTTGAAAAACGTTGTAGTGTTGCTTTATAAATTAGTTTTATTATTAAATACTAAAATGACACTATATCAATAGCCTATATGATGACTTTTTATAATCAAGATATTAATGAGTGCAGTAATGCTGGCCATATATATATATATATATATATATATATATATATATATATATATATATATATATAAGCAAAAGGCATATATGAAAAGGAAATTGTATATTTATTTGATACAATCATATAAGGCCCAAAAAAAAAAAAAAATCTCCATCGCTTTAAGAACACCAAGAACCATGAACGTCTAACTCTGAAAAAGACTCCATTATCTTTCCCTTTTAAATTATTGTGGACTGTCGTCACAAAAGCTGTCTTTTTAATTCTTTGCCAAATGCATCACTAAGCTCTCACATCTTAATCTCGAATAATAATTTTTTAAGATGATTAGTTGTGATTGACTGGAGATAACATTTTATATACATCAATTACAATTAGTCTTTTTCTCAACCATAAAGACAAAAACAAAACAATAAGTCGTGTCAAAAAATCCATAATTGTAAAAAAATATTTTTTTCATGTTATTAGATTTATTGCATACAAATATGCTAATTAGTGCGGAATCTGCAATTCTATATATGCTACACAAGACAAAGTGCACATTTATATATAATATATAATAATAGGTAAAGTAGAGAGAAAATCGAATTAAGTTTCAAATTGGAATTTAATTATAGTCTTATTTTGTGTTATGTGTCTCATCTAATCTAAATTTTAGAATTTTGTGCCAAGTGAGTTAATTTAGTGTAAAAAATGAATTTCAATTAGAGTTTAATTTTGTGCCACATGTTCCATCTAATCTAAATTTTTAAATTTTTGTGTCAAATTAGTTAATTTAGTGTAGAAAATAATGAGTCCAATATAATAAACCATAAAAAACATAATCATATAACTAAAAAAAACTTAAATTATAATCCAATCTTGCGCCATGTGTCTAAAGTTATGTGGGAACTACACCATAATTATCCACTTAAGCTTGCACCATGTGTCTACTTAAGTTTTTTAATCTTTGTGTCTAGTGAGTTAATGAGTGCAAAATACTAAAAATCCAATATTAATAAACTATAAAATTTTAAAAAAAATTCACATATACTTAATAAAAATCACCACGTGCTTCTCAAAAAATAAATAAAATAAAAATCACCACATAACAAAAATCACCACATGTTCTATCCTATTAAAAATTAGAAAAAAAAATGATCATAAGTAGAATTAAATTTAGATAAGAATTTTAATATGTAACTAATTACGTTTACTTTAAAAAGAATTGACTAATTATCTATATTTTATGATAAAAATTGTGTTTAACTTTAAATGTATCTATATGTATGCATGAATGCATGCGTTACATGCTTTAAAAAAATTTAATTTGACTAATTATTTATATTTTTATAATAAAAATTTTGTTTAATTTTAAATACATCCATGTATTTGCATGGAGTTATATGCTAGTATATATTAACAGGAGTGGAACTTAGATATATTATATTAGGTTCCCTAATTGAATTCAAATACTTGGTTGAATTGAATGTGATTGTCTTGAGAAAAGATAGCACCATTTATGTTTTATTGGTCATATAATCACAGGTTTAAATTTTATAGAAAAACTTAATATATTGCATCTAAAATATTGTACTTAAGTTTTTCCAAATATTAATTAAATTTTGTCCTAAAAACTTAATACTTAGAAATAACAAAAAAAGAAAAGAGATGATTATCCCCACTAATCTTGGGAGTAGACTATCCAATTTTAGAAGATCAGAAAAGAAAGTTCAATACTTTCTCAATATTTAAAAGAGAGCACAGTTAACAAACGTCCTTAGGATATTTAGGAAAAGTTTGATATAACTTTTATAGAAAATGTTAAAAAAAAAAAAACTTGTCAAAAAAATTAGTTGCTTTTTTATTTTCCATAAAAAAAAACAAATTTAAGTATTTCCTAAACCAATTCCCTTAAAACATCTGTTAACAAAATCCTTTAAACAATATTGTGGAAGATGACTGGGATTGTGTTATAATGAGAGTTCCACTAACTTCTTTATGATATTTTGGTTGGGATTCTGCAGCAAATTCCATTAACATCCTTTTAATTTCCCTTGTGGGGACTCGGATAAACCCCAAGGAGGCTTATTGCCATGCTATTAGTAGCCACTTGATATTGCAATTGAGCCCTAATACTATATTATTGTTCTAGTTAGGAATACCCCCTTCAAATTCACATGTTTGAATTCTAGAAAATCTATCATTATTTAAATTATTTTCTAGATCGGATTAAATCTGCCATACATAATAAACCTTGGGCTTAATCTATTATATGTAAGTGGAAGCCAAGCATATGCATATAAGTTACCTAACAAGCTAAGTGGCAACAATTGGAGTCTGGACAGCAAAAGTATATAATTAAGGTATACTTTAAGCCATAATAACTAGAATTTCATGACTGCAATCCTTACAATAGTGGGGGGAAAAGGCATCTTAAGGGAAGAAGCAAATTATAAGCAGCATACTTCACCACAAACTTTGTGCAACTTGATAATCAGCACTAAAGAGTTCATGATGAAGTATTTGAATTCCTATTAATGAGTTAATGAACTAAAATCATGTTTTGGCATTAACGATCATGGATTATCACTATTCTTAAAAAGCAGGGACATAAATATGGATATAGATATGATATAGACATGGGAGATGAAGACACGACAATTCTTAAAAAATTAAAACAAATACGGAATATGACAATTAATTAGCATATTTTTAGGTCTATTTTATATATTTAGAGGCATATTTTGTGTTTATTTTTAAGTTTTCAAAATTAAAAGCTCGGATTTGTGTGAAAACACAAGAGCGAGCTTGTTTAGACCCTTAATAAAACTTACGGTAGCTTGCTTTTACTCTAACTTAAACTAAGTGCGGAATAAAAGTAAATGAGCGCAAACAATCGATAAAACTATTCTAAGCTATATTCATCCAATATCAATAGTAAAAGATAAGCTTAAAGAGTAGGGAAAAGAGATGCAAACATAAGATAACACCGAGACGTGTTATTGAAGAGGAAATTGAAAAACTCAGCAAAAAACCTCTCCACCACCCTCCAAGCAGTAAATCGATCCACTAGAGAATAAAGTTGGAGTACACGAATAACAAAAGACCTTCCAAGCCTAGTCTACTCAATGTACTTAAGCCTTCCAAGCTCCTGCTACCAATTGACTTCTCGGAACCTTGTCTTCTCTAACTTTCCTGGATCACGCAATTTAGCCCGATTGCATCTACCATTGAATGACACCTTCTAATGCTTCCCAGCAGCACCAAAACCTCACTTGACACTCAGATTGGGTGTGGTAAGTGTTTGGACTATCAACCTCTCATGAATTTAAAGATGGAGAGATAGGAGTAGAGGAAAACCACAAGAAAATGTGTAGATGATTGTGTGTATAACAATCTCTAACTCTCAAGTGTATTTTCTAGGGTTTTCTCTCTAAAAAACACTCTTTACAATATGTGGGAAATGAGGGTATATATAGTGTGGGTAAAGACTTGGTAAAACAAAATATGACATTTTGCCGAATAGAATGTTTCATGAGTATTTCGCGGAAAAGCCTTACCCGTAAAACACTCGCGAAATCCTCTAGGCTGGCATGATTCTTCACCTTCCAATCATGTGCTCTACACATGGCTCTTTTGCGAGATAGTTCCTCACAAAGCACTCGCGAAATCTATTTTTTCATCGTTTTAAGTTTGAGTCTTCACACTTATCCATTACAATTAAAAACCCATATAAATACAGGGAAATATGATTGAAGAAATTACAATCAAATTTGGCACGAAATTAAAGCTAGCTAACACAAAATAGTTGTAAATTACAACTTTACAAAAATAAATAACAACTTTCAAATTCTTTAAAAATATAACTAAAACCAAACGTTTTTATAAAATAAATTTTTTTTCCCCTTCCAACCCATTGAGAACATATATGCAGGAATAGGGGATTTTGGAGTATTCATATATTTCTTAGCCCTATCCTCTCTGCACTAGATTGATAAAATTTTTGCATCGGATTCTAGCTTGATTCATGTTAGTGTATCATGAATTCATGAGTGTACTGGGACCTTGCAACCACCAGCATTGAATTGTCATTCCAAAAATTAGTCACATTATCTATCTGTACCTCTCGACTGTCTTTTATTCGAAATCTTCTTATTGCTGGTGAAATGTCAAAGCTTGGAGATTAATTAATTTTCTTGTCTTTTTTCTCCTTTTATCAAGTAGTAAATATGAAAACAGTAGAGAATTGAAATCAAACCACATGGTGCGACTTTTGAATATTGGTTGGATTTGACACTGGATACCACAGACTTTATCATAACAGTGGGCAACAAAAAAATTTCATTGCGATAGAGGTTTATTGCAACAATATGTAACTTATTGTAACAAAAAATTTCGTAGCAATAGGGCTATTTTCTTGTGGTATGAATGGACGTGCATTGTACAGACCTAAGGTCATCTGATTTTAATTGTCCGAACTATGTGTTGCCTTATTCTGGGAAGTTATGTAATTTATTTTTTGAGAAAATTCACTTGATTAATTAGTACACAAAAATTTCTTCTAACCAAAAAAAAAAAACCTTTGATCTCTATATGCTAATATTACATCGTTTGGAAATGAATAATGATGCGAACTTAAGTGTGTTGGAAAATCTGAAAACTGAATATTTTTGGAATAAACTTACTTAATTACGTTTTATTAATTTCTATAGATGAAGACTTATCATTAAAAGGTAGTTCTCTTTAAAAAAAAAAAACCCCTTAAAAATAGTTATTTCCATGAATTTTGTAGAAGAAGAAACTATATGATAGGGCTACACCCCATCAAAGGTCACACCACTTTTTTGTGTATAATATTTGTATTAGGAAAAATTGCAAATTACACTCCTAAAGTTTGAAAGTGTTTAGATTTTACACCCTGAAATTTCAAAATTTGGATTTTACCTCTTGAAATTTGTGGTGTTTGAATTTTACACCTTAATGTTTCAAAATTTAGATTTTATACCTCAAATTTTGAAACTTCGGGGTGTTAGGGAGTAAAATCCAAACACCTTTAAAATTTAGGGAGTAAAATTAAAATTTTGAAATATCAGGGTATAAAATTCAAACAATCTCAAACTTCAAAAAGTAAAATTCCAATGTCCCTGAACTTTAGGAGGTGTAATTTACAATTTACCCTATTCATAGGTTTTTATTTTTTTGCTGAATATTATTGTTTGTTGGTGCTTAAACCTCTCTCCCTAGGATTTGAATTTATAGTGTTTTCTAAATTCTATATACAAATAAAGGTATGTCCCATCAACTTTGACAGGTTCATAAGAGCATCCACAGCAGTGGAGCTAAAATTTTAGCAATTTAACTCCACAAAAAGTTACTTTATCTATTTTACTTACTCACTCTACAAAATATACTACAGCAGTGGATCTATTTTAGCTTTCAACACAATAAAATAATATAAACATTACAATAAAATAATATATCTACTACAATAAAATAATACATCCAAAAAAAAAAAACACCACAAACCGATCCACCACCACTGCCAACCAACCAAGAACAACCGCCCACAACCACCCAACAACACCTAGCAAGCCAAGAACAACTACCCACAAACACTGCCAAAAATCCAAATTAGCCAAAAACCACCATAAAATTCACCACCAACACAGCCACACCACCACTGACCCACGAAATCTGCGGCGCTCTTGAGTTCAATAAAAGCGATGCCGGTGGAGCTTGGATCGGCGGTGAGATGGAGGACTGGGCGAGATGGGTCGGCAGCATGGGATGGTGATGTGGGCGATGAAATTGAAGATCGACAATGAAGATGAGGATCGATGGTGAAATGGAGGACTGAGTGAGATGGGTCGGCGATGAAGATCGACGATCCAAAACAAGTCGGTGATGAAGAAAGAAGAGAAAAAAAGATATTAGATGAACAGGTTGGTGAAGAACAAGTCGGCGAAGCAAAGAGTAGATGAGAAAAAAAAAAAAAAAAAAGAGACAGAAGGAAAAACGAAGAAAGAAGAGAAGCCGGAGAGAGTGAGAAAAAGAAAGAAAGAGAAAATATTTTTTAAATGAAAGAGAGAGAGAGAGAGAAATTTAATAAAATATTTTTTATTATTATTATTTTTTTTTTACCTTTGAGCTACAGTGCACATCTATCTTTAGATGTGCACTGTAGCTGGAAGCAAAAAAAAATTTGCTATAACTCCACTGCTGGAGCATCATTTTTGGTGTTTGAGAAGTTAAAAAATACTAATATATATACCTATATAGCACCACTGTTGTGAGTGTTCTTATAATTTCTTCCTTCAATGAATTAGTGATATAGTATTTCATCCATTTTCATCTATAATATTGCTCAAACTTGTAACATATTAACGCTAGCTTGTGTTATACACCATTCAAAATTAAAAAAAGATACAAACTTTACTAACTTGAAAGGTATTCCGGAAAAAAAAAAGGGTAAAACTTCAAGTGAAAGGTAACTTTCCTAACTTGAAAGGTATATTTCTATTGATCTACAAATTAATTAATACTTCATGAATGCATACAAAAATGGGTAAAAGTAAAACCCCATGAATGTTGACACATGACCGGGCACCGTTCTGTAGTTCCCCATCACTCTAAAACCATCATTGTCAGTCAAAATAAAATTGACATGATAACTTATTTTCTAGCACTAATATGGCAATGAAGATGGACATGATAAGTAATAAAGGTCCTCCGCTAGCTCCAACAATTTGATGGCCTCCCACCTTTTTCTGCTATTGAAAAGTTTAAAACGAATCTACCTATAGCTAGGACAAGAAAGTAGAAACAAATTCATTTGTTTTGATTAATTGGAGGGTTTCATAAGAGAGCCCCTAATTTTCCGGTTAGTAATCAATAATGGTTTTAGATACTGATAATAAATCTCTCTCTAAAGTAAAGCTAATTTGGAAATTATAGAAATGTATAGTAAATTATTGATTATTTTAAAAGTTCAAATTAAAAGAAAAAAAAAGTGAATTTAGTCATTTAATCATTATTTTAACGGGAGGAAATATATACTTCCACTTACTGATTTATGGGTCTAACAAACGTTCAACTAAAAATAAGCTTACAAAGAAAGAAGCAAGGTTAATTTAAATATTATTTCAAAGAATCCAAACACAAGTCTTTTCTAGTGAACTTTTATTGAGGTGAATGGTGAGTTACATCTTGCTTGTACAGTGCCACAACTTTAAGAAACCATACTTTCTTAACCAAAAAAAAGGCCTTTAAGAAACCATAGAACAAAAAGATAATGATCAATTAATGTGCTTTATTATTACTCAACCAACATTATTAGAACGAGCAATCTGCTTGAGCACTTGCTCAAGGAGGTGGGCCGTATCAGGAGGGTGTGCCTCCAATCTAGGTCTCTCTGGCAAAACCCATCTCCCATCACTATTCCTCACCATCCCTTTGTTCTCATCTTGCCTCCAACATGGTGGCACACCGTACTCAGTCTTCAAGAAATCACAACACTTGTTGACAAGTGCAATATCTCTCTTATTCACCAAGCAAAACCTCCTCCCCTTGCCATGGTACCCATCCACCAAGTGTAAATGAGCCTCCAAATTGTGTGCACAACCCATATCATTAGTGGGCTTTAGAAATGGGCTATGAGTGTGATCCAATGCAAGTTCCACTCCAACATGAGCATAACTCCAAGGAAATGACATAGCATCCTCCACATACTTTTGAAATTGGAATTTCTCATTTGCTATAATACCAGGCACATTTGGTACTTTATCTTGCACATTAATCACTCTTAGTACCTTAACTCCAAGCTCATCACACCGTTCCTTAAATTTAAGGTTACCCACTCTAGGACCTGCAAAGGAGTACACTGTGATGGGAATTTTATTTGTCACACACTCACCATCACGTACAACATTTAGTCTCATCTCAGCTATATCATAAGCACTTAATATAGCCAAAGCAGCACCAAGACTATGCCCAGTGATTGTGATACTAATTTCTTCGCCTCTATAGTAATCAGTAAGCCTCTTGATCTCAGCTAGAACTTGTTCACGAGCCGAGTATGAGCAATACTTACAAGCATCTTCTTTTTTTGTGTACAAATCATGGAACCCTGATTCAATCTTGATTGTTGGGTCATCACCAAAATTAGCAGGGTGGAGAATATCCTTGAGATCAGATATCCATTCAAGGTAAGTGACTGTGCCTCTCCATGCAATAACAATATCACGACGCCCTAGCCTTTTGACCTCTTCTTCATCGGTGGTGACTGCTACACAGCCCATCCAGTTTGCATGGGTGCTCCAAACGCTGCTCATCTTGGCTTTTTGAAAGAAATTGGGCAGGTTGATGTTTGAAGTTGCGTATAAGTAGCGACTGATATTGTATCCACAGTTGCCCATGTCAAGCTTTTCGAAGAAATGGGCTCCTTGGTATTTGCATGTGCCACAATACTTGGAGTGAGGGTCAAAATCGAAGGAATCGTAGCATGCTTGTGCAAATTCTCCATACCTATTAGAATAATGGTTGAGTGATTACATTTATAATTTCATCAAAGTATAAAAATTTTGGACAATCGATAAATATCAGAATAGATGGTCTTGAGTTCTAAGCTGTAAGAGGAATTTGGAGTACCTGATTATTTCATTTCGGAGGTGGGAATTCATGGGGTCTAGAAGTCCTTCCCAGTCATTGCAGCCTTGAATTTCCTTCCAAATTTCACAAAGAGGCTCCTCCTCCTCCTTCTCCTCCTCCTTTTCTTCCTCGAAAACTAGAGTTTGAGCTGGTGATTTATCCAACTGTGGGGTTAAGCTTGAGACTGAAGAGCAGTTTATAGATGTTCTTGGCTTTGGTGAAAAGGGTTTGTTTAAAAGGAGGAGATTTTTGGATTTGTTGAGGTTGTATCTTGGTAGGAGGCCCTGAGAAAGAGGTGGGGGGTTTGATGACTTGGGATTAATGTTGAGTGATAGTAGCAAAGAATCCATGAAAGGTTTTTCTCTTCTCCTCTTGGCCTAGGAAGGCTTTTTTTTAAAAGAGAGAGAGAGAGAGAGAGAGGAAATTAAGTGGATTGTATTTGCAATGATATCAAATGTGTGAGGAATATAGAAGAAACACACAGTGCTTGATATGAGGATGTTGTGGATTATGGGGTCCCGTCACTTATGTGTGTATGCAAGGGTGAAAGGGAGAGAGAATGGGTGGAAAATACTTGTAAGATCTCTGGACAAGAAAGTGATGAGCAATAACTAAAGTAAGTAATTGGTTGCTGAAGAGTGGCTATTGTTATAGGCCAATATGGGTGTGAGAGAGAAAAGGTCAACGCGAGAGAAATTCAAGTACTCTATGAGTGGGGTGGTGTTGACTGTTGATATATACAGGGGTTGTTGAAGAGTTCAATCACTCAGTATACCCATATTTTTGTGGCAACAGAGGTCTTGAAGTAGTGAAATTTTGGTTTTGCATAAAATTTTTTCCATATTTCAGTGTTTGGTATAACTGAAAATGTTAGTCAATAGAAAATATTTTCAATGATCAATGAAAAATTATATATTATCAAAATGGAGAAAAATGGTTAACTCTTAATAAAAAGTTGTATAGTGTAAATCGGTTTGTGGAAATTTTTTATGTAACCAAACATAGAAAATTATTTTCAGGTCATAATCAAATAACAAAAAATAAAATTTTATCCCACCAAAATCAATTTTCATCTATACTATCTTATACTGAAATAAACAGAGACTAGGTGTAATGAAAATTCACATTAACAGTGACTTTCATGTATATAGTTTCTTATATTTTAATCTTCTCTAGACTATACTTTTTGATAAATATATATTTTCTTCTCTTTCTCGAGACTATACATAATTACTCAAAGAGGAAAAAAGTAATAATAAAAATAAAAGGAGGTTAAATTTGGGCCAGGATCGTTAGAGCATTCACAGCAGTGGAGCTAAATAGCTATATTGCTATTTTAGCTCCACTCAAACCACAAAAACCCACCTGCAGCAGTGGAGGCAAAGCTAAAAAATTTTAGCTTTGCGCTACAGTGCTCATGTGTCAATACATGAGCACTGTAGCTGAAAGTTATAAAAAAAAATAATATTTTATTCGGCAGGTGATTAAAAAACAATACTTCAGACTCCTTTCCCTTTTTCATTTCACGCTACCCTCTTTTCTCTTCATACACTCCGGAAAGCCTCTCCATTTCACTCTCTCCTTCTCTTTCTCTTCACAGTCCCTCTTTGAGCTCACCGCCACCGCCACCGCCGCCGACGCCATCTTCTCTCTTCAGTCACTCCGGAAGTCTCTCCATTTCACTCTCTCCTTCTCTTTCTCTTCACAGTCACTCTCTGAAGCTCACCGCCGCCGACGCCGTCTTCAACGTCAGCTGAGACCCACGCCGATCAGCTGAGACCCACGCCGACGCCGTCTCAACTCTCTCAAGCTCAGCGCCGATCAACCTCAGCCCACGCCATCCAAGCTCTCAACTCTCTCAAGCTCGCCGCCGCCGGCCCTTGCCGTCTTCAACGTCACCGTTCCACCTGGTAAGACCCACTGCCGATCAACTGAGACCCACGCCGATCAACCCTCTCGGCCTCAGACCCACGCCGTCCAAGCACTCAACTCTCTCAAAACTCTCTCAAGCTCACCGCCGATCAGCCCTCTCAGCTCACCGCCGATCAGCCTTCTCAGCTCACCGTCGATCAGCCCTCTGTTTCACTTCAGGTCAGTTGAACATTTGTGAATTGACAGAACGTATTTGTATTGGACAGAATGTATTGGGAATTTTCTGTGTGCAGGGTAATTTTCTGTGTGTATGGAATTTTCTGTGTGTACAGAATGTATTGGACTGAATGTATTTGTGATGAAATGTATTGGAATTTTTCTGTTTGCAGGAATTTATGGATTTCATATAGATTTCATAACCATGATATTACTAAAAAAAGAACCAAAATGAAGTTTGTAAAAAGAACCACATCCTACACAGTTTCTAGAATACATGTTTATATAGAGAAATGTTGGTTGACTGATTTCATCTCTATCCATCAACTAGTACTAAAAAAGAATTTAAGTTTTGATATAAAGATTAGATTGGGAATTGTCTATGTGCAGGGAACTTTAGCCAATTTTTTTTTTTTTTTTTTTGGCTTTTGATTCAGAGCATCTATGAATAGACAAAATATATTTGTATTGGAATGTTGTGGGGTTTTTCTGTTTGCAGGAATTTGTGGTGTGGTTTTCTTTATTAGTGGGATTAAGCTACCGTCAAATTAAGTATTTATGCATAATCATGTTCTATTGTTATGATTCTAAGTATTTTAAGTTTTGATATAATTATTCGATTGGAAAATTTTTGTGTGTAAGGAACTTTACAATTTTTTTTTTTTGTCTAATTTTATGTAGTCACGTAGAGACATGGAGTCATGTAGGGGCCTACCATATTACGCGGGTATCATGAATGGGGATATAGAAATTGACTCACAAATTTTAGGAACATCTCAAAATACTCCTGTGTCAGTTTCTAATTCTCCACCTGAAGTTGAGAATGCCTCTTCTACAAAAGGAAAACGGGGCGCTAACTTTAGTGTAGAGGAAGATCAACTCTTAGTGTTAGCATGGCTTAATACTAGTATTGTCCCGTAAGCAGTAATGAACAAACACAAGCTACATTTCGTCAAAAAGTTTGGGAATACTTCACGCAGTACAATAAATCCGGTAACACACGTACTATTACCTCCTTGTTAAGTCGTTGGGGATTGATCAGTGAAAGGACAAATAAATTTGCAGGGTGCATGGCTAAAGTTAACACACTTCATAAAAGTGGTATAACCGAACAAGATCAGGTATAAATTATATTGCATTAGTGTTAATATACACATTTATCAATAGTTTGAAGATTCTAATCATGTTTTTTTTTTTTTTTTTTAGATTATCAATGCGAAGGCTTTGTTTTTGGAGATACACCAAAAACCCTTTCTTCTTGAGCATTGTTGGCTCATGTTAAAGGACCAACCAAAGTTTGCCAATCTTAATGGAAGATTAAGAGCATCCGTGGCTCCAACTCCAGAGTCAACATCTATTGGCGAAGGGGGCGAAGGGGATTGTGGGTCCGGACTTGGTGACGGTTGCAATCTTGAGAGGCCAATTGGTAAGAAGGCCGAAAAAGCCAACCGAAAGAACAAAACCACCGGAAAAGATGTAGGGGAATATTTGACTAAGAAAATGAAATTTATTGACGAGGTAACTCGATTGGAAGAGGAAAAAATGTTAATTGAGAGGGAAAAACTTACAATTGAGAAGGAAAGAAGTGAAGAAAAACTTAAGATTGAGAAGGAAAAAGTCATGATTGAGAAGAAAAAATTTGAGATGCAATATATGTTAGAGGAGGAGAGAATCATGATGAAAGATACAAGCGGCTTGACCAGAACACAAAAAGCTTTTTATGAACAACTCCAAGAGGAAATCATGGCAAAACGAAGTTCACATAATTAATGGGTTTGATTGTATTTTGGATGTAGCTTAGGCCTTTATGTATTTTGTAGTGGCTTATGTAAGCCTTTAAGTATTTTGGTTGTAGGCCTTTAAGTATTTTGGTAGTAAACTTTTAAATTTATGGTATTTTGGTAGTATTTTGTAGTGCCTTAAAATTTATAGTATTTTGGTAGTAAACCTTTAAATTTATTGTTTATCTTGTTTTGCTTTGATAGAAATGAGAGCAAGTTGTTGTTGTTTTGCTGAGTTGTTGTTGTTGCTACTAATGCTTTGATAGAAATTAGAGCAAGTAAAATTTAAAGTATTTTATAGTATTTTGGTTATATTCAATTTGTTGTGGCTTATGCGTAAATTGGTTATATTCAATATGTCACTTGACTTTTTAATCTTGCATCTATAGTAATAATTGTTTTTCAATTGTCTTGAAGGTTGCATCCATGAATCGCTCTTTGTTGTACAAGTTGATTCTTGATGACTCAGATGAGGATGAGATAATCGAAGAACTTGTTATGGAAACATCATAACCTAAACGTCGTCGCTCTATTCGACGTAATCATTTGGCAGACCATGAGAGGCTTTTTCTTGATTACTTTGCTCCCACGCCAGTATATCCACCCGCTTTATTTCGTAGGAGATTTCGGATGAAGCGTTCTCTTTTTCTTCGTATTCAATCTAAGGTAAAAGCTCATGACTCTTACTTTGTCCAAAAAAGAAATAGTGCCAACAAACTTGGTTTATCTTCATTACAAAAGATAACTGCTGCACTTAGAATGCTTGCGTATGGAGTATCGGGGGATTTGCTAGATCAATATGTGCGGATTGGAGAAACTACTGCATTAAAAAGTTTGAAAAAATTTGTTACTGCGGTAATTGATGTTTTCTCTGAGGAATACTTAAGAAAGCCAAACAATGAAGACATTGCTAGACTGTTAGCTCATGGCGAACGCCGAGGTTTTCCAGGTATGTTAGGTTCAATTGATTGCATGCATTGGAAGTGGAAAAATTGTCCATCTGCATGGAAAGGTCAATATTGTGGTCATATTCGTGAGCCTACTATTGTTTTGGAGGCAGTAGCATCATATGATCTTTGGATATGTCATGCATTTTTTGGGTTACCTGGGTCAAATAATGATATTAATGTGTTAGAGCGGTCTCATGTATTTAATGAACTTGCTGAAGGACGTGGTCCTGCAGTACATTACTCAATCAATGGTCATGACTACACAATGGGATATTACCTTGTTGATGGTATATATCCAAAGTGGGCAACATTTGTGAAAACAATCCCATCTCCACAAGGACCTAAGCGAAAATTATTTGCAGCAACCCAAGAAACGTATAGGAAGGATGTTGAGCGTGCATTTGGAGTGCTTCAAGTACGTTTCGCAATTGTCCGTGGACCTGCACGCTTTTTCCATCTTGAAACACTCCAAAAGATCATGAAAGCGTGTATAATTCTCCATAACATGATTGTTGAAGATGAACGGGATGATAATGAAGTGGTAAACTTGGATTATGAACAAATTGATGGAGTGGATAATCCTCCTATGCAAGTGTTACATGAACAAAATGATGAATTTCTGTCATGCATTGAGAGGTATGGACGCATTAGAGACCGAGACATTCATTTTCAACTCCAGAAGGCCCTTGTTGAACATTTATGGTAATTGCATGGTGAGTCGTAGGAACTTGTGCGAGTGTGTGAGTTTTATTGTAATTTAGTTTGAGTTATGTATGTGAGTAATCTATGGACTACATTGTTCCAGCTATAATATGTGTTTTATTTTATATGTTTTATTATAAAGTTCCTCTATTTCATAATTTAGTTTGAGTTTTGTATATATATAATTTGGAGTTAAAATAAAATATTATTGTTACGCTATCATGATGATTGAGAAATTGTTTTAGTAAAAAAAAAAAATGTATAAGTATAATTTGGGCGGTGGTGGAAGGGTTGGTGGCGGCGGCAGCTGCGGTGGTGGAAGAATCGGTGTTGGTGGTAGTGGTGGCGGTGGCGGTGGCTGCGGCGGTAGCGACTGCGGTGGCGGTGGCGGTGGCAGTTGCGGTGGTGGAATAATCGGCGGCGGTGGCGGCGGTAGCGGCGGCGGTGGCGGTAGCGATTGCGGTGGCGGTGGAAGAGTCGATGGTAGCGGTTGCGGGTAGTTGTGATGGTTGTTTATTGTAATGAATATATTATTTTATTGTAGTGGATATATTATTTTATTGTGATGTTTATATTATTTTATTGTGTTGAAAGCTAAAATAGATCCATTGCTGCAGCATGTTTTGTAAAGTGAATAGGTAAAATAGATAAAGTAACTTTTGGTGGAGCTAAAAAACTAAATTTTTAGCTCCATTGCTGTGGATGCTCTTAGATAGCAAAAAAGTTGGACTTTAAGAGAGTACACCCTAGCAGGCTCAAAAGTGTGGGTTGCCCATTAAAATTTGTCGGTGTCAACTAAACTATAAAGTAGATGGTGATGTTTTCACTTTTCTCCCTTGTGTTTGTTTCTCAAGAAACAAAATAAATTTATAGTTAATCGTTCGTGCCATTATAATGTTAAAGAAGCCAACATAAAAATAGACCCCACATGATTTTAGGCACATTAATAAAAAATAAGTTTATTGTGATTGCTTGAGGGATGATAATATGTTTATTGTTGGGTAATTACATGTATGTGGAGTCCTATATAGAATGATTAAGAAAAAAAAAAGACTAATATAATATAATTGAATCCAAATCAATAGGCTTGAATTAGAGTCTTTTGGGTAAATATTGTTAAAAATGAAGTTTTTTGTGGTTATAGTCACTGTTCCAAGTTATTTGGGAAAATGAGGAGAGAGAGTGAATTTCGGCAACACCGTTGCCGAAATTCTAAGAAAAGTATGAGAGAGAAAAGAAAAAATGAGAAGAGAGAAATTTTGGAATTTCGGCAACACTGTTACTGAAATTCCTTCTGCCCAGCCCCTGCCCTAGTCAGTGAGTGCCCAAAAGTAAAAAAAAAAAAAGTTTTGTGGCAATCCTATTGCCGAAAATGGAGGGAAAATGTTAAAAAAAATGAATTATGGCAATGGGATTGCCAAAATAGGGGGGAAAAAAAAAAGAATTGTGACAATGGTATTGCCGAAATAGGGGGAAAAGAGAAAAAAAAAAAAAAAAAAAAGGATTGTGGCAATGGTATTGCCGAAATAGGGGGGAAAGAGAAAAAAAAAAGAATTGTGACAATGTTATTGCCGAAATAGGGAAAAAAAAAAATTATGGCAAGGGTATTGCTGAAATAGGGGGGAAAGAAAAAAAAATTTGTGGCAATGTATTGCCGAAAGAGGGAAAAAAGAAGAAGAAGTATGGCAATGGTATTGCTGAAATAGGGGGGAAAAAAAAGAATTGTGGCAATGCCATTGCCGAAAATGTGAAATTTTTTTTTTTTTAAGAAAAATCAATTGTGGCAATGGCATTGCCGAAATAGAGGGATTCTTATCTGCCTGAAACAAATTCAAATACCGTTTGATTCTTATTCAAAGTACATAGATTCTAAAACGTGAAAGTTATAGAAAAAAAATGATTGATGTGACAAATGAGATTTTTGCAATACATAGATTCTTTGCTGAGATTCAAACGGTACTTGAATAAGAATCTTTACAAAAAAAATGATTGATGTGACAAAGAGAATCTATATCAGTTTGCCTCCCATGATAAATGACTTTTTTTGTCTTTTATTTCACATTTTTGTAATAAAAAGCAAGCCCTTCTTGAAGTTTTCTCACAAAACACTTCTACTTTTCATCTCTCCAATTGTTCAGTTTTTCTTCAATTTTGCTTCAGCGTACACAACTAAAGATTGTAAGTTTTGAGTTAATGTAAGTTGTTTTGTTTTTTGCTTCAGCGATTATGATTATTGTTGTTGTTGTTGTTGTTGTTGTTGTTTTTATTCAAATTTTAAATTAATGAATTTTTTATGGTTAGGACTACAAACATTTTTAGTATTGTTGTTATTTTGTATTTATTTATTATTATCTAATTGTGTTTTTCTTTTTCTTTTTTGCAAGTATCACTCTATAATTCTCACTCTTTCAGTTGGTATCACAATTATCGTAAGCATCTCAACTCTCTATCTAATTAAATTTACGTATATGTTTTGTTAATTTTGAAATTATTTAATATTATTTATTGTTATTATTAGTATATGACCACAAAAATTGTAATAAATTGTATTATTGTGATTTTTTTATAATCAATTTTACTTTGTTATTATCAGTTATTACATCATTACTTAGAAAAAAATATATTGCATAATATGTTTGTTGATTTATAATAAAGATATGTATGTGTATTATTTTTATTATTATTTAGTACAATAAATCGTACATTTGTGTTTCTTTTTCTTTAAAGTTTAGTTGACATAAAAATTAATTATATACTTTATATATGGTTGTAAGTGCACAATTGCACCTGGACCCAAAGACAATCACGGGCTCAGGCCCAATGAGCCTTAAACAATAAAATTTGTAGAGTGTGGGCTTGAAACCTAGGTTAGAAGTACTGGGAGCTCGATAACAGGTTTTTATAAACAAATACAAGTAAATAACGAACAATAATTGCAATGGATCTTCTCGGACTCAAGCCGAGGACTACTTCTTTAGTATTTCTCTTTCTTGCTTTAAGATTACAATTTCTTAATTTCTTTCTTAGTTTTTCCCTTTTTCCTTTCTTTGGCCTTTACCCCCTTTTTATACTTCCTCCCCTGAAACATTTCGAACAGTGACTAGAAGTTTCCACCTCACTGTTCAGGTGTCACCTCCCCATTAATGCGGCCAGGGAGGTAGGTGCAGAGCCTTTAATGCGGAGGTGGCAGCCTTTACCCTTGATATTTTCTTTAATACTGGTGCATCTAGAAGATTCAGGAGGTCCCCTTTTAACCACTGGTCTTTCCAGAGTTGTGCTTTGACCTTCATAATGAAACTTTGAATTCTCTAGGGCTTTTCCGAGGAGGAAACTCGTCCTTGGCTGTATCCCCAGACCCTCGGCGTATGGACCATATCATAGAGCTTAATCTTGGAGCAGGTTGGCCCTCTATGTTGCAGCCCAATGGCCCATATGCTCACTTGGGTTCTTTTACTCCCCACAATGGTTATATTAATGTTATTATATTTTATTGTTTTTCTTTTATTCTTAGAAGATATTTATGATTATTTGATTATGTTTTTTTTTTTTTTTCTCTTTCGTTCTTTTCTTGCAAGTATCACTCTATAATTCTTGCATTCCTTCACTTCGTACACAATTGTAGTAACCTTCTCAGCCCCTAATTTAATTGGAAATTATTTGCTTAGTTTGTAATTTTTTATATAGATAGTTTGTAAAAAATGTACCTTCAGATATTGTAATTTTTTAATCTCAGTATTTATATATTAAAGATATTCTGAAAACGCATCTTCAGATTTGTAAGATTTGTCCCAATAACTAAATGCTCTACCAATTACCTTTTGTTTCGCCGCCCACACCTTAAAATAAGAAGGCCAGTATTCGTACTTATTGTAAAGACTCTATTGAAGCAAAGAAATTCTGATGTTTGGATCATCTTTGACAATATCCCTCAACTCTTTCTCAATAATATGAATGTCTAATTGCTCGTGATCTTATGTAAGCGTGGACTCCGTACATGTGTGTGGACCATTGTATTTCCTAACCTCAAAGAAGCCATGCGTAGCCCAGAAGCATGCTCGAAGATGCCAAGAACAATTTTTGCAACGTACAAACCAACATGTTGGATCTGACTCTTTTACACTAAATGTTTGGTTCCTCTTGATGTGATATTATTTAACAGCAGCTTGTAGTTCATCCTTATCAACAAAAAGCAATCCCACATAAAACTCTTGGGTAGGGTCCCAAGTACTCTGAATGGGCTTTTCAAATGGTGGGGTTGGATCAATCATATTATCCCACGTGTTTAGTGAAAAGCTTAGTTATGAAGGTTGATGGAATGCCATTGCTGAATTGCCTTCATGATTAGGTTCATTGGGAAGCTCCTATTTATCTCCAACATCATCAAGGACCTCATCGTTATCAAGTTGGTCATTACTATCCATGGCCCACATCCTTTATGATAATGTATGGACTGCATTTTCAGTAGTAGCAGCTATGCGGTGTGTATCATTGGGATCATTAGCAGCTCTCTGAGTGGCGGTTTGGTCATACTAAGTTTCAAACTCTGGTGCAACATACTCAGTTAGGTTATCATAGTCAACATCATTGGTGTTCATTAGCCGATAAGGAGCATGTTGGTCCTCAGTTGCAACATGGGTATATGAAGCATGATAGTCAGCACCACCAATGTTGATTGGGGAACGAGCCACATCTTCAAAATAATGACTAGTATGAGTGGCATATGGATCATGAAAGTACCCGCCATGTGAATAACTAAATGGTGCACTTGGTTCTTCATTGCCATATCGAATGGGAAAAACATCTTGGTGGCTTCTTATAGGCTCCACACCCCCGTACAACTCTGCACCTACAAAACCATATTGGCAGTCTAACATATCGAATATTGCATTGACACCATTATCATCTTCTACCAAAACTTGTTGGTAATTCACAAGATGTGGATGACATTGAAAAGGAAATTTATACCAAATAGTAAATTTTGAATCTTCTCTGTTTATATGAAGTGTGGATGCTACTCTATCACATAGATCTTCAAATGTCACACCCCTGCTTAATGGAAGCATAGAAGGAGGTGGCCCTTGGTAATAAACCACATTTTCGTCATGTTTAATTATTCCACCGGAATGGATGAGAAAAATGAACTTTTCTACCATTCACACTAAAACATAAAAGTAGTATTAATATATTAACACTACACAACCATTAAAATGCAATTCAAGAAGGTAATCTATTAAACATATTCAATGTTTAAATAACTAGAGTTAAGAGAATTCTATTAAAGAGAATTGGTTCACTAATAATTTATTATTGTCCATCATAGTAGTTAAAATTATTTAGAATGATCTGTTATGGTTACGTAAATTATTTTACATAGCTTTTCATTTTGCTTCTTCTAAAATAAGACAGATTATATTTCTCATGCATTATTACGATAATAGATAAATATTTATAATATCGTATAATTTTTGTTATTATTATTATAACTAAAACTTAGATTTTTGATTTAGGGGCATATACTAACCTTTTTGGGGGGGGGGGGGTTCTTATAGCATACATATATATTTTAGGCTAACAAAGTAAGAATTTATTTAAGAAAAATTTGTGTCAATTTTGAAATTTATTTTTGCTATATGAAATTTTAGACAAGGCCTATAATTTAAAACATGTCATACAAATCAGTTTTTGTTGCAAAACACATAATACAAAAACAAGATTTTCATGAACAAATAATTTAACAAAAACAAAATTCTCATGCTTAGCTATGCCCCTAAAACATATCAACATAAATATTATAAAGAAAAGTAACTACTAAAAGAGATGTAACTCACCTTGTAAAATGATAAACACAGATAGGTATTTGCAAGTGTTGTTCCTTATAATTGTTTGTAGAATGTATGGCACGCATGAATTGAAAATGGTTGATAAAATTATGAGAGGAATAAGAGTGAAGAAGAAGGCTGATATCATTTTTAGGGGGAAAATGGTGGAAAATAAGAAACATGGAAACTAAAGTAATATTGGTGCTGTTTAAATAAGATGCAAGTTTCGTATAAGTTAAATTCTTAGATTTTAAATTGTACTAATAGAAATTGACCAAATACAACAAGGATCATCTCTGCAAAAAATCTCAAAGTGTCTTTTTTTTTTTTTTTAAATATATTGCACATCAATCATTTATAAATCTCTGCAAATCCTGTAAAGAATCTCTGCAAAATCCTCAGTTTTTTTTTTTTTTTTTTGTTTACACCGTGCACATCAATCATTTTTTCTTCCATAAATTTCTCCTATGCATGGATAAGAATCTGAATAAGAATATCTATGTACTTTAAATTGTACTAATAGAAATTTACCAAATACAACACAGTTTATAAAAAAACAAAAAGTCAAAAAAGATCAACTTTGTGAGGAGATTTCAGGAAAGAATCACTTGTCACTGGGAGGAGGGATAAAAAGTAAAAAGAACCTCTGAAACCAAATTTTAGGCGTGATATGTTTTTATTGGGAATGATGAATGGAATCATTTCAGGCAGAAAATAAGAATGGAAGGAAGAGGTGAATATTTTCACAACAAATTATAAGTGACAGGTTGTTACTAGTTGTTATTGTTAGGGTAAAAAAGTATCTTAACGTTAGGTTCAAATTTGAACCAACAACAACTAACCACCTATAATTTATTGTAAAAATATTGTAAAAATAAAAATGTTGTGGACGTTTTTTTTTTTCCTTTTATTTTGGCAATGCCACTGCAAAGAATCTCTACAAAAATCTCAATTTTATTTATTTATTTACGGTACACATCAATCATTTTTTTTCTTCTATAACTTTCTTTCATGTACGTTTTAGAATCTATGTACTTTGATTAAGAATCAAACGGTACTTGAATTTGTTTCAGACAAACAAACAAGAATCAAACACTTAGCGTACTTGAGTTTGTCGTTTTTCCCCCGACAATGCCATTGCCACAATTGATTTTCCTTCTTTTTTTTTTTTTTTCTCATTTTCGGCAATGGCATTGTCACAAATTTTTTTTTCTCTTTTCCCTTATTTCGGCAACACCATGGTCATAATTCTCCTTTTTTTTTCCTTATTTTGGCAATACGATTACCACAATCCTTTTTTTTTTTTCCCTCCCCTATTTCGGCAATATCATTGTCACAATTCTTTTCTTTTTTTTTTCTTCCCTATTTCGGCAATACATTGCCACAATTCTACTTTTTTTTCCCCTATTTTGGTAATACATTGCCACAATTTTTTTTTCTCTTTTCCCCCTATTTCGGCAATACCATTGCCATAATTTTTTTTTCTTCCCTATTTCGGCAATACATTGCCACAATTCTTTTTCTTTTTTTTTCTCTTTTCCCCTATTTCGGCAATACCATTGCCACAATTCTCTTTTCTTTTCTTTTTTTCTTCCCTATTTCGGCAATACATTGCCACAATTCTTTCTTTCTTTTTTTTTTCCTCTTTTTTCCCCCTTATTTCGGCAATACCATTGCCACAATTTTTTTTTTCTCTTTCCCCCTATTTCGGCAATACATTGCCACAATTCTTTTTTTTTTCTATTTTCCCCCCTATTTCGGCAATACCATTGCCACAATTCTCTTCTTTTTTTTTCCCCCTATTTCGGCAATCCCATTGCCATAATGCATTTTTTTTTTTAACCTTTTCCCTCCATTTTCGGCAATGGGATTGCCACAAAACTTTTTTTTTTCTTTTGGGCACTCGCGCACGGGCATTGGGCACTCACTGACTCGGGCAAGGGTTGGGCAGAAGGAATTTCGCTAACAGTGTTGCCGAAATTCCAAAATTTCTCTCTCCTCATTTTCCCAAATAACTTGGAACAGTGACTATAACCACAAAAACTTCATTTTTAGCAATATTTACCCAAAAGACTCCTTGAATTAAGTGGAGTTCTTATATCTAATATGATGAAACACATACCAGGATGGATTAAGCTTCTTCTTCGTGTATAATCCTTCGTTTTGTTCACTCAGGCAGTCAGGCTGGCAAAGTCATATTCTCTTAAAGATAATCACAATTTCACTAATAATATAAAAATTGAGATTCATTTAAAACATGCTAATAATATTTTAGATAATAAGGATCTAAAATATGATGCCTTAAATAGAATGAAAGATATATATATATATATATATATATATATATATATATATATCGTATTATTAGTCTATAATATGTTATCAAAATTTCAATCCTACATTTTAGAATTTTTAGATACCATCTTATCTCATAAAAATAATCCACATCAATCTAGAGAATCTTTTATGGGATAGGATCCTTACAATCTTGGATGATGGAATGTAAGCTCCAACAATCCTACTCTAAAGGATCCTATCCCATAGAATCAATTTGAATTGGTGTAGATCGTTCATTAATTGATGTATTTGGTTAGGTTTAGTATTCTAATTATTTGCTTAGATTATGGCATTATAGAGTCTTGATGCATGATTATTTAGATATTTGGATGCTAATTAAACATTTTTAAAGCTTTTTAAATAGATTATGTTAAAACTTACTAATATTTGTTTCATTAGTATATACATAGTGATATATGGTATACAAATTACATTATATTGATGCAATTTTTTTATATGGACAAATACACAATTTAGGTGATTATTCAATATACAAAATTACTATCAATATGTTTTTTGCTTTAAGTTATAAAATTTGTAAAATCTCATAATCAACTATCCGATTCTATAATCTATAATTCCACCTACCGTCTTTATAGATGGGTCCATATGTTTTGAATCTTTTGATTATCCCTAACTCTGTGACCTCAATTTTTGTATTTATTATTGCAATTGTGGGATGACTATTGACTAACCCAGCAGATTCTTATCATTTACTGAAATTTCTGTGTGAAAGAGGTCATATGGTCTCTGTGACCTCAATTTTTGTATTTATTATTGCAATTGTGGGATGACTATTGACTAACCCAGCAGATTTTTATCATTTACTGAAATTTCTGTGTGAAAGAAGCCATATGGTCAGCAAAACTAGCCACTCTTTAAGGAGGCATCAATTCTAATTTCCAGGTCTAAATAAATTATCACGCAAGAAAATTTTCACCTACCGACATCAAGGATTCATTTGGAAAACTCTCCATTAAAATTGGCAGCATTCAAGAAACAATATGCTTTACACTCTTTTTATTAAAAAAAAACATGCATACTGCTTTTACACAGATCTAATGGAGCTGGACCACATTGACACTATGGATAAAGACCAACGAATAGCAGAGGGCCACAATAATCTGAGAGAAGTAGCTAGGCATGGTCCAGTTAAAATCATGATGATTGAGGGTCAATTTATATATAATGGCAGGGAAGGTCTAGTCCTTTTGGATCATCTAGTTTGTCCCCTTTTTTTTTTTTTCTTTTTTTGCAGGAAAATTCCTACCTAGATATATGTCTATATGTTATTAATTTGGTTGATCTATGAAAATGCAACATGCATTTTGCATTTTTGGCAATGTACCTAATAAACCAAAATAATGCCTGTATGTAGGTGGGGGAAAGTTTTAAAATCAACGCGATAAAGACTTTGATTGATATCAAACACAAGCGATTCTTTGTAATCGGATAGATACCTTACTAATTGTCCATTTGGGATTAGATTATAGGCTAGCTTACAATACTTTCAATAAAACATTAATCAACTTATATTATTTAATTTTTAGTTTTTATCTATAGTATTTTTTGTAAAATTCTACAATGAGCTAAATAAGCTATTTTCAAACAAACACTTAATAAAAAGAACCTCAATCCGCAAAAACTAGTCGTTTGGTAGTCAGTGAGAGAGACTCTCATGGTTAAATCTTTAAAGGGAAATGTTAACCAGCACCGCAACTAGAGAAAGACTCTCATGGTCAAATCTTTAAAGGGAAATGTTAACCAGCACCATGCGGTGCTGGTTAACATTTCCTTTTCTGTGTTTCAATTAAAAAGAAAAAAAAAAGTTGTCAAAAAAATTGCTAAAAAAGATAAAAATAAATTGTCAAAAATTGAAAAATTATCTAAAATTAAAAAAATTACACAAAAAACTACTTACGATGCCAGTTAAAACAACCCATCTTTAAATCTTGTTCTTTTTTTGTGGCACTAGAACTGCCGTAGTCCTTAGTCCTCTCCTTATATGTATCTAGACTCTAGAGGATTCCTTGTACAAATTGGGATTCTTTCTGAGCCTACCGGGTCCACCGTCCACCCTTGCACGCCGATCAGACACAAAGGCAGGCCTAATTATTCGAGTCAGAACTCAGATGCAGGGTCAAGCTCAAGCTATCCAATCAGCCACAAATGTTCCACAATAAGCCAACCTGAATGTTTGCTACTTTTGTGTGTAATTAATATTTTTGGTTCCTTAAAACTAAAAAATATAAGCTTTATTTGATTTTAATCCTTCTAATCGAATCAGGTGTGCGTTTGAATTTAGATGTAAATTATAAATTATTTTACTATTTAGTTTATTTTCACTACTATTTATAAGTCCTACAGTACTTTTTGATATTATTTATTGACTCTACTGTATTATTTCGACTAACTTTTACATTTATTTATAGTATTATAAAAAATAAATTTTCAATTTTAGCAAAATAAAAAATATCCAAACATACCTCTAGTTCTTGCAGCTATCAGCATTCACTTTCACAGCCAAGATTGAACTTGAAGGCGGTTGGTTGCTATGTTCAAGTGTCTACTTATCTTTTCTGCTCTTAGTATCAATCAGTAAGGCACATTAGTCCAGATTTTCCATGTTTAGTCTTCTATTGTTGAGACAAATTGTGCCTAAATGCTAAATCATTCTTACAATTTGCCTTTGGCAATTCCACTGCAGATGCTCTTAACAAGGCTTTTGCAGTTTGCACCCTTTGGAAGTATGGTTGCAGGTGTTAAAAAGCAGTATAATATTATTTGGTGGAAATTAAAACTTGTTCCATTGAGATTTTTTTTTGAGAACTAGAACATGGATCATGATTTAGTTTTAGTATTATTAAATTTATAAGAGATTTGAATGGAATTAATATCTTGAATTTTAGAATCGACCTTCACCTTATAAGTAGTATGTAGAAAGTAAAAATAACAATATTTCACTATGATGTAATTTAATTTATGAGTTTGAAATATAAATGAACCAATTGCATTAAATAAGGCAATGTCGTGTAATTATATTTATTTTGTTGAAAGAATAAATATATGGCCATACGGGTGCTCATTGTCATCAAGTTGGATGAGATTTTTGTCAATCCATCATCCGAGTTGACTCTGTCGTGTGAGCAATTCTTACATCTGTTGTCATCGAAAAACTTGGTTGGAATAACCTTTCAATTGCCTTTGGCTTAGTAACTGAGTGTCAGAAAAGTGATTTAAGGCCGTTTGGTTTAAATTTTATCATCACTTGATCTTCATCATTCATCACTTAAAATACCTCAATTTCTCAAGTCTTTGTTTGGCACTTAACTCAGTTCTGCGTTACTTTGTTTCAAAAAAAAACAAACAAAAAAGTTAAGATATGCGGCTAGGCTTTGTTTCAAAAAAAAAAAAACCCAAAGTCAAACATTGCGGCTCAAACTTGGATTTAATTATAAAAATGCCATTGAAAATTGAGTTTTGGAAACTGAAAACACTTAAAATGTGTTTTCAATTTTTATAACTCATATTTTAAAAATCAGAAAATTAAGTAATGGAAACAAAGGGTGAAAACTAAGCCAAACAAAAAATTTTGTGTGGGTCTCATGTATTTTGATAACTCAATTATGAGTTTTGAATTATATCACTCAAAACACCTCTAAACCAAACAGGCCATTAGTTAACCAATATTTTTTAAGTCTTATGTATAAGAAAAAATCTCGTTATATTGGTGATGAGATGAGGCCTAATAGAAAGAGGATGTCGAGGGGGGTCATTTTGACAATTGACGCAGACAATAAACAAATTGTTTTTTTCATTCATTTTATTCGAATCAATGTAAAAGATAACAAATTTAGTACAAATATATAAGTGCAATGTGTTTTTTTTTTTCCTAAATAGAAAAGATAAACTAAGTTAATTTCTAAATCATCAATATCAAGTGGATCCCACTTGGCACTTGGATATTGAAAGGGCATTTAATCAAGCAGTCCCCTTTTGTATTTTGCATACCATTTGTGCAAAATTTTGCATATTTATACTTCTTATTGAATGCAGATAAATTGAGCTTTTGTTGGCTCAAATTTTTTTTTTTTTAGCTTTTGCTTTTATTGGTCTTAACCCAAAATGATATATGACGGGAAACAAATTGAATGGGTAAAGCTAAAGGCCAATACAGCCACCCAAAAAAAAAAAAAACAAACAAACCAGGAGCTGAAGGCCAATACAAGTAGTGTCTCGTATCTTTTACGTGTACATGAAATCTTTAACTTTGTTTCCCCCCAGTGATACGTCTTTCAACAGGACAAAAATTCCTCCCTTTGTGGCTTTTGGACATTAGACCATACAAATCTCTGCTTTTTTTTATAAGACAGAACTCTGATATATATAATTTTTTCGAGAATCGAAGACAAAACTCTGCTATTAGACAATACACATTGGTCCCATCCATTTCCCTTACCTCTTCTTCTACTCCAGACTAGGCCTCCCCCAAAACAAGTTATCAAGTACTTATCCTTCCAATTTCTCGCCATAAAGATTCACATATATAGGTCCAAAATTGTGAATTGTATTATGGATTTTACTAGCGGATCGTATAATATTTTTGACAAAAGTTTTATTAAGAATTAAAAAAATTTACAAATTTTTAATTTTTTATAAATTATTTTTAAAAATAAATGGCTTAACCGGACCCTCTTATTATGGAAACATATGTTATGCTAGATTCTTCGCAGGCGATTTGTGCATAGAATAATGTTTTTTGTTTAAGAGTGATATATAAATAAATGTTTGTATTTTTTTAAATGTAAAATAATATAGAATAATGTTTAAAGATAAGGTAGAGATAGTGTTTTAAGTTTTAAGTTGAATAGAAAAAATTTAAAGAAAAGACCTAAAGTTAAGAATAGTAAATTACTCCTTTGACCGGTTTGTATTTTTTAATTTAAAATTATTTAACTAAAAAACAGATATTTTGGAGAATTTAAAAATTTGTGTGAGGATATTATAGTACAAAAAATGTTAAAACTTAAACAAAGAATCATGTTATTAATAATAATATAAATATATAATATATTATTATATATCTTATACAAATACAACTAACGAATATTTTATATGTAAATCATGCCTACACACAACATATCATATATATATATATATATATATATATATATATATGTGTGTGTGTGTCTTTTTTTCTTCTTTTTTGGCTTATGAAATAAGGCAAGGTGGCAAAACTCGTCTACGCATAACACATATCTCTCATTGACCTGCCCCATTTGTTAGCGAGACATATGTCTCATTCGCCTGTCGTGAAAAAATAATAATAAAATTGAAGAATGAGTTTGAATTTTGATACTAAAATTTCATGTAAATAGGCAAACCACGTAAATGGTTATTATCATGTCATTCACTCATTCACTAATTTATTGCATGACAATTCCAATAAAATTTTTGTATCAAAATTGAAAAGTTTATAGACCATTTTCCAACGCATAAAAAGTAGATCGTGTAGATAATCCTAGATTTGGTAAGATAATTCTACTAGTTTAGACTTTTTTTTTTTGGAAAGCCTACTAGTTTAGACTTTAGTTCCTTTAGATTAAGGTTTGCATTGATAAAATTGGTTTTTCGTTTGATACAAACTTAATTCATGGACTTGAATTGGAAAGCCACTCAAATAATCTTAGGAATACCAGATGCATAGTGATATAGGAATTCAAGGGTCTTTGGTAGGTGTGTTTAAACAAAAGTTTTCAAGTTTAAAATATTTTTTTGAAAAAATATAAAAAATTATGTAAAAATTTATGTTATATTGTTTAGAAATTAAAAATTATTGTTTAAAATCACGTACCAAACGCCCTTTAAAGTTTTTA
Source organism: Castanea sativa (assembly GCF_040712315.1). NCBI lineage: Eukaryota > Viridiplantae > Streptophyta > Magnoliopsida > Fagales > Fagaceae > Castanea > Castanea sativa. The sequence goes on along the minus strand of NC_134020.1, from coordinate 52,471,325 downwards.
ATTTTCAGGTTACCTTCGTTGTCATATTTTAAACGTGTCAAGAGGAAATGAAAAAATGACTGGGAACGTAATTGTACCAAGTTACTTGAAAATTTTCTACCCATCTTACTTTTACCAAGTTATAGTAGGATGACTCTGGCTGTACCAATGATACAAAAAAAAAATGTTTCCACGGGCAAGAAAAAAGTTTACAAGAAAGGTCCAAACTAATAAAAAATTCATTTCCAACAACCCAATCGATGCAGTTGGGAGGATCAGTAAAACTCTTTCAATTCCAAGAAGGCAATAGCTGGACTGAAGAAAATTAACATCGTCTTCAGAATCAGAGACAGTGGCTTTGCAGCAGTGGCGGCGCCACATATAGGTCAGGGTGGTCCCAGGACCACCCTGACCTGAATTTTTTTTTTTAATATATATATAATAATAAAAATTTTATTTATCAACCTATAAAATAAAATTAGGAACACCCTCAACAAAATTAGGAACACTCTCAAAAAAATTTTATACCAATAAAATTAAATTTTGGTAGATTATTTGTTACATTTTGGCTGGTACCAGTTTTTAGAAGAAAAAAAGAAAAACTCTTAAACTGACAAACTCGTCAGCATAGCATGTCATTACTTGCGTCGAACGCCTAAAAAACAAATCCAACTATCGCAAAGGTCGCCCCTTCTTCTTCTTCTTCTTCTTCTTCTTCTTTTTTGCTTCGTCTCCGACGTTCTGCTAGTCTATCTCTTCTTTCTTTTTTTACTCTAGTTTTTACTTTGTCAAGTTTTTTCTTTAGTTTGTTTTTTAGACTTTTAGCTTGCTGACCCCACCCACATGACAAAGCTTTGGAAATGACAAAACTCAAAAAGCTAACAAAAGATTTTGATTTCAAATTTATTTATTGAGTCTTACCTCTTCCCAATATGATATACATATATACACTCTTATTTTACTATTTTTTGTTGTTGTTTTTCATTATTCAATTACATATTTATGTTTTAATATTCTAAAACAATAATTATTATGTAATAACTAAATGATTTGAGTGTCAAAAAAGAAAAACTAATGATTTGTTTATTTGAGTTTTACTTATTTGGATCAATAATTTTATGTTGTATAAGAAAATATAAATATTTTTTATTTTTATTTTTTTTAGAAACCCCGAAATACCCTGAAACGGTATGTCGAAATAGATCGGTACCAAAATATTCCGTTCCACTAAACAAACCGAAACAAGGTCCAAAACGGTATTCATAACATTGCTTTCAAGCAAAAAGAAAAAGCTAAAAAAAATTTGAACTAAAATCTAAAAAATAATAAATTGTAATAGAGAATTTGAAGAAAAAAAAATTGTAACAGAGCAAGCCCACCGAGGAACACCCTGAGAAACAATCCTGGAGCCGCCACTGCTTTGCAGAGAAAGTGGTTTGTGCACTATTAACGGGGTCTGTGAGAAAGTATCTGAAAATGTGAAAAAGCTTTGAAACTCATGTAAAGCGGCATTGGGTGCTATATCAGAATGTGAATCGCCCACGACGGAGTTATTTGCAAGTTTGAACTATTAGAGCATCTGCGTTAATTTATCATAATTCTATCTTATTTTATTATCTAAAAAATTATTTTATCAATTATACAATACTTTCGTATCCAAACTTCTATTTTTCTATTCTACTCATTAAAATAATATTTCTACACAATAAAGTAATATATTTCACAACATTATTTATTCTCTCTCTTTCTTTCTTTCTGCTCAAGATCCACAATCACCACCACCGCTGCACCACACACACCTGACACCACCACCACCAGCAACCCATAATCTACCATCAACACCAAAAAAAAAAAAAAAAAACCCAGACCATCAAACCCCCTCCAATCATCAACACCACAAAAAAAAAAAAAAAAACATAGCAACCCACGGTCAATCCCACGCCACTACACCACCAGACCCACACTGCTGCACCTATTGCCCAAGTCATTGCACCGCCAGACCAACACTGCTGCATCCACTGCCCACACCATAGCCCACCAAAATCACACCTATTGAAATCAACCCACCGCCACCCACCGACCCAAAACCCATTCCCACACAGATCACAACCCACCGCGATGGGTGAGGGTGAGTTCGGAGATGTGTGAGGGTGAATCTGCAGCAATGGTGAGAGAGAGGGGATGAGAGAGAAGAGAGAGGCTTGATGTGATAGAGCTGCGAAGATGGGTGAGGTGAATCGGCATGGAGAGAGAGAGGGGATGACAGAGAAGTGTAGCGATGGAGAGACAGAGATAAGAGACCGTGGAGAGAGAGAAAGGACTGATATTTTTTATAAAATATTAATATAAAGTTTACAATTGCTATTCTAAACAATGTGATTCTAAACATAGAATCGCATTGTAGCTCCATGGTGTTTTTTTTTACAATTGTCCCAGAACCCAATATTCAATGGAGCTCTCTTTTGGGCCTCAATGGTATGCTATTTTAAAATTTGGCATAGAGGAGAGGTTTAGCCCATTCAATGTGAATGCTCTTAGGTTAGAGCAACTCGGATAATCTTCTAAAATACAAATAGTGCTCAATTTTGTTTATTTTAATCTAAAAACTCTTGACATTAGTCTTTATAAAAATGTCTAAATATACACAATAGTCTTGTAAATAAATAGTAATCGTGCATATATACATAGTTACTATTCACTGTGCAAATAATTTTTTATTTTTTATTTCTCTCTCTTCACCTTTTTTTTCTCATTTCCTTTATCATCTCACTCTCATGGTTACTGTTTATGGTGCTAAAGAAATAAATATTTTATTTGAATAAATGTATATAATAGACAAACTGATGTAAGTATTTTGTAAAATTAAGTATGTAAAATAGAAATAGTAGGATATACCAAAATTTTTTGCACATACTGTGATGATACTCAGACTTTGCAGAGGTTCCCATTTTTATGCAGTAACCTATTCTGCCTATACCAGCTAGCACGTCCTTCAATATTTGTAACCAAATCCCATTCGCCATTTGTATTCTTTTGCTCTTACATTAATTGCTTTTTCTTTTTTACCGGTATGAATTTCACGTCAAGAAAAGTCTCACATTGAATCGTAACTACGTAAATGCAAGAGTGGGTAACTTGAAGACTTGAACTTGAACCCCACATACTAGTGAATTACAAACATGCACAGACTCTTTATTAATGACAATCCTTCAAATCCATTAGTCAGAGAGAGAAGCTTACCCTATGTTTGGTTTGAAGGAAAGGAATGAAAGAAAGAAAAAAATAAAAATAAGGGAGATGGAAAAAATATGGGTCCAAGTGATAGATTTTTTAACAAATTTAGTTCATTTCCTTTTTTATAATGCTATTCAAACAGCGAAAAGGATTTAATTTCTTTTCATTTCCCTCCCCTTTCTTTTAAACCAAACAAATTGTTAGGAATTTCCTCAGAATGGGAGGCTAGGAAGAATTGGTTTGTGCACTATTTCTTGCCAAGTTCACCCATGCCAACGAGTTCCTTATGGCTTTTCTCTTTCCTTACTCACACCAATACTATCAAAAAAATTAAAAAAAATATATTAAATACACGAACTACAATAACCGTGCATACATGCACAGTTACTGTGGATGTTTTTTGGTCAAAATGTGCATATCTCAACACTTTTTCTATTTTGCGCACACTTTTACTGATGCAAGTGCTCTTACTCCAGTGGAGGTAGGCTGTACTCAATATTTGCAATCTTGTACATACAAGTCTAGCCTCATTAGTCAGTTCATATGATGAATCTTTTTACAGGCTTACAAGATAGCAATCAGAGATACATGAAGGGTTGATAATAAAGAGTAATTCTTAAGTGCTTCAGAGAGCACGGAGAATGGTGCTCCCTCCTCTCACTTCATGATGGAGTCCACTCATTAAATTCATGGTGGAGTCTACCATGAATGTGAGAGGAGGGAGTACCATTTCACTATGCTCCGAGACTACTTAAGAATTTTCCATTAATGAGAAGCAAATAACAGCAATGCTAAACTTTTGTGCCAAACACTCCCATGAAAAAAGAAATGGACATTTTACAGGTCTACATCATCAATTCCTTGGGCTTCTAGCCACTCTGTTGATAAACTGAGGAACATAGATCTAAATAAATTGCAAATGCTGAATGCTGATGTTGCTAATTGCTGCTAATGGAAACTTGCAAGTTTTTTGTTTGCATATTTTTTTCACTTTTCTACCCAAATATAATGCATTCACAATTTCACATGCTTGTTTCAAAGAGTTACCCCTTGATGTCGGTCAGCAAAAGGCAAATCATTGGTCATTGCAAATAATAATGACAATGCAGCAAAAGATCTGACATTTCTCCAATGTCTCAGCAAACAGTTCATCAAAATTACCATGAGAAAAGATCCCTATGAAAAGGAATTTGGCATCAGTGCTAGTATAGACAACAAGCTCGCATCTGTCGAGGCTCCGATTCTTCCAGCTCCATGAATAATGTTTGAAGCCACTTCATTACTTTAAAAAATTAAGCCTCATACAGTCATTTACTACGAGGAAGTTGTTGATTATTATTTTATTATTTTACATAGTATACAATATAGAACACATTTGCATAACCGTGTATAATATTGTACACATTTGTTTGGTCTACAATGTAAATCTTACACTGATGGTACAATGTAAATTAATAATTTTCCTTTCTTAAATAGCTGAAGTATCATGATACTAGAAAGGAAAGAGAATACTTGCCTCAAGTTGGTCAGTAGAAAATGATGAACAAGGTTTGCTAATGTCTAACTTGAGAGACATAAAAATTCAACAGCAAACTGATTTCTTAGGTATTAAAGTCACAGATTCTCTATTCTGACAAAAGGTTTGTTTTAATGCTGAAAGTAATGAATGGAAGCACCATCAGACATTGGGCTTTTATAAACTTCTCTTGGGCTCCAGGACTGCTTGTAGTTTCTATCAACAGTTGTTTCAGATGTAGCAAATTTCTGGCATGGTAAAGTTTCCTGATTCAGTTCTGGGAAATGGCAATTTTTCAGTAGAAATTAGTGGGAGTAGCTTATCACCATTCTTTCTAGACAACAATGGCTCTTTGTATGGTAGTTAGCTTTTGCTACTAGCTGGCTATTTGGGGCTCACTTTACATTAGCAACTTGGACATTCCATCTGTATGGTTACCACAAGCAATACTGATTACAAAGTACTGTAGAATTCACAGTATGTATTTCATTTCTCATAATCTGTGACGAATTTGTGAAAGAGAAGTTGATTTCTCAATGTTGCCTTGTGAAACATGTCTTCAAGTCTAGCAGACAGTATCTGACAAATGTATCACTTAAATTCAATGTTAAGGTCTGTCATAATTGAATGATCTTACAGGGTTCTACGAGCCAAATTCAGAGCTTACTATGATTAATTGTAATCACTGGACTAGCTGAAGTTAGATTCAATGATTTCTTTTTCTAAAGAAGTCCATTTCAAAGTTTTAGATGGGAGGAAGAAATTCCATGCTTTTGGATGGTTTAAGTTTGAGGATTTCTTTGGTTAGTGACATTCCAACAATGAATTTTGAAGTTGATGCTACTCATTGAGAAACTGGAGAATTCTTGTTCATCTATCCATTAGCATTTTGAAACCTTAAAACCTCTTGATCTATATAATATCTAAAATCTAAAACTTTAGAATTTATTGTTGTTACACTCATTTTAAACCATATCAGCTTAGCTTTTTATCCACTGGTCCATTTAGGTCTAGTTTGGTCTGCTTTAGTCTAATTAGTCCATTCTTTCTATTTCGGTCCACTTTGGTCTATTCGGTTCACTTCAGTCTATTTTGGTCTATTTAGGACCATTTCGGTCCACCTATTATATTTCGTTCCAATTCAGTCTATTACGGTCTATTCAATCAATTTTCTCCATTTTAGTCTAATTCGGCCGATTTAGTGTAGTTCGGTCCACTACAGCCCAGTTTGGTCCATTCACTCCATTTATGTCCAATTTGGTCCACTTCAGCCCATTCGGTGATGCATTATGAGGAGATATTTGTGTAGAAAAAGGAGTTACTTCATTGACAATTATGTGACCATCTTAGCGTATGTAATGTTGGTAGGTTCTTAATTTAGTCCAATCGGTCCATTTGGTCCACTTTGGTAATGCATTGTGAGGATTAAGGAGGGATTTGTGTAGAAAAGGGAGCGGATGTATTGACAATTATGTCACACATTATTAGCGTAATGTTGGTAAGTTATTGATAAAATTACATTTCTTTTATGTTATTAAAGTCTTATATATAAATGATGGATTTACCTATATCTGATTCCTTTTAAGGTCATTTAAGATGTGTAAATGATAAATCATTTATGAAGAGTACTAGACAAAAATCTCAACCACACATTATATTATTTACAAAATATCTCATCTTATATAATAATTGAAATTAAAAAAGGCATTATGTTTCCCTAAAAAAAACTTACAAAATTTAAAACATTTTCAAATAACAAATATAGATAGTTTAATTTAGTAAATCTAATATATTGTATCAATTAATTTGTTAGAAAATAATCACATCAGTTTGATTTAGAAAATTTTATAAGTCTCATAAACTATTTTCATTTTTCACTTAATAAAAAAAAAAAATCGCCAATTTTTCTCGCATCTTGTACTATAAAAGTTATGATTGGCCCCAAGTTTGAGCATGCTGGTTATGATATAATAATATAACCATTTGTACAAAATGCGCCTAAATCTATAATACTAAAATATATACTACACACAATCATAATGTTTGATTTATAACAAAAGTACAAAACCAATATTTAAGACTTAGTATAACCGACCTTGATTCTCAAAAAAAAAAAAAAAAAGTTATAACCATATCTTCACCTGTTGATGCCAAAAAATCATTAGTAAGTCGCACAGTCCTTACGTGCTTTAGGCAAAACCTGCGAAACAAAGAAGAAAAGGAAGACCTTGTAGAGAATACCGGTGTGGTACCGGCCAAATACCATCCTAAGGTTAAGTTAGAGAACTTTTACAACTCTAGAGTGCCAGAACTGGGGTAAATTATGTATACTTTGGTTTGTGAGAGTTTTGAGGTTTTTATAGTAGCGCAAAGCTGACATTTGTTTCTTGGCAGAGAGGGTCTTTCTTTGTAGGGAAGATCCTTATTTAATACACGTATTTTGCTGGATCCTTTCCTTGTAGGGATTCCTTTGATTGGGGTTCATTGTGGGACACAATCCATTTCCATGTATAGTCATTTGTGGGGATCATGCCAAGCCACGTTGGCCCCGTTGGCCTTCTCACCCTATCGATCACTAGCCATGTCCAAGACCTCCCGTTAGCTTTAATGAGATGTTCGTCAGACATCCTAGGTCCGTCTGCCATGTGGAATCGTTGCCTTTACTCTATTTGCTAATATGAACCCGACGGGTCTTGAGGGGCGTCGGCTTCTTTGTTGTGTCACACCAAAAATACCCTTATCATCGCCTAATGATAAACAACAATCATCATAGAACGAAATCTATAGGTTAAATCTTATCATATATATAAACTATACATCTACATAATAGTATAAAAGCTGAATATTTATAAATAAAAAAAGTAATGATATAGTTATAAATTATTTTACAATATTTTTATAAACTATTAATATACCAAATTTTTACTAGTTCTCTAATCTATCATCAAAATCAATTTTTACTTACTAATATTCACTCACTGCATTAACAATTTATATAGAAACATTTGATAATCTTTTAAACTTTTAATTTAAGTAAATTAGGATTTTTTTTTTTAAAGGAAAGCTTTTCCTACCACATTGTGAAGTTGAAGTTGGGTGCGTCTCTAAATTTTATTTATTAAGACACTATCAATATAGTAATGCTATATATATATATATATATATATATATATATATATATATATATATGTATAATTTTGTGCCATAACTCATTTATGGTAAATTATGATTGGTGGATATGTGATGGTGTGTCATGTGGAGATACACTTTCACCACTCACAACTCATCACGTGATATAGCATAAAATTATATATTTTTATATGGAGTAATTCTTAGATATTTTTGAAAAATGATACTTCCTCTTTTTACATTCATAATAGAGTTCACACATTAAATTTATGATAAAATTTACCATAAATTAGAAAAGAAGGAACAACATTTCTCTTGCCGGGAGAGCACTGAAGCATTTTTCTTTTGTGTCACAATCGTTACTCCTGTAAGCATTAAGCATCACCATTCCCAAATGACATAAGGGATGGCGTCAAGTTGAGCAAGAAACTACCTCAAAGAAAGGAACAACATTTCTCTTGCTGGGAGAGCACTTTAAGAATTTTTCTTTTATGTGTCACAATCGTTACTCCTGTAAGCATTAAGCATCACCATTCCCAAATGACATAAGGGATGGCGTCAAGTTGAGTAAGAAACTACCTCAAAGAAAGGGAAAATGCTGAGGTGCCATTTTCGATGTTCCTAGTACAACTCCAAATAAAGAAAGAAAGAAAAAAAAGTGAGATATGCATGGTGCACAGTCATACTTCTAGTCATACACGGCTTTTCAGCTTAATACTAACACTCTTTGGTTCAATGAATCACCCTATTTAATTTAGATTAAATTTTAATGGAATAATTTTTACTTATTTATTAATTTTCTGTCTTCCTTGTGTAATCGGCTATTTTTAGAGAGGCAGTAGAGAGTTAAATTGTGATCTCCAATAATCTCTCTCTCACAATAATACTCTCATAACTTGAAGTCATAACCTTGGGTCTGATACTATTTGTTGAACCGTAAGTTGTATCATTCTACTTTAAAACTAATTAGTGATGAGGAAGATAAATTTAAATCTTTTATGGCATTCAACCACGCTGAAAGTGGTTGGAAGGGGTGAAATTGTAATCACCCTCAACTTAGATCCATAAAATGCTGAGGTGCCACTTTCGATGTTCCTAGCCCAACTCCAAAGAAAGAAAAAAGTGAGATCTGCATGGTGCACGGTCATACTTCTAGTCATACACGGCTTTTCAGCTTCTTTTTTTTTTGACTGAGGCTTTTCAGCTTAATACTAACACTCTTTGGTTCAATGAATCATCCTATTTAATTTAGTTTAAATTTTAATGGAATAATTTTTACTTATTTATTAATTTTCTGTTTCCCTTGGGTCGGATCGGGCTTATTTGTAGAGGGGTTATTTTTAGAGTGGTTTTATAAAGTTAAATTGTGGTATTCCAACAATTTCTCTCTCATAATGACATTTTTGTGACTCGAACCCATGACTTTGACATTGATAATATTTATTGAATAGTGAGTTATGTCATTCTGCCTCAAAACTAATTAGTGATAAGGAAAATATATTTAAATTTTTTATGACATTTAACATTACATCACACAAACATATTTTTAGAGTAGTTACGAGGAGTGAAATTGTAATCCCAACAACGTAGATCAGGTAAAATTGACAAAAGATTGTTTTGGGTCTAATCCAATCTACCAAATACCAACTGGTTGGTACTTGGTAGATTGGATTGGACGCAAAACGGTCTTTATGAGAGTGAAATTCTACTAGATAACAAAATTATTATTAATAAATTAGGCTCGAAATATGTGCATATTCTTATGCTCTTTTATGTTTTTTTTTTAAAGTTAATAATTTGTATTTTTTATAATTTTAAAAAATATTTTTTATTTTTCAAATAAATAAAAGTGATAAATTTTACTCTATTTTTTAATGAAATTACCATTTATTAACGAGGGTATTTTTGTATCACATAAAAATTCAGTTAAAAGAAGAAAATTCTCTTATATATAGTATAAAAGATATAGATAATTTATATAGATTTATTCAATGGGTTCCAGTTAGCTCAACTGGTAAAGTCTCTTATAGTTGAATAAGAAATTTGAGATAATTTCTTCTATACAAAAAACCAATTAGTGTCTTGATCTGATAAAAAATTTACTAAATTTCTAATTAAACTAAAACAAACATATATAATTGTATTCTTAGATATTCATCATTTCATATACCCAGAAGTTATATTCCTCTAACTTTATATACGGGAGATATATTAAATTTTCAAACCAAAGACTACATAAAAATGATTTCATGATAATCCTTTCAGCCATTTCCTGATAAAATTTTACACATAACAATTTTTTTTAAAGACCTTTTATTTAAAGGGTTCACCACGATCATGTATATACTATATAGTGTGACAAATCTCCACAGCAAAAGCACCTGAGATTCTGATGCCAACACCCACTATGATGCCTAGTGCAAGGTTTGAACACCACCACCAAACTCAAAAAAAAAAAAAAAAAATCACATAAGTTTTCATTGGATAAACTATTTTTCATTGGTTTATTTTGCTTAAAAAACAAGTCAGGCAAAATTAAAATTAAAAAAAAAAAATGTAAGAAAGTAACATCTACTAAGGTAGTGTTTGGATTGCGTTTCTCGTGCACTGCATTTGCATTTGCATTTGCGTTCTCCTTTTTATTATTATTGTTGAGAAGACGTGAACATTGGACACAAACCTGCCAGTGGGTCCCACTACCTCTTTGAACGTCCAAATTTCGCACTGAAATGTGTCACACCAGTGGGTCCTGTGCACTATTTACGGGACTCACAAATCTTTTTTTAGCAATTTTTTTTATTAAAAATAGGTTCCACGACACTTTTATACATTTAAAAAATATTTTTTTACAATGTTTTGAATTTTCAATTTTTAGCAAAAAAATCCGTATTTAAACCTACCTTAAATATTTAGCTGCACAAACTTGGGGTTAGCTTGCAGGCAAGTTAAGAATAAAAATAAAAATAGAGGCCATGACAAAAAAATCATTCAAGTACTTTTCTTTTCCGTGTTTTTTTTTTTAATAATAATACTTGCTACATCATGATTGATTTTCACTATTTGGTGAAAATACAAATTATTATTACATTCTTTTGGGAATAGATGATTTTTTTTAAAGAAACAAACACATACACAAAGGAGAAAAAAAAGAGTTCTAACACAAAGGCACACCAAGAGAATAGACGAATTTGAACCTAATCTTTTGTTAGAAGGATTTTTTTTTTAAATGAACTTAATCTATGTAAAGAAAAAACCACGCATGTAACCTAGGATTTTAAAAAAAAATTAAAAATTAAAATAATGAACCTAATATTTTTTTGAGACGAAAAATTCACTTCACGTCAATCACTATCGTATAATAGAAAATTGTGCATAATTTACATAATTTTTTCTAAAATTGATCAATATCATTTCGTGTATAAATATGTAAATTTACAAGTTTGCTATTGTAATCGTAAATTTATACTGATATTATTAATTTTGTAATTAATTGTTTATTATTTCTTTATTTAAAAGATTAAGAACAACTGATATTTTAATGGAATGTAGTGTAAAATAAATAATCTAACGTGGAATGTTTTGAAAAGTGAGTATTTAAAATAGAAAAAAATAGATTTTTATACTAAAATAGACATAAATTTTTGTACCAGATGATGTGAATGGTCTAATCTATCTATTTAAGAGACTTTCTCTATTTGGGATTCTCAATTTTAATACCCAAAATACCTTCAAATTCACCTATTTTTAAGTCTTAAATCATAAAATTAGACATATAAAATTAGTAATAAATAGTTTTTTTTTCTCTCATCTCCACATTTCTCTCTCACATTAATTGTCAAATACTAATACAACTTATTCTTTTTGAAAAAAATAAAAAATAAAAAAGCTTTTTTTTTTTTTTTTTTTACAAATGTACCATTTTTTTCACTAAATTTTTTTTTCCACTTCACATTTTTCTCTCCTATTAGTAGTTAAGTATTAATACAATTTTTTTAAAATAAAGAATAAAATAAAACTGTCATAAATAAAATGTGTAAATTTAGAAAATAGAAGAGTGCTCAAAGGTAGTGAGAATAACGAGTCGTTTGGTAATGTTGTTCTAGTAATTTTATTTATATTTTTAAAAAATACGTACAGGTGAAAAAGTGTGAGAAAATACTTGTAATATTATGTAAAAACAAAAAACATACGTTTAAACGATTATACAAGTATGTTTAAAAAAAAATATATTTTTTCAATAGTTTGTTTGTACTTTGTGGTTGTCGATGGCGACACGTACGTGGGACCGGATATTATGAATTTATTTCGCGTTACTATATTTGACCAATTCAGAGGAAGTGAAGGATAATGACACATAATGTTTTTCCTATAATACGCAAAGCCTATTAATTCAATTGCCCAAAACCAAAACGCAATAAGCAGAAAAATCTGAAAGAAAGAAAGAAGAAAGAGAAAGATGAGCAGTGGAGCAGGGAAGATTGTGTGTGTGACTGGCGCCTCTGGTTATATTGCTTCATGGCTTGTCAAGCTTCTTCTCAACCGTGGTTACACAGTCAAGGCCTCTGTTCGTGACCCCAGTTAGTACTATCACTATCTCTGTCACTATCACACTCACTCTCTTTATTTATAATATAAAATTGGAGTCTTTGTTTTAAAGTTATGTTTTTTTTTATGGCTCTGATTCTTTGTAGTTGGATAGGGGTTTTGGATTCTGTGTTTAACGTTCTTGCAAGGTGTAAAATTATAAGCAATACCCAGTTCCAGGTTTTGGCTTATGATCGTATATTTTGGTATTTCATAAACTCTTTGATGGCTATCAGGGCTGTTTTAGATACAGATTGAGGGTTTTGGGAACTGGGTTTGGATATTTTTTCCCAATTTGATTCTTGTTTATAAGAAATACCCAGTTCCTGGTTGTGCTCAAGGATATTGTTTATAAAATTGGAATCTTTGTTTTAAAGTTTTGTTTTTTATGGGTTCTGATTCTTTATTTTTTGGGACTCTTTTGTTTGTTTGTATGGGTTAATGGTGAGGTTTTGGATACTTTGTGATTAACATTGTTGCTTTGGATCAAAATTATAAGCAATACCCAGTTCCAGTTTGTGGCTAATGATCTTACATTTTCGCTTTTCATAATGCCTTTATTTGTTACCAGATCTCTTTGAGACACTGATTGAGGGTTTTTGGGAACTGGGTTCGGATTTTTTTGTTTAAAAAAAAATAAAATTGGGGAGATGGGTGTTGGGAGGTGATTGAAAGGGCAAGATTATTAGCTAGATTAATGGATTGAAAAGGGCATGAACTCATGGAGATGATTGTTCTAAAATTAAGTGATTAGATTATTTGTTGATTGTAAATGTCCATTTCAGTTAATATGCATTTTGATTAAAGTCTGAAGTGGAAATGGATGGTTAGAACTCTGGAATTAATTAATACTTGATTATACATGCTTGATTTCGATGTCATATAGTTTGTTTCTTCATCTTGAAAATTGGCAAAGTAATATATAATAAAGAAAATGAGGAGAAGAAATTAGAACTAGTGCCTGTTTGGTAATGTGGTTTCAAACCGCACTTTACCTAGTACATTTTTTTCGTTGGACAACTTTTTCAAACATCCCAAATTTCAAAAAGCTGAAAAATAAGTTGAACCAAACAGGTACCAAGGTATTGTTTGGGTAGTGCGTCTGCAGCCACATTTTGCGGGTTTTTTTTCCCCTTAAGCTGAGCACCTCTTGCATAAACAGTGAATTAAGGCATGTGAACAGTGCAACGAGCGTGAACAGTAACTTTTATTAGTAGTATTATCATTGTTATTGTTTTCAGTTTTCTGTAAAATAAGTTGTATCTAAACGGACCTAAGTATTATATGGAAACCCAAATAGAGGAATTTTTGTCCATCTATATGATTGGAAAAGTTTTTGTAAACAAATCAAATAAACACCATTTCAAGTAAATCTGATGAAGACTACAGTGACTGAGAAATTACACTCTCTGTAAATTACTTCAGAGCTGTATTTGGACCTTGAAGGGATGATTAAAATTGAATCATCGTCCTTTCCTATGTGATTTTTCATCCCCAGAGTTCTGAACAAATTGTCAGATAATTTGGGATTTAGAATATCATGTCCTCCAGTGTATGGCAGCGCTCTTTTGTAGTCTTTGCGCTCTAAATGGATGTTGTAATTATGTAAGATTGTAGCTGTAATTTTTCTTTTTTGTTGCTGTTTTTTTATAAGTAACGTAAGAAATTTTATTAGAAAGACGAAGTGCACTGGACTTTTTTGTTGCTGTTAACGGTCTTGGGAATAAAAATGCAAAAATATATATGAGATCATGCACAATATGTATATGTAATATTGTTTTTCTCAATGTGCTCATAAAATAGAAGTATACTAATTTGGATTATATGTTAGATTGTCTAAAAACTGCCCTTAAATTTCATACTGCACTCTCATACATTAGAGAAATGAAAATGCTATTCTGTGCTTAGTTTTGCATGTCTATTTATTGTTACCGGATGACTCTTCCTTTTCATTCTGATTTTCAATAAATGAGTCATTGGGATTTTTACCCTTTTCCGTAGGTCAACTGTATAGTTAAGATTCGGATGGATATACTAATCAAGTTCACTTCTACCTCCTGCAGATGATCCAAAGAAAACAAACCACTTACAAGTACTTGATGGGGCCAAGGAGAGACTTCACCTATTCAAAGCAAATCTACTGGAAGAAGGTTCTTTTGATTCTGCTGTTGAGGGCTGTGATGGGGTTTTCCACACTGCATCTCCCTTCTATCATAACGTCGAGGACCCAGAGGTTCATCCCATTTTACTATTCTTTAAATGTTTAATAATTGTAAATGTTTAAATTTGATTTATTGATGGAATTGGTTAAAAGAATTTATCTGTACACTTTTCTTCTGAAAAATTCAACAAGCTTTTTAGAAAATTCCACAATAGGTCTTTTTCTCTATTTATCAAGAAATGAGAAGGACATAATAGGAATCTCAGAGTTGATTTTCGCTATTCTTTGTTCTGAGTGTGGCTTCTTGCACCATTGCCAACACTAAACTAACTAAGTTAATTACTTAAGCAGACTTTTTTGGACTTGAAAGTTAAAATTGCAGCCTATTGCCTTTTCTTGTTAAATTCAACTGTAGGGTGAGGTCACGGGATCAAAACCCACCTGGTGTTATGTGGCTTACTGATGAAAAAAAATTCGGGTTAATTGCACTTTGCGCCCAATAACCATGGTGTGTTTGTAATGTACCCCCTAAGCTTTAATTGTAATATATTTTACTTGAGCCTCTATGTGCACTTTTAAAGGTGCCTGGATAAGGATGGTGAGTGGAAAATATGTAGTACACTTCTGAAAAGTGATGTATTCCCCTTCATAAAGACACAACAATTTTATAAATATTTTTTTATTAGACTTATCATTTTCTTCCTTCTTTACCACCAACTATGTTGTCAGCAGTGATTTAGGCAGGACCTGCTAAGAAAACCTGGTGAAGTGTGAATCTACCCTAAACTCAACTTTTGAGAAGTGGAGGCATAATTCATGAAATGGCGTTAGTATGACAAAAGAGTCTCTTTGGATAAATCATAGATGTGGGTCCCCTGGAAACCATAATTATGGTGGTTATTGCTTTGGAGATCGTAAGGCAATATTCTTTAGAATAGGATTGGTTTTGAAAGAAAAGAATCTGATGCCTTAAGCCCTTCTAGTCCTGATCTGTGTTGATGCCTGACCACAGATTATAATTGAGAGAAGTTTGTTATATAATATCTATCCAGAATGGACCAAAATCTTTTTAAAAAAACAGTTCCCAATAATTTCCAATTGACAAAGTCATAACCTTGTGAAGCACAGCTTGTAACTGCCTGTTTCACAATTTTTTATTTTAATAATGTTAATTGTGTTGCTATTGCTACCTAAATATTGTTTTCTTGTTCCTATAAGCACTATCAAAACTCTGCCTGGAATTGTAGGTTGGTGTACTTAAAAAACATGATGGTAGTATTTTACTTAGTCTTTGAATATTATATTATAACGGTATTCTAAATTACTTATCAAAAATAAAATAAAATATTATAACAGTATTCTAAGTTTTTTATGAACAGTGAATGGTCTTATGATTTTGTTGCCTTAGCTAATGTTAGTGGAGCTCCCCCCTCCTCCCCCCCCCCCCCCCACCACCACCACCACCACCACCACCACAAAAAGAAAAAGAATATGACTTAAGTTTTCTCTCATCATTCAGGCAGAATTACTTGAACCTGCAGTGAAGGGAACACTTAATGTTCTTAATACGTGTGCGAAATTTCCATCTGTTAAGCGGGTAGTCGTGACATCCTCTATGGCTGCAGTTTCATACAATAAAAAAGCTCGAACTCCTGATGTGGTTGTTGATGAGACTTGGTTTTCTGATCCAGACGTTTGTAAGGAAGCAAAGGTATGTAGGGGCATTACTCTTCATGTGTTTTTGAATATAAAGATGGTGATGCATATAAATCATGGCCCATAATATTGCAGTGATTCCAGTGCAAACTAGGTTACTAGAACTACTTTTCAGAATCCCTTTTTGGAATTTTCATAGATTAAAAACAATGGTGATTTGCCTTGTTATTTTATTTACTATGTACTATGTACACACTATGTACTAATTTAGATGATTTATGCATCCAGTAAGCATCAACATCTCTGGGACTGTGCATGTTACATTGATGAGTGCAACAATTTTTAATCCATAATTGTTGAGGGCATTTTTTTTTTTTGATGGTAATAAAATGGAATATGGTGCTTGAAAGTTTGAGTGGAGTATTCTATTGTGGTTAGGGGGTTTTTATTTTGAATGGGGTGAGGTCAGTATAATTAGCGACCATAATTCCAGCCCATGGTCCATCATGAATCCTACCATTTCTTATGATTGTAGCAATTTTTGCAAAAGGGTTTGGAGAATCAAAAGCAATAATCCTGTGTACCAAAATGTTTGTCTACTGTAAGAAATCCAAAATTTAAGGGGTGATTATTTATGACAATTTCTTTGAAATAAAAAGTAATTAGTAATTAGCCTCCTTTTTAAAATTTAAAACTAAAAAAATTCAATTTAAAATGGGTGTTGAGTTTTCAAGTTAAGGTCAAACTAGGAAATTTCTTTAAATTGTGTCCATTGGCTTTTTTAAAATGGACAATGTTTTGGGACATCCCAAAATGATATAATGGATAAACAAATTTGGAGCAGAGTGTTTTAATATAACAGCCTTCTAGTGAGTTAAGAGATACTTTATGATTGAAGCCGAATGGTTTTACATTAAAAGTTATACTTAGCAACCAGATCTATAAATATTAAGTCTTGCTTCTGTTCATGACCTCATTATTTTGAGAGCTGATCTTTTTGAATATGTTGTAAGAAAATGTGGAACATTGGTTTACAAAATTAATAATATAGAGATTCTTTTGCAATTAGGTGTGAAAGTATTTATTTTTCAAAAACACGCATGAGCTCACTCTCTAGAATTAATCTGAAACTTAGGATATGCTCTATTGCTCCTGCTCCCACATAATTACTTGGGTAATTTGGCCCATTGAATGTTTTATTGCAATATCACACTTAAGATTTCCTTGTCCATCCAAGTGATTTTGACCAGTGCCATGTAATTTAAGTGATCCTGTATCTATCATTGTTATGCAGATTTAGCTCATCAAACATGTGGTTAATTTGTTCTCTTAATGAGAGATTTATGATAACTTATAAGTCTGGGAACCGTACTACTAATGGCTATTAATGTTTCTGGGTATCCTCTTGAATGGTTTTCCAGCAATGGTATATGCTATCAAAGACGTTGGCTGAAGAAAATGCCTGGAAGTTTGCAAAAGAGAAGGGTATTGACATAGTTACAATTAACCCAGCAATGGTGATTGGTCCTCTCTTACAGCCAACGCTTAACACAAGTGCTGCTGCGATTTTGAACTTAATAAATGGTACTTTTTTTTTCCCTCTAAGTTTTGTACTGATCCTGGTTTCTGATTTATCTCAATAAGTATTTTGACCAACAACTTTTTGGGAAGATGTTTTAAAATGTTAATCAAAACTGTATTTGATAACTCATTTAAAATTGTGAACAGATTTCTCTTCTACTGAAAAAGGATGTTAAGTAAGCAGTTGATGCTAGCCAATTTTGTCCCATTCATCTTTTGTACAAAAGCCATTCCTACTCTACTTTGTTGGATTTCAATGATAGTTATTCATTTTCCTTATGTTGCCATCTTAGTACACACCTAGTTTACCCAGTGTATTGAGAAGCTCCTTTTTTTTTACTTCTTCCTCCTAATAAAACTTTATTATTCATTGGAAAAAGATTTCTTTATTTGATGCAGGAGCTCAGACATTTCCCAATGTAACATTTGGATGGGTTAATGTCAAAGATGTTGCCAATGCACATATTCTAGCATATGAAATTCCTACAGCTAGTGGAAGATATTGTTTGGTTGAGAGAGTTATACACCATACTGAAGTTTTGAGGGTTTTACGTGAACTTTATCCCTCTTTACAACTTCCAGAGAAGTAAGTCTTTATTTCCCTTTATTGTCAAGATATAATATTTTAGTAATACTCACCATTAGCAGTAATTGCTCCAACTGTGCATATCTGTTTGTATAATGTGGTTCAATGATTTTACACATTGACTCGTTATGTATTGTCTTTCAGTGATTCCACATATTGCTTAGTTGTGTTTTTTGTTTCTTGTTGGACTAAAAAAAAGTTAAATTATATCTAGGGATGGCAAAATGTCCTTGCCCCATCTACCCTGCAGATACACACACGCACATGCACATATCCTATTACCATACCCAAAACACTCCTCTCTCTCTTATACTCTCATTGCTGCCCCTCCCCCTTCTCTCTCACTCATCAGTGTTGCCATTAGCAAAAAAATGTCTCCCTCCTGCATCGACCCAACCAAAATTCTCCCTCTCCCCCCCCTCCCCCCCTTAAAAATTTTTTTTTGCTTGTTTTCCCCACTTTGAAGAAAGGAAGGGGCGGAGACAGGGGCACCTATGATCTGACTTTGTATCACCAACCCTAATTATATCATCCCATCTCAAGATTGATTAATTGAACATTGTTACTTGTTTGACTTTCTATAAGTTATTCTGTTATTTGAACATTCTCAATCTGCATTCTACATTCACTCTGTCAACTGCAAAAATAAGAACACAATCACATTTGATAGTAAAGCAAGAGGGGAAAGGGGTTGCAGGATGGAGCAGGATATTTATGAAGATTGTTGGTGTATTTTAATACTAGCCAAGTTTTAGTATGCATTTGGACAATAGGTTTCGTGAATTCATAAATATACCAGTACTAAATATATAGGAGCACTGCAATTAAAAGTCACTAGTATATCCTGCTCCAGGAAAGTATAAAAGAAATAGAGAGAGAGAATTCGACTTGTTTGAAATTACTAATTGAAGACTGCATTAGATGGGGATAGAAACTATGACATTTCACAAAAAAATTGTCCTGTGAAACTACTTTCCATCTGACCAAAAATGATGAGCATTTATCTAAAGACCCATCTTAATCCCTTCCTTTACCCAACCAAACATGTATTTTAATACTAGCCAAGTTTTAGTATGCATTTGGACAATAGGTTTCATGAATTCAAACTCTTTGAAGATAACTCATAAAACCAAAATTTGGGCTTGTTTCCAAATTCCAACTATTCTACTCTTTACAGTTTGTTGTTTATTATTTTTAGTCTTTTATCTACATAAACATTAACATTTTCTTTTTCCTTTTCCAAATAACTTTTAACAGGTGTGCAGATGATAAGCCCTTTGTGCCAACATATCAGGTGTCCAAAGAAAGGACAAGAAGCTTGGGTATTGAATACATTCCTTTTGAGGTGAGCCTCAAGGAAACTGTTGAAAGCTTGAAGGAAAAGAAGTTTATCAGTTTTTAAGTATTGGTAGCACCCTGAAGTTCCTGCCAAGTAATAAACAATGGTGAGGCATATTGCCTAGCACCACATTTTGGTTGGTGTGTTGGTTTCAGGAGTCTTCAGCTTGATGGTGTATTTCTCTTTATATCTATGTATGCACTATGTAGGTTAGTAACTTCAGTCCCAGACTTTTCCCTATCCAATAAAAGGAAATGCTATGCATTTCTTTTCTGTTTAGATGAAGTATTTACCACTTTCAAAATCATAAGTGCTGTGTGATGCTCATTTTGATGTGAATTGGAAAATGATAACGAGAAAGAGCATGTACTACTTAATAATGATTGTTGATGCCATGATAGTTATTATTAATCTCCTTGTCAATGTTGCCACTTTAATTGAAGGTTAGTTTCATTTTCACTAGAATGGTTAAACTTTTTGAGAAATTAGCTAGGCATGTTAAACTTATAATTCAGTTTAAAATTCATTAGAAGATTGAATTGTAAGTAAAGGGTAACTTACACTCATGGTTACTGGAATTTGATATAGATTTGATTTTGGTCCCGCAAATTAAACAGTTCGGATTTGATCAATGAAATTTGAAAGAATGGAATTTGGTTCAATTTTAGTTCCTTCAATTTATGGTTGGTTGAATTTAGTTCTTAAATAATGAGGTGCCTTTGTAGAAAATGTATAATAATAATAATAAGAATAATAATAAGAAGAAGAAGCTGAATTGGATCATAAAAGGTTGTGGATATGATAAAAATGAATGTTGTAAAATAAAAGTCCTCACAACACAGAGAGAGAGAGAGAGAGGAAATATTAGTTTACTATCCCAAAAGCATAGCTCATGTTATGTAAAAGATTATGGTGGTAAAAAATTATGGCAATGACCAACATTCACAAAGGCTGTCAATGATGCCAAATGATAGAATTAATTACTAGGGAAGCGATTTTGATGGAACAATAGCAAGGGGATGATAAATTAAAAAGAAACATTGGTAACAAGATTCTCTCCGCTCTGCTATAAAGGAAAAGTCCATTTTACATTTAAAATTTTTTTTTCAGATCAAACTATGTTCAAAGTATAATATTGTTTAAATTTCAAATGACATGATATAATATTTTTCTAAAGCCGATGCAAACCCTTCCCTTGCGTCGAAGTATAATATTGTTTAAATATCTACACAGTTCCTTAGTTTCCTTAGCAATAGAACTTAGTTATTGTAATTTTTCTAAAACTGTGACTAGTTTAAAATTTAAATCTGCACGAATAAAAATTAATTTAATACATAATTTAATAAATTAATGTCATTATAATATAAATAAGTTGATATAATACACATCAAATTATTAATTAGAAAAATAATATATATAATAATAGATAAAGTGTTAGATAAAAAAAAAAAAGTGAGAAACCGTGTAACACTATGGGCTGTACAGTACTACAGGTCCTGAAAGCACAAAAAAAGGTGAGAAACCGTGTAGTCTACAGCA
The DNA here is from genome assembly GCF_040712315.1 of Castanea sativa. NCBI lineage: Eukaryota > Viridiplantae > Streptophyta > Magnoliopsida > Fagales > Fagaceae > Castanea > Castanea sativa. The sequence goes on along the minus strand of NC_134020.1, from coordinate 52,450,021 downwards.
TAAGCCTGTACTCCTAGAAACAAAAAAAGTGAGAAACCCTCCACTGCTCCTATCATCCATTCATCCTATGGCTAAGTTTAAAAGTAAAAATGTGTCCTATCAAATATCAATTATCATGGCAGTGAGGTTCAGAGAGGGTTAGCCGGTCAGAGGGGCAGAAAAGCTATATAAAAAAGAAAAAAAAAAAAAGTGTCTCATCCCATCAAACAATTGTGTGCGGTGAAAGTGTGAAACAAGCTAAAAATATATATATAATTTAAGTTAAATAAATAGAAGACACAGAGTCTTCAGTTTCGGAAAAATTTCAAGAAAAATTTTTATGGAATCAACCAAGAAAAATTTCAAGCTAGACTGAGTTTATGGAAAAAGATGAAGATGAAGATGAAGAAAAGAATTGTAAGACCGTAAGAAAATAGATGGAGAGGCGCAGAGGCAGAGAGATAGAAAGATGAGAGGTTTTTCGCTTCTTTTCGAAATTTGTAATTTTTATTTTAGCATATTTCAAGATAATTACATTGTATTATTAATGAATTTGTCTGGTCTTAATTTTGATTTTAGTATATTTTAAGAATGAATTAATAAATTTGTCTTTTAAAATTTATTTTTATTAGCTGAAGTTTGAACTATTTTATTTTTCCATTTTTAATCTTTTGCATTTTAGGATATAATGAGGTCTTTTTAATGCATTTTATTAACCAAGAGAAGTACTTAAATTTTTTTTAATTAAAATATATAGATAAATATATTATATATGTATATATATATATATATATATATTTTTTTTTACAAATGTGACCTTTTATTGGGTGCTTGTATCAATTGCATCACCTATTGAGCTGGCCCTGAAAGTTTATTGTATTTTTTTTTTCTCCTAAACATCATGAGATCTATGAGATAGTGAGTTTGAAATCTTTAACTAGTTTTGGGATAAGGGATTCCTCTCCCTAATTACGTAATGTGTGTATATGCTTTGTGGTTTACTAATGATTTATTAAAAATCATATGTTAAAGTTAAAAAATATTTTATAAATATCATCAAAACTATCTTAATAGTTAGGTTGCTATTTCAAACTTTAATAGTGTCATCTAAGGTAATTTAACTAATTTCATAATTGAGGCATCTTATTATGTGATGAGCCTCATCACAAAAACGGCTTGATTAAGTGTCTTATTCCTTTCATAGTATAAAAAAAAAAATTCTTCTCCCTATTTTAATTATTCTTCAAGTGACGATTTTAATTATAAAAAATAAAGCATTCATTCACTTGGGTAGAAAACCAAAAAGAAAAAAAAAGAATTACTTTAGATTAACTTCTCCCTATTAGAAAAATTGGGCTAATAAATGATAAGGCTTATGGTATTATCTCCTATGAATTTGATTCCATGGGATGAGAAAAATAAATGACACGCAATTTTTAATTCAATTGTAAAAAAGAAAAGAAAAAAGGACACCAATCACACCATTATAACATGTACACATTAATAAAGAACTTATAGTTTAAACTGCGGTACTATGACCAATTTTGACTCAATGTTTATAAATTTTCAAGTGATGCTACGTACATCTTATATTTTCGAGTATCAATGGATTTCATATATTTTTTTTTTATTAGACTTTAAGCCAAATTAATATTTGGTTCTTTCTCAATTTTTTTTAATATTTGTTTATTTTATTTTATTAATTTCATTTTCAACAAATTCTCAATAAAAAAAATTTCATATTCAACACAAAAAAAGTAGAAACGATTTTCCTTCATGTTGTCAACATTATTAAATTAAACGATTTCCTTCGTTATTTCTATAAATATATTTTTTCTTAATTTTATTCCCAATCCTAGTCTCATTAGATTAAAATAAATAATTGATAGAATAGGAGATTTAAAAAAATAAAAATGTAGTGCGGGCCGCGAAACTAAATTGTATGTACGTTCTATTAGGATAATGATAGGATAATGTTTTATTAAAGTTCTATTAGAAGTAGTATACGTTCTTTTAATCCAACTAAAACACTCTTTCGTGATATATATAAAATGAGAGAGATTGAGCAGGTGATGACATATCTATCTTCAGAAAAACAAGTCGATCGAATAGTATGGACTCTGATAATCAGCAAAACAAACCAACCTACAACGTTCAGAAAAAGAAGCCGAGAATTGGGTCGTACAATGATCTTTCTATAAAAATTCCTACAACTAATATAAGTTTATCAAGTTCAATCAACACAAGTTTATTACCAACTAACAACACAAATTGTTTATCAAGTTCAATGAACCCAATTTCATTACCAACCAGCGACACAGATTGTTTATCAAGTTCAATCCACACAAGTTCATTACCAACCAACAACACAAATTTATCTCGAAAGAGAGAACGCTACACAAATATATCATCATTATTTTGTCCGCTAAGGAGAGAACAGGCCATAAACAATTTGGTTCAGCTTCAAGCTAAGCGGGATGCAGATAGGAAATTCCCAGCAGGGATCAGGTTCCGTCCCACTGACCTAGAACTCATCCGGTTTTACTTGTTCTTTAAGATCAAAGATAATGGTGTGCCATGGTGGAATCGGATCACAGAAGTTGAGCTATACAACCACAGTCCTGAGTTTCTCGCAGGTTCTTGTTCTTGAAACATATATACGTTTTTTTTTTTTTTTTTCTTTAGTATTTATGCATCAGTTTGATAGGACAATAAGGGCATTTGCAGTATTGGAACTAAATAGCTATATAATTATTTTAGCTCCACCAAAATATAGCTAGTGGAGCTGTACCTAAATTTTTTTAGCTTCTTGCTACAGTGCACATTTGGATGTGCACTGTAGCAGGAAGCTAAAAAAAAATGTTTTATTAAATTTCTCCATCTTTCTCTTGTTAAATTATTCTCTTTTTCTTTCTTTCTACCTCTCTCTCTCTGGCTTCTCTTCTTTCTTCTGTTTTGTCCTTCTCATTTTTTTCCTCTAGTGCCGTGGTGGTGCTCGGGTCAATCGGCCTTCAGTTCTGGTGGCTGCGGGTCGAGCGGTTTTGGCGGGCGCGGGTTGAGTGGTTCTGGCGGGCCGAGACCCCATCTCCCCAAGCCCCATCGCCGACTGTTACCCGAGCCCCATCGCCGTCGAGTTTGTGCTAGATTTGTGTATGTGTGCTGAGTTTGTGTTTGTGTTTGTGCTGTGGGTGTGGTCTGATTGGCCTGTGGATTAGTGGGTTTTGTGGATGTGGGTCGGTGGATTGTGGCTTGTGGGTTGGTGGTGGTGGGTTGTTGATTCGTGGGTTGCTGTGGTGTGTTGGTGGGATTGATGTGGTGTGATTGTTGTTGTGGTGTGGTGGTTTGCTTGCTCTGTATCAGAGAAGAGAGAGACGAAGAGGAAGAGAGAGAAAAAGATGGAGATGATGATGCTGAATATTTTATTGGGATGGTTATATTATTTTATTAAGTTGATAGTTAAAATAGATTCACTGGGATGTTTTGTAAAATGTACAAGTAAAATAGATAAAATAATTTTTTATGATGTCAAATAGTTAAAAAAATAGTCCCATTATTATAAACGCTCTTACTCATGCATATTTTACTCCCTAAAATATTTAATATTTTGCATGATGTTAAATATGTTGAAAGTTGCTTTTAATCTAAGGTTGGAAATTCGCATGTAGTGTTTGCGCATGATGGGTTTATCTCTTGTCAATCCATTTATTAGATTTTATCAAAGCAAAAAAAAAAAAAAGTATAAATTAAATCGATCTAAATTATGAAGAACCAAACAAGAAATATTTTTTAATACATAATTCATAATTAATGAGTAAATACATCACAAATAATTACCTAAAACTAAAACATATTTCAATATCACAAATAATTAATCACAATATATCAAAGAAAATAAACTACAACAATTAATATACCTAAAGTTTTAAGAGTATATATTGGTAAATGTCATTCAATTAAATAGATCAAACAGATTTTATGGATTGAATAAAAACCTACGTAGGTCAGTCGTGTCAATCCGAATATAACACTTTATTTTAATCTAGGTTACTTTTGCATGTTTAATTTTGTACAATTTATCAACTAACTAAGCTGTGAAAAGTGTCAAGATAATTCGTATAGCAACTAATTAGAATTAGGTGCTTATAAAATAAATTTCATAAATGAAAAGCTTTTGTTTGTTCATGTTTTTCATGAATTTTTTTAATCAATTGTTTCTAACTTCTCTTAACATATTTAAGAGAGCAAAGTATAAATCTGATATTTTGGGTGATTAATTAACAGAACAATTCCCGCAATATGGAAACAATGAATGGTACTTTTTCACTTCAAGGGAACGAAAGTATCCAAATGGAAGCCGTCCAAAACGAACTACCAATAATGGATATTGGAAGGCCACAGGAGTTGACAAGGAGATACGAGAAAATGGCATCTTAAGAGGACTTAAGAAGACACTTGTATTCTACAAAGGAGAACCTCAACGTGGTGATAAGACTAAATGGATTATGCATGAATATAGACTAGTTGATGCTCCAATTCCAACTAAAAGGAGTGCCAATGACATGAAGGTATGTAGATGTCACCCTTTACTTTTAGTTTTTATATTGTTAAAATGTTGTTTGAATTCCTTTTAAGTTTTTGTGAATTTTTCAAACATCATTGTTGATCTAACCCTACCATTGAATTTTGTGTAAAGCAGTTGGATGATTGTGTTCTGTGTAAGATTTATAATACAAACAATAGAAAATCAAGTGAACAAGATGAGGATCATCCAGTAGTGGTTTCTGATATAAACCCTACAACACAATTGCCTGATATAGACCCTACAACACAATTGCCGCAAGCCCTAAACACAGAAATTATTTCACCGGGTTTAAGCCTCGAGGGAAGAGAGGCTATTATGAATGACCTTTGCAAGCTTGAGGAGGAGCAACTAAAGGAGCAAAACCCACCAGGGTTTCGTTTTGACCCCACTGACAGAGAGCTTGTCAAGTATTATTTGAAGCCGAGGGTGCTAAATAAGCCTCTACCTGAGCTCTCGTTCATGGAGGTTGACCTGTATAACCAAAGTCCCGACACTCTTGCAGGTTCTTATTCTTTAAACATACCCTTTTTCTTCTTAGTATTTTGTTGATTATTTTGAATTGAATGGAAACTTATTATTTTCAATGCATTAGTTTGATATATATAATTAATTGGTTTGAATCCGAATGAAAGAGTCAAAGGGTATGACATATGTATTATGTAGTAACTATTGGATTAAACTTGTTATATCATATGTTACTCTACACAATCCTTTGTTGTTGTTAAAGTTGTTGATAGTTTGATAATTGAAAGAGAGAAAATATAAAAATAAACAATGTAAGAAATTCTTAGGATTACTAGCGAACCTTAGATCAATCATAGGATTAGTTTAATTGTATTACATAGACCTTCCGTTGGACTACACGCTTGCAATATCCACTTTGCCAGTACTCCTATTTTGTCCTATTTAGATGTAATATCTGTAGTTGTATTGGCGGAATCGATGCTATGCTAATAATGGAATTTATTTAAATTTATGGAGCACCAAAAGTCAATACGACAAGCTCATCAACCAAAATTTTGTACAATTTGTCTACCAACAATTAAAATTATAGAGTGCAAAGATAATTGCAAAAGATAGCATCTGAGATTATGTGCCTATAAAATAAAAATCATGTATGAAATGCAGAAGCAAGCATACACTTGTTTCTAATTTTTGTTGACATATTTGAAAGTAGGGTCATGTTAATAGTGCCCTTAGGTTAATTATTAACAAACCATATATTAGGAAAGTTTTAACACTACTTTGATGGGAAACAGACAATTTTTTTTTGGTGAAAAGGAAATTCATTACTAGCTAAAGAGCTGAATTAGATATTTGGGGGCAAAGCCTCTCATAATACATGCAAATTGTATCATAATACAACAACTACCTCCAAGTTCCTGGTGGCTAAGGCATAAACTAACAGAAAATTTAATTGCTTCATCACTTTCCCATAAAATATTTCTAAACATAGTTTTTAGACCAATGTCCTTAGGACATTTGTTAACATTTTCCTTGAAATTTATACATACGAGAGTAGAGCAATTCTTAAGTACATTAGGTTCTCTAATTATATTCAAAAATACAATTGCATTGAATTTAATTGCTATTGGAAAATATTATATTATTTATTATTTATTGGTCAATACAATATTTATAGAATTGTACTAAAATTTGAATTTTTGATTGACAGAACAAAACATAAATTATGGTGAAAAAGTATGGTATTTTTTCACTCCAAGGAATCGAAAGTATCAGAATGGAAGCCGTCCAAATCGAGCTGCCGGTGATGGATATTGGAGGGCCAATGGAGCTGACATCCAAATCAAAGAAAAGGGGGTTATAATTGGATGGAAGAAAACTCTTAATTTCATGAGAGGAAAACCCCCAAAGGGTGAGAAGACTGGATGGATTATGCATGAATATAAAATTAATGCTCCTGCGCCAACTAAAAGGAGTGAAAATGATATGAGGGTATGTTCATGTCATCCTATTCTTTTAGCTTTTATATTCTTAAATTGTTATATGAATTTTGTTTAAGCTTCCATATTTTTTTTCTCAAACATCATTGTTGGCATCTATCAATTCATTCTATTGTAATATGACACTATTGCTGAATTTGGGTCATCCAGTTGGATGATTGTGTTTTGTGTAGGATGTACAACAAGAAAGATAGATTTCGTAATGAAGATGAGAATCATTCAGAGGATGTTAGTTCCATTTTTTTACCTGAAGATGATAGAAGAGAGCCAATGGAGAATTTTAATGGCGCTGGTCAGGATTATGAAAATTTGTCCAACAATAATGTACCACCTCTTGCAAATAATATGGCTAGCTTCCCTAATCAATTTCAAGCAATGGGTAACAATTATGGAATTTATAGTATGGCCAGCTTCCCTAATCAGTTTCAAGCAATGGATGGCAATTATGGAGCCTATAATATGGCCAGCGTCCCTAATCAGTTTCAAGCAATGGTTGGCAATTATGGAACTTCTCCTCAGTTTGTTGGACAACCAATGTACTTCCAGTCTGAAAGTGCAATGGATGGCAATCCTAGAGAGGCATCATTTTCTGAAAGTGCAATGGATGGCAATCATGGAAGTCTTCCTCAGAAGATTGACCAACCAATTTACTTTAGTCCACCAGAGGCATGTGAATTGGTTGGCAATAGTGGAACTTCTCATTGGATGAATTCGCCATTTTCTCCAGCTGAACAGAGTGGATACCGAAACGACAACACTTCAAATCCTGCATTGCAATTGGATTTCTACAACAATCATCCTCCTCCATTGTTGCAAACGGATGATACTATCCCTAATAAGCACCAGAAGCTTTCAGATGACCATACATCCTTGTGAATGTTACTAGCAAATTTTTTTTATTGTTGCGACTTTTGAATGTTTAGCATGATACTATACTGTTTTAATGGTTACCAATTAACATAGGTATAACCTTGTGATAATGTTTAATGTAATATTACATTGTTTAATTAATACTATACTGTTTTATTAATGCTATTGCTATCAAAAAGACATGGCTGAAGATAGCCTGGAAGTTTGCAATAGAGGCGGATATTGTTAGAATTATTATGATATTGGGTGCGTTTGTGTTTGCTTGAGATACATTGTATGATAAATTTCTTCACTGGAACTAGTGAGGTGTAGCTTAGTATACATTGTGGTCTTTTATGCATAGAAGTTCTTTTGCTTGTCTCGTGTTTGATCTTAGAAATGGGAAAGGAGGTTTGTGGGTGGTTTACAAGGTGGATCGCATATTGCAGGGCTAACTTGATATAGTTAGAGGCTAAGAGGATAAATTTTAGTGCAACCGTTTATATTTAAATATGAATTAAATGGCTTATTTAATACTTAAAGAGACTGAGTCAATTGATTTTTTTTTTTCTAAGATAAAATTCTGGTCTAGTGTAATCTAAGTTTATATACAGGTGAAGCTCTTTCATAGAAACTTGAACTCCGGTCCTTTCTCCCACACCCTACAAGACATTGCCACGGTAGTCAATTTGATAAATTAATCTAAAAACTTTATTAATTAATACTAACCAAACTAAAATTTAGAAATCAAATGTCATTATCGAAGCATAAAAAATTGAGTGCCTTGGCCCTAAGCCTAAGTTGCCTAGTGCATGTACAGCCACTGATGGAACAATTTGTTGGTTGCTTGAGGCTTTAATACCTTTTGATCTGCATCAAGCTTTGAACACGTGTTAGGTCGGTATTAGTACACGTGTTATAACCGAATTTGCCGTTAGGAGCTTTCCCCCGCCAAAAGTCAGCTATTTTCTTCATCAGCTTATAAATAGAGCCTCTGTAATTATCTTTCTTCTTCACACCATTAATGCTCTGCTTTAAGCTTTCTTTTTCAAGAACAGAGTGAGTTTCAAAAGTTACATTTATGGCAATATCTTCTTCTTCAGAAGATAGTGGTGAGTCTAATCATCATCAAAACTGCCTTCTTCAGTAAATAGTGTTCTTTAATAGTTTTGCAACTGTCTTTCAAAATTACTCAACAGTTTATAAACTTCAAACTAATGTGATGAATCACTCAAGTGGAAACTATTGTGCATATCATGGGTGCATCACAGATTCAAAATAATTGATTTGTGTTATGATATTTGTAAAGAAATAGTACTGTATGTTTAGCGTAGAAAAACATGTATAAAAAAGATTATTCATGAGCAATTTTTTAAGCTCGCCTTAAACTTTGGATAATTTAACAGAAAGCCATGGGCTTGAAGGAGAAAAGAAATGGTACTTTTTTACTCAAACGAAACGAAAGCATACAAAAGGAAAATCAAAATATACAAATATAGAAGTTCTTGATGGATATTGGGAGGTTAGTGGAGCTCAAAAGAAAATCATGAAACCCAGGACAAAAATTGCAGCTGGGTATAAGAAGCAACTTGTTTTCTATGAGTATGAAAGAGAAGGTCGTCGACCGGGTAAGAAGACCAATTGGATCATGCATGAATATAGAGTTAGTGATTCTCAAGAAAGTAGATTTTATCCTTTTTTTTAAAAAAAAATCTTTTATATTATAAGAGTTATTTAAATTTCGGTTTTTGTTTTTCAAACATCGTTGTTGTCATAAGGGGAAATCAAGCGAGACACAAACTCAAAAGGATTGTTCTACATCTTCACATGCTAATGATGGGAATGAGGAAAAGGCAAAGGTTGATCCGAAAACAGTAGAAGTTGATAGTGTCCAGAATAAGCGTCAGAAGCCTTCAGATGACAAAAGGGATGACAAGAAGGCTTGTGAATGATCGCTAGCAATTTAGTGGTTCTATGAATGTTTTGCATGATACTAGCTAACCAAAATTCTACAGTTCTAATGTTTAGCATAGCTTCTAATGGTTTCACCATTTCTAATTTCATTGGCTGAAGATTCTATTTGGAAGTTTGCAAATGAGAAGGTGAATGGTCCTCACAATGGAGTGTAGAATGCTATGGTTTGCTGTAATTGATGACCAGAAGAATCTCTCATCAAATAATCTAGTCTACAGTAGGTGGTGCTCTGTAGGATGCAGTGCTCTCTGTCATTGGCATTTCTTTTACTTTTTTGTTTCAATTAGTAGGCTTGGGTGTACATGCAGGAGTTGTTTAGCTGTGTCAGGGCTAATTAGCTTTGTTGTTTAGTTTAGGATTCTATACTTGTTCCTGTGTTTAGTCTGTATTGGCCTGTTGTGTAATTCCCGTTTCTCATCAACGAAAGTGTACTGATTCATCCAAAAAACAATGGTGATTGGTCCCTCTAGTACAGCACAACAAGGCAGCAATTTTGTACTTGATGAAAAGTATATGTTCTTTGCTAAAGTTTTGCACTGATTGTAAATCCAGGTTTTTTATTCATCTCAAGAAGTATTTTGAACAAATAATATTTTAGGAATTGAAAGTTTGAAATGGTAATGGAATCTGTATTTGATAACTCATTTAAGGTTGGACAGTTTAAGTCCTCAAGTCTATTACTGAATCAGGATGTTAACCAAGCAGTGCTCTGTTTCTCTCTGTTTCATGAGTTGGATTGTGTAGGATTCTGTTTTTTTAGTTGTGGTCTGGGCTTGGAAAGTTTGATTGATCACTTTGGGTTCCTTCTATCCTGTTCTGTAATTTGCCCCTGTTTCGATTAGTCTGTTTTGGTATATGGACTTGATGGTTTCTTTTAGATAAATCTCTCATTGATTCATCCAAAAAATATACACCTAAATTTTCATTTTTGGAAATTGCTTATCCTATATTTCTTTATTTGCTGCGTTTGGAATGATAAAATAATGTTTCTCCTTTTCCCCCTTATATATAAAATGTTGAATCACAAAATCATTCTAATTATATATGTAAAAGAACAATTATTGGCTTACTTTGTAATATCAATGTAAGATTAAACAAATGTACACAACATTGTACACATTTGCAAAAGTGATAATATTGTACATATTTGCATAAAAGTGTACAGTGTTGCACACATGTAAATCTTACATTGATAGTGCAATGTAAACTAACAATTTTCCTAAGTATAATCAAAGTAGGTAAAAACTTATATTTGATATCACTATTGCTGTATTGCCGATAGAAAGATAACTTGTGTTCAGTGTTTTACTTGAGTTCAGAGACATCTTTTAAGAAGATTTACATTTGAAAAAAAAAGTGTAAAACTCCCATCTTTATCTTTTATGTTTGGTACATATCATAAATATGCATGAGTTAGAGATGTTTGAACTACAAGAAGTTGCTATTCCTATGATATTTACTCGTTTTGTGATGGGTCCAGTCAACCTTGTAGAAATTGTAATTATCATTGATGATCAGTTTTGATTTTATTAAACTTGGACTTATCAATTATTTATTACCATTTTTTCTAAAGATAATCGATTGGATTAAATTCGGAATAATCAGAAATCCTATCATTTCAAGGTTGATAAAAGAGAGAGTGTGTGTGTGTGTGTTTCATAGTTACCTTTGTGGCAATGTCTTTTTCTCCAGAGAGCAGTATGGAGTTTTATCATGAGCAAAACAAGCAGACTTTGATGGTTTCTGACATAGCAAACCAAGTGGTTCCCGATATAAACCATACAACACATTCATCACCTAGTGTGGTTGATCATCCAGATGAGGAAAAACTAAAGGAGAAAAAGTTTCAATTAGAAGAGGATGAGTTGGCTTTACACAGACTCCTCAATGATTTCGATGGAGGAGCAGAGAAGGAGTACCACAGCTTTGAACATGCGGAACCCCCACCTGGGTTTAGGTTCAGCCCCACCGACATTGATCTAGTCATGCATTACTTGATCAGGAAGGTCTTGAATCATCCCTTGCCTTGGAATCGGATTGTGGATGTTCAACTCTATGACCACAGCCCCGAGTGGCTTGCAGGTTCTTCTCCAAACATACTTTATAAATTTTCTTTGATTGTTTTGAGTTGAAACTTGATCTTGTTCTTTTCTATTCCAATGCATCAGTCAATTTGATGATTTATATTGCATTGCGTTTAAGTTTCTTTTGTTAATTGTTATTAATCAAAAAGAAAGAATCATTGGTATATATGCTATATTATGTAGTAACTTTTTTACACACACAAACATATATATTGCATGGTGTTTAAGTTTCAGTTTTCTTTGATGTTTTGAGTTGGATAGATCAGTCATTTTGATAATTTTTCATGATCTTAAAGTTTCTTTTGTTAATTTTTATTAATCTGAAAGAGTGAATAATGGATATAGACAAAAATTGGAAAAATAAACAAACCCCTTTAGATAAAACCTCCATTAAGTTTTGAGTATAATACTTTTAAAAAAACCTATAGTACTACTTTATGTGTAAACTGTTGACACAAAATCTCTTATATTTTCTTATTAAAAAAATCTTAGGGAGGTTTGTTACACTGAAAAACCTCAAGTACTGTGAATACATATTTGTGCCATTATTTACATATGATCCACTATTGAATTTTTAGTCTCCTCAAAGAGTATTATATAATCCCATTATTAAGATTCCCCTCTTGGATCCATTTATAACATCTATTTTAAAATTCTGTTTATTTAAATATAATCCCTTCCCACATTAAAATACAATCTTAATTATTTTGAAACTGTCTTTCAAAATTACTCAACAGTTTATAAAATTGCTCAATTGGAAACCATGGTGCACCGGTACCTCACAATAATTGATTTGTGTTGTGATATTTATAAACAAATAGTACCATCTCTTTGGTATAGAAAAGCCTGTATAAAAAAAAAGTTCTATTCATATGCCAATTGCTTTATTTTATTTCATGCATGTTTTTCATGAGAAATTTTTTAAATGTAACATTTTGAATGACTAACAGAAGAATACAAGCAATATGGACAAAACAAATGGTACTTTTTTACTCCAAGGGAACGAAAGTATCGAAATGGAAAGCATCCAAATCGAGCTGCAGGTGATGGATATTGGAAGGCCACTGGAACTGACACGGCAATCAAATTCAAGGAACTTGTAGTTGGGTATAAGAAGAAACTTGTTTTCTATAGAGGAAAAGCTCCAAAGGGTGACAAGACCAATTGGATCATGAATGAATATAGAATTAATCATCCTCCTGTAACTAGTGCAAGTGAAACTGACATGAGGGTAAGTAGAATTTATTCTTTTGTTATAGCCTTTTTATATTACTAAAATATTATTTCAATGTCAGATTTCTTTTTCAAACATCATTGTTATCATTTATTTTAGATCTAACTGTTATTGAATTTTGTGTCTTGCAGTTGGATAAATGGGTTTTGTGTATGATTTATCAGAAAAATGAGAGCAAATCAAGCGAGACTCATACTCAAAAGGTTTATCCCACATCTTCACATGCTAATGATAGAAATGAGCCACTGAAAAATGTTGATATGAAAATAGTTGAACTTTTGGATTTTATAAATCAGTCCTACCAAAATGTACCTGCTTTTGCTCGTATGCATGTGAGTAGGTTCCCTAATGGGTTTCGAGCAATGGCTAGCAAATATGGAACTCTTCCTCATGATAATGTAACAAGTAGCTTTCCTAATCTGTTTCAAACTGTGGCTAGCAACTATGGAACTCTTCCTCATGATAATATAACTAGTAGCTTTCCTAATCTTTTTCAAACTTTGGCTAGCAACTATGGAACACCTAATGCTCATACCGTTAGTAACCTCCATAATCAGTTTCAAGGTGAGGCTAGCAATCATGAAACTGCTCCTCTAATGGTTGAACCCTTTTACTCTAGGCATCCTCTACTGCATTCTACAGAATTGAATGCAATGATTGGCAATTATGAGACTTCTATCAAGAAAGGTGAACCAATTTCCTATATGCCTACTTTAGGGCATTCGAGCTTTTCGACAAATGAATCTAATGGATACATGCCTTCAACTTCGGTCTTTGCCACAAATGAATGGAGTGAATACATGCATTTGACTTCAACCTTTTCTCCAATTGATCCTAGTCATTCGGTTGAATCAAGTGGAGATCAAGAAAACAAGGACACTTCAAAACATGGAGATTACATCTTAGCATCAGATCCAAAATTTTCCAACAACTGTCAAATAGATAATAATGTCCCAGATTATTAAGTGTCAAAAGCTTTCTTAAGTGTCAAAAGCTTTCTGATCATTATCATAATCCTTCTAAATGATTCTTACCAGCAGTGTAGGGTCGCTTTGAATGTTTAGTATGACGATACTAGCTAATAAGGAAGTTCTTATGGATTAGTTTGTCAAAGCTTAGGGTCTCTTTGAATCTTTAGAAAAAATGTTTTAGAAATGAAAGGTATAAATTTTTTGCCTACAGTTGTGTAAGTTCTTATTCAATATACCTATAGAACAGGAAATCAAATTGCAAATTGTGTCGCACAGGTCAATACCAATTGTCATTTAGCAAGAAATTTGAGTTTGCCAAATTATGATTTATTATGAGTTTAGCTATTTTACTTTCCTTTTATTAAGAGGACATCATCATTTTTTTAATTTATATCTTTTATATAACCCAAACCCTATATTTTAGGTAATGATACTGACATTGAAAAAATCTTGCATTTATTTAATCAGAAGCTTCTTAAGTTTCTATCAGGTTTACTTGAATTTGGATTTGTTCATTGTTTCTTCTTATATGATCGATCAAACCAAATTTAACCAAAATCAACTATATATTTGAAATTAAATTGCGTCCAATAAGATTTTTTTTTTCCCAAATACACTTAATTAATTGCTTTCTTTAATACCAAACTTTCACAGATCTTGAATCGATGACCCATTTTACATTGTGGTTTGATTTAGGATCCAACAACCTGATACAAGAAATCAACATGACGTAGTACGTTAGTACTATACGCGATGAAGTATATACAGTATATAAAAGGTATGCATTTCAATTTTTTTAAAATATTCTAAAAATAATACATAAAAAATGAAAATGAAATACACGTAAATAGACCTAAGTAATTGTATATTACAATTTTGAATGAAAAATTAGGGACTAAGAATGAATATATATGTGTGTGTTTCTCAAAAAAAAAAGAAAAAAGAATGACTATATTTTTTTATTTTGTATAATAATATTTCAAAATAAAAAGAATGACATACTTATGTCATCTTAATGGGTCCAAATCTTCTATTCCACGCTTCTTGCTCCAGTATATGCTCCACAAATAAAAATATGCCACATGTCCATCTACTTTTTTAAAATGCTAAATTTATGACTTCTATTATTTCAATTTCCTAAAATAAATAAATAAATAACCCATCATATTTAAGTAATTGAAGAACTAGAAGGCATAAATTTAGCATTTAATAAAATAAATGGACACATGACATGTTTTTATTTGTGAAATATATAGTGGAGTAGGAAGAGTGTGATAGAAAATCAACTAATCGACTATTTAATATGTTAGTGTATATATGCATATATTAAATTTTGAACTGTATTTTTAAGGAAAATATATAATCAATTAATGAAGGAGATAATGTTCAAAATATTCCTTCATTCACCTACTTTTTTTTCATTCACTTACTTAGCATATAATCCAAAATAATAAAAAAATATTTATTATCTCATATTATTATAATTCATTATAATTATAATTTTTTTTATTTGAAATCTAATATACAAACGTACAAATGATATATCGCAATAAGATCTAGTCATTCACAATTTGATTAAAAAAAATACCGAATAGACGGGAAATTTTTTTTAAAGGTTACAATAAAATTATAAAATTTTATGATTATAGTTTGGCCCATTTATGAATACCATAGTTTGACCCCCAAGTGAAAATTTGTAGCTCCGCCATTGTCTTATCTCTCCCTTTTCTTTTCCCTCATGGAATTTGCTTTATTTTTTTTCCTTATGTGTGTTAGGAAATATTTCTTTCTTTCTTGTATATGTTTTTTTCTTTAGAAAAAATTAAAGAAAATATGATTTAGTGGGATTCTAATCAGAAAGGATTTAAATATGAAATAAAATTTAAATTCAATTTTATATATATGTGTGTGTGAAGTGTGAAAAGTTTATACGGCAATCCTTCAAAAAATGAAAATTTTATATGGCATAATAAGTATAATAAATTTATAATATACTATACATATGTTTATTTACTAACAACATAGAAATGAATATATCAATTGCTTTGTCTTTTCTTTTTCCTTTTTTTTTTCTTTGTGTTTTCAGTTTTCACTGTATACTTAATCACATACGTGGCATTTGGGTTAAAAATTAAGTACTCAATTTTAAAATTGTAGTACCGTAATCTAGAATAGATACTAGATAGAAATATAACTTAAGAAAAAATATATAGAATTTTTAAAAATCAGTTTTTGATTTTTTTAAAAAAATTATTATCAAGATTTTATTAAACTTGGACTTATATCACATTAGCTAGTCGGTTAGTCCGTTTTTTTACCCAAAAGATTATAAATAAAGATTGAATCAAATGTGTAATCATATTTTCCAAAGTACCATCACTCCAAGAAACAGAGAGTTTCATGAATTAAGTTCGTGACGAAGTTGTCTTCTTCTTCTTCTTCTTGAGAGAGTTCCAAGTATGGAGTTTAATGATGAGCAAAGCAAGCCGAGTTACCAAGTTCCTGCTACCACTGCCCAAGTGGTTTCCAATATAAGCACTAGTATTACAACACAAATGCCACAACCCCTGAATGCACCAACCAGCAATGTTATAAGTTCATCTTCACCTGTTGTGATTGATCTTGATCCTGATGGCGAGAAAGACAACCACGGCATTAGTTTTGAAAATCAAGATCCCCCACTTGGGTTCTGCCGCAGTGATCTTGAGCTTCTTACTTTGTACTTGAAGAGGAAGGTCCTCAATCAACAGCTTCCTTCGAACAAGATTGTGGAAGTTGAACTTTATAACCACAGCCCCGAATGGCTTACAGGTTTTGGTTTTTCTTGAAAAATATATATACCCAAATGGTTTCTTTTTACTTTTCTTTAATTTTTTTTTGAGTTGGATGATGGAAGAAACTTGTTCTTTTCCAATGCTGAAAGTTTATTTTGCTAAAAGAAAGAAAGAATCATGGGATATGACATGCCATATTGTGTAAAATACATGCATGTACGTTTCAGTTAGAACTAGTATACTACACAATCTTTTAATGTCAAAAGACCTAGTAAAGGTGCATTATTTACATGGCTTTGATATTTGTTTTTACTCTGTTTTTGTTCATTGGATGATTGACTCTTAAGTTTTAACAGGACAACACCCACAATCAAGTGAAAATGAATGGTACTTTTTTACTTCAGTGGAGGGAAAGAATCTAAAGAAGAGTAGGGTAATCTGCCAAAACCAATCTACCAATGATGGATTTTGGGAGGCCTTTGGTGGTGAGCTGCAAATACAAGAGAATGGAATTGTAGTTGGGTTTAAGAAGCAACTACATTTTTATAAAGGAAAACCTCCAAAAGGTGTCCCTACCAAGTGGGTTATGGATGAATATAGACTTGAAGTTCTTCCTCAAACTGAAAGGAGTGAAAATGGGATGATGGTATATAGATCTTATCCTTTGTATTAGCTCTTATACCATTAAAATGCTGTTTGAACTTTCTTTAAGCTTTTGTGATTTTCTTCCGGCATCATTGTTGCCATCTATTGTAATTAACTATCTTTGAATTTTGTATCATCCAGTGGGATGAGTATGTTTTATGTAGGATTTATAAGAAAAGTAATGAAAATTTGAGCAGAATTTGTAATAATCCTGTGGTTCGTCCAAAGTTTCCACCTTACGATGTGCAAGGAATGCATCGCCCTACTGAAGAATATGCTAATAAGTTGCAAGCAAAGCGTGCCAATGACAGAACTCAGATGGTTGAACCAATTCCTGCTATGCTTTCTTCTCCAAATAAATCAAGTAGAAATGCTAATGCTACTCAAGCAGTTGGCTATTATGGAGGCCCTCCTCAGATGGTTGAACCAACTCCTAGGATTTATAAGAAAAGTGATGCAAATTTGAGTAGAATACATATTAATCCTGTGATTCCTGTGCTTCCTGGGCTTCACTTTGATCCAAGATATGTGCAAAAACATCTACTTTTTGAAAAATATTTGCAAGCAGATCGTGCCACTGCCACAAAAAGAACTCAGATGGTTGAACCAATTCCTGCTATGCTTTCTTCTCCAAATAAATCAAGTAGAGATGCTAATGCCACTCAAGCAGTTGGCTATTATGGAGGTCCTCCTCAGATGGTTAAACCAACTCCTAGGATTTATAAGAGAAGTGATGCAAATTTGAGTAGAATACATATTAATCCTGTGATTCCTGTGCTTCCTGAGCTTCACTTTGATCCAAGATATGTGCAAAAACATCTACTTTTTGAAAAATATTTGCAAGCACATCGTGCCACTGCCACAAAAAGAACTCAGATGGTTGAACCAATTCCTGCTACGCCTTCTTTTCCCAAATCAAGTAGATATGCTATTGCTAATGCCATTCAAGAAGTTGGCTCTTATCGAAGTCCTCCACAGATGATTGAACCAATTCCTAGTATGCTTTCTGCCATTAAAGAAGTTGGCTATTATGGTGGTCCTCCTCAGATGGTTGAACCAACTCCTAGTATGCTTTCTCTTCCAAATGAACTAAGTGGACATGCTAATGACTCTCAAGCAGTTGGAAATTATGGAAATCCTCCGCAGATGGTTGAACCAACTCCTAGTATGCTTTCTCTTCCAAATGAACTAAGTGGACATGCTAATGACTCTCAAGCAGTTGGAAATTATGGAAATCCTCAGATGGTTGAACCAACTCCTAGTATGCTTTCTCTTCCAAATGAACTAAGTGGACATGCTAATGACTCTCAAGCAGTTGGAAATTATGGAAATCCTCCTCAGATGGTTGAACCAATTCCTGGCATGCCTTATTTGCCAAGTGAATCAAGTGGACATGCTAATTACTCTCAAGTAGTTGGCAATTATGGAAATCCCCCTCAGATGGTTGAACCAACTCATAGTATGACTTATTTTCCAAATGAATCAAGTAGATATGCTAATAACTGTCAAGCAGGTGGCAATCATGGAACTCCTCCTCAGATTGAACCAATTCCTGGTATGCCTTCTGTTACAAACGAATCTAGTGGATATGTGCATTCAAATTTTCCCCCGAATGAATTGAGTGGACACCAAGAAGATTGCAACCATACAAATCCTGAATTGCAATTTGATTTCTGTGGCATCGATGACCTTGCACCATGGATGAATATGGATGATATTCTCCCAAATAAGCATCGGAAGCTTTCAGATGACAATAATCGCCGTAAATGATTACTAGCAACTTAGTGGGCCTTTGAATATTTAGCATGATACATGCTAGCTGACTAAAGTTTTATACTTCTAATGATTACCCATTGACATAGTCATCACCTTGTGAAGCATAGCCTATATTGTTGCAACATTTATACTTACATTGGCTGAATATACTATTTGGAAGTTAGCAAAAGAGAAGGAGAATGGCCCTCACAGTAGAGTGTAGAATGCAATGGCTTGCTGTAATTGATGACCAGAAGACTCTCTCATCTAATGCTCTAGTTTACTGTAGGTGCTCTATAGACTATAGTGATGTAATGGTCTCAGTCATTGGCATTTTTTTTTCTTTTTTGTTTCTATTAGTAGGTTTGGCTGCACAGAACAGGAATTGTTTTGCTGTGTCAGGGCTAATAGCTCTATTGTTTAGTTTGGGATTCTATAGCTATCGTTCCTGTTTTTGGTCTGTATTGTCCTGTTGTGTAATTCTTGTTTGTCATCAATGAAACTATACTGATTCATCCAAAACATAATGGTGATTGGTCCTCTTTTGAACTTAATGGACAGTGTTTGTTCTTCGTGAAAGTTTTGTACTGATTGTAAATCCTGGTTTTCGATTCACCCGATAAGTATTTTAAACATCAAATTTTTAGAAATTGAAAGTTTAAAATGGTAATAAGATCTGTATTTGATAACTCATTTAAGGTTGAACAGTTCATATCCTTAAGTCCATGACTGAATCAAGATGTTCACCAAGCAGTGCTCTGTTTCATGAGTTGAATTGTGTAGGATTCTGTTTCTCTGAGTTGTGTTAAGGGCATGTATAGTTTAATTTATCACTTTGGGCTCCTTCAATCCTGTTCTGTAGTTTTGTGGCCTGTCTATTTTGCTATATGGCTTTGTTCTGATGGTTTTTTTTTTTTCCCCTTTTTTAATAGATATCTTATTGATTCATCCAAAAAAATAAAGGTACACATAAATTTACCTAAGGTTCAAGAAATTTATATTTCTACTTCAAATTTATCATGAAAAGTTTCAAGTTATTTAAAATAAAATTTAATGTTTATCTCTTCTCTATATATTAAGAAGATTCAAAAAAGTTAGTTATGATTTCAAAAAATGTCAAAAATACCTCTAATTTGATTCTTATTCTTAAAAAATATAAAAGGGGTTAAAATTGTAATTCAACAAAATTCAAAAAAAAAAAAAAAAACCTACCAAAGAAATTTTTTTTCTAAAAATTAGTATACTTTCTATTTAAATATATTTCACGCACATTTGATACATTTGTTTCTTTAAAACTAGCACACACTAAACCCAATTTACTCCATTTCAAATCTTAAATTTTAGTTTCTTAAAAATTCATTCATGTGTAACCTCACTAACAATAAATAAATTCAAATTAAAAAATTACATTAAACTCAAAATAAATAAATAAAAGTCTCATCGCGCGTGTGATGAGACTAGTTTTAATTATTATGTTGATTATATTTCACAATTTTATGTTTGAGTATAATTTACCAAAATCCATGAATTATGCTAGTGTCAAGTGGCTCAAAATATGAAAATATTACACATAAAAAATAAATAAATTTTTTTTCTTTTGTCATATACCTCTATAATATAATATATAATTATCAGGATTCCTGTATTGATTCTTGGTAAACCCAAAAGAAGCTCATAGCAGTAAAGGTCATGAACAAAGGGATCAAAACGATGTTGTGCAAGCCCAAAACGACGTCGCACAAACTTCATTCATACGGTGTCGTATCTTAGAGAGACACACACACACACAAACACACAACATCAGAACGATGCCGTTTGATACTTATCCAAAATAACCGTGCGAATCATCGGTTATAAAATTAGTTAAGAGCGGTTAAGAGTTTCCCTCCTCTTTTATGTTCCATTACTCTGTTTTTGTATATAAAAAGGAACAGAGTAAATCATCTTCTTATTGTGTTGTAAAGATTCGAAAATTTCTTTCAAGATTTTAACTAAGCAGAGCGAGTGACTTTTTTTAAAAAGTTTATTTCGTTTTGTGGCAATGTGTATTCCTCTAGAAATTAGTAGTGAGTCTGATCATGACTCTGATCACACTAATAATTATGAATCAGAATCACCAACTTCACCTCTGTACTCACCAAGCAGAGACACAAGTTTTTCTTCATCTCCATCCTCGGGCACGTTTTACTTCGATGATGACGAGGGCGAAGAATCAGATGAGGAAGAGGAAGAGGAAGAACCAGACGAGGAAGAGGGAAACCAATCTTTAGAAGAGGTGGATGTGTCGGTTTTAGAAACATTCCTCAATGATAAACTACATCAGCTAGGTGAGGAGCCACAAATGGAGTACCCCAAATTAGACATCATACCCGGGTGTATGTTTTGCCCCAGTGACTACATCCTCATTGTGCATTATTTGATCAACAAGGTCTTGAATTATCCCCTGCCTTGTGATTTTGTTGAGGATGCTGAAGAACTCTATAACCACAACCCTGAGTTGATTGCAGGTTCTTCTTGAAACGTGTTTCTTTTTAGTTTTCTTTAATTCTTTGCTGGGTTTCTTTTCAATTTTATTTGATTGTTTTGAGTTGAATGGATCAGCCAGTTTGATAATTTTGCATGATGTTGAAGTTTCCTTTGACAAATGTAAATGATTTGAAAGAAAGAATCATTGGCAAGCCATACTATGTAGTCACTATCGGTTACATACATGTATGCTTTGCTGGGTTTCTTTTTAATTTTCTTTGATTGTTTTCAGTTGAATGTATCAGTCAGTTTGATAATTTTGCATGATGTTAATGTTTCTTTTTCTAATTGTAATTTATTTTGAAAGAAAGAATCATTGCCAAGCCATATTATGTGCTAATATACATGTATGCTTGACTGCTTTTTTTTTTTTTTTTTCTTTAATTGTTTTGAGTTGAATGGATCAGTCAGTTTAATTTTAAATTTTTTTTTGCTACTTGTAATTAATCTAAAAGAAAGAATCATTGGCAGGGCACATCCTTTAATTTTCATTGCATACCATCTCTTTTTTTTTTAATATAATCTCTTCCACATTACAACCTTGTCTTTTAAGTAAATCGTGTTCTTTATTCTTTAATTCTTTTGCAACTCTCTTTCAAAATTACTCAACAGTTTATAAACTTCAAACTAATGTGATGAATCACTTAAGTAGAAACTGTTGTGCATGGATGCATCATGGATTCATAATAATTTATCTGTGTTTTGATATTTGTAAAGAGATAGTACTGTATGCTTGGTGTAGAAAAACATGTATAAGAAAAGATTTTTCAAACAAGTTGTCATGAGCAATTTTTTAAGCTCGCTTTTTTTCTTTTGTTAACATATATAATAAAAAAGCAAAGTAAAAATATAACATTTTGGATGATTTAACAGAACAATACGGCAACCGTGAAGAAAAAGCATGGTACTTTTTTGCTCCAAGGAAACAAAAGTATCAAAATAGAAAACGTCCAAATCGGGTAGCTGGTAATGGATATTGGAAGGCTATGGGAGCTGACAAGGCAATTAAATCTAGGGAAATTGTAATTGGGCATAAGAGGAAACTTGTTTTCTATGAAGGAGAACCTCCAAGTGGTGACAAGACAAATTGGATCATGCACGAATATAGAATTGATCATCCTATAACTGAAAATGACATGAGGGTAAGTAGATTTATCCTTTTGTTTTAGCTTTTATATTATTTGAATTTTAATTATTATATATATATTTCAAAAGTCACTGTTGTCTTCTATTGTAAATCTAACTATTATTGAATTTTGTGACTTCCAGTTGGATAAATGGGTTTTATGTAGGCTTTATCGGAGAAATGTGAGAAGTTGATATTGTCCCAAATAAGCGTTGGAAGCTTTCAGATGAGAAAAAGGCCTTGTGAAGGATTACTAGCAACTTAGTGGCTCTTTGAATGTTTAGCACGATACTAGCCAACCAAAATTTTATAGTTTTAACGATTGACACAGCCATCAGTTTGTGAAGCATACTGTTTCACCATATCTAATTACATTGGCTGAAAGATACTGTTTGGTAGTTTGCAAAAGAGAAGGTGAAGGGTCCTCACAGTGGAGTTTAGAATGCAATTGTTTGCTGTAATTGATGGCCGGAAGACTCTCTCATCTAATGCTCTACTGTACATTACGTACTCTGTAGTGATGTGATGGCCTCTATCATTGGCATTTGTTTTACTCTCTCTTTTTTTTTTTTTTTCAATTAGTAGGCTTGGCTGTAAGGTACAGGAGTTAATTAGCTCTGTTGCTTAGTTTGGGATTCTTTACCTGTTGTTCTTGTGTTTGTCTGAATTGTCCTGTTGTGTAATTTTGGTTTCAAAAAATGGTGATTGGTCCTCTCTACAGGCCAACAAGTGCTGCAGCAATTGAGATTTTGAACTTAATGAACAGTAATTGTGCTGATTGTAAATCCTGTTTTTTGATTCATCTCAAGAAGTATTTTGAACAATAAATTTTTAGGAATTGAAAGTTTGAAATGGTAATGGGATCTGTATTTGATTATTTCTTTAAGGTTGAACAGTTCAAGTCCTCAAGTCTATTATGAATCAGGATGTTAACCAAGTAGTGCTCTGTTTCAATGAACTGTGTAGAATTCTATTTCTTTGAGTTGTGGTCATGGCTTGTCTAGTTTAAAATATTAAATCACAAATTCTTTATCATTATCTGTATATATCTAAAAGTTGAAACGTAGTATTTATTTTTGCTACGTTCCAGTTGAGCCACATCAACATCCATGTCATTATCTTTTTTCTTTTTCAATTTTCCTACGCTCCAGTTGCAGGGATTTCACTATTATTAGGGAAAAATACAAAGTGCGGCTACAAACAATTTTCTCTCTCAAGAACGACAATAACAACAACCGACCAAAAAAAACCCTATTCTACATCCTGCGAGTGCTCCGGCTTGGGCCTGTTGGCCCAAGCCTCCACTCTATGGACTAAGCCTTAGATAATCTCCCATTAAAAACTACGCAACATTATTCGAGTCGGATCGTCAATTGGATCAAACATAAACTAGGCTCCACAAAACCCAACATCTCTCTCTCTCTCAATTTTTTTGGTAGATTTTTTGTTTTTCTTATATCACTGATTAAGGTTGATAATTTTGTATATTCTTTAAAACTCTACTTTAGGTTAATGCGATTTAGTTTAGTTTTTTAGATTTTTTTTTTTTTTTGTTCTCTTTGATTGTTAAATTTGATTTTATTGCGTTATAAAGAATTAAATATAATATATAAAAATATAATATTATTCTATTACATAGCATGATTTAGATAATTTGTTATTTATTGTAATTTGGTATTTATTCTATTACACATCATGATTTTTTATAATGCTCAATTTAGATGTTAAACTATGAGACTTTACTAATTTTTGTTTATTTTTTAATCATTTGTGGTGGAAAAAGTACTCTATATGTTGTATTAGAAGTACTCTATATATAATGCCTTTTTGGATTGTAGGTAGAAAAATAAGGTTTGAGAAAATTTGTTTAAAACTAAAAGAATAATTTCCAAATTTTATATTCTTTTTAATGATTCACAAAATGTTATAAATAACTTTTATTAAAAAATGAATATTTTTCGTTAACTTGCCTTTTAAATTTTTGAGAAAAATTATATTGTTTTCATTTTGGTACGACAAAATTTATATTTATGATTTATAATTATTATTATATTACATTTATAATTATTCCTATAATAAATAAAAATATGATTATGAAATACATTATTTTTTATTAAATTAGTTTAAATTGTATAAATTAATAAAACTACCATAAAAATGATTATCACGCGCAACGCACGGGTTCGCGGCTAGTATATTTAAAAACAAAAAACTTACATAAAAGGGAAGATCATTGTTTCACATGAGCTTAGAGACATTTTTATGAAAACTTACATTAAAAAAAAGGGTGTAACAATCCTATCTTATGTCTAATGAGATACCTTAACAGATTTAAACAATCATATTGGCGACAAAAGTATTTAGGTTGAGTCAAAGTTAAAATATTCTTTTACAAGTTTTATACATTTAATTATAGAAAATATGTGTTTTCAGCATTCTTTTTTGTTTAGTATAGTAATCATGATTTATTTTTTACTATCAATTTACTACAAAATGCTTATAAATTGGTGCTGCATATGAATATAATTGATACAACTTAATTTCTTTTCTATGATTGATATCATATAAATTTATAAAAGATGAGGCTAGTTCATAGTATTAGCCTTAAAAAGATGTACATGTAATATACGGTTAGGCATATTTTTATATTATCTTAACAAAATATAAAATTGAAGTCGGTCTCTCTTTTTTTCCCTCTTTTTTTTTTTTTTCTCTACTTCACTTCACGAAGTCCTCTTTTTTCGGAATATATGATCTAATTGTATTAAATATATCTAAGGATAAGGAGTTTAGTGTTTACCCAATAACTCCGGAGGTGGTGTCCTATGCTCACAAAGATACTTGAAAATAGAGTCTGAAACGGAGTGGACTTCTTTACAAAGTATAAAAGGAGAAATAGAAAGCCAGAGAAGAGTATGGAGTCTAATCATGTTCATCAGCAAAGCAAGCCGATTATGATGGCTAATCATAATCAGCAAAACAACAATCCGAGTCTCATGGCTCCTGGTATCACAAACCAGGTCATGATTTCCAATATAAACCCTTCAACACAATCACCACAAGCCCTGAACGTGCCAAGAAGCAGCACAAGTACATATTCATCACCACCAAGTGTGGTTATTGATCCTCCTGAACCTTATCTTGACGATGAAGAAGAGCAAGAGGAAGAACCTAACCAACAATCTGAAGAGGTGGATGAGTTGGGTTTAGAAAGAATACTCAATAAATTGCTTCTTGAGTATGATGACGAACCAGAGAAACAGTACCACAACTTTGATAATGTACATCCCCCACCTGGCTATAAGTTCAACCCCACTGACTTTGATCTCATCATGTCTTATTTGGTCAAGAAGTACTTGAATATACCCCTGCCTTGGAATTCAATTGTGGATGTTGAACTCTATAACCACAGCCCTGAGTGGCTTGCAGGTATCTTCTTGAAACATGTTTCTTTCAAGTTTTCTTTAATTCTTTTGACTTGAATGGAACCTATTCTTTCATTAATTCTTTTTGATGAATATATTGCTTGGTAATTGTTATAATCTGAAAGAAAGAATCATTGGTAGTTACTAGTTTACATACGTTTTTTTTTTTTTAATAGAACTTGTAAAGTTTACCAATCAGAAAGAAATAATCATTGCTATGCCGTATTATGTAGTATACATATATGTATGTCTTACTGGGTTTCTTTCCAGTTTTCTTGTTTTAAATAGATATATAGTACGTCTGTTTGGTGTAGAAAAATAAGCAAAAATGTTCTATTCATATGAGAATTGCACTTTTTATTTCATGTTTTTTTTAATTTTTGTTAACATATATAAAAGATATAAAAGAGCAAGTCTAAATATAACATTTTGGATGATTAACAGAAGAGTACAGGAAATCTGATGAACAAGAGGAATTGTACTTTTTTACTCCAAGGTATCGAAAGTATCCAAATGGAAAACGTCCAGATAGAGCAGCAGGTGATGGATATTGGAAGGCTACTGGAGCTGACAAAGAAATCGAATCCAATAAGGGAATTACAGTTGGGTATAAGAAGACACTTGTTTTCTATAGAGGAAAAGCTCCAAGTGGTGACAAGACCAATTGGATCATGTACGAATATAAAATTAAGCACCCTCCTCTAACTAGAAGTAGTGAAAATGACATGAGGGTAAGTAGATTTTATCATTTTGTTTTAGCTTTAATATTATTTAAATGTTATTTGAATTTTTTATTTCTTTATTTCTTTTTTTTTTCCAATCATCATTGTTGTGTCTTCCAGTTGGATAAATGGGTTTTGTGTAAAATTTATGAGAAAAATGAGAGCAAATCATCAAGCAAGGCTAATACTCGAAAGGCTTGTTCCAAATCTTCACGTGCTAATGATAGGGATGAGCCAATGACAAATGTTGATCCAACACCAATGAAGCGTCATATAAATCAGTCCTTCCACCAAAATGCACATGCTCATGCTCATGCTCTTGCTAATCAAATTCAAGCAATGGCTAGCAATTATGGAACTCTTCATCCTGCTCATATGGCGGCTAGTAGGTTCACTTTTGATCAGTCTGGAGCAATGGCCGGCAATTATGGAACTCCTCCTGCTCATACGGCTAATATGTTACCTGATCAATCTCAAGCAATGACTAGAAGGTTCTCAAATCAGTCTCAAGTAATGGCTATCAATCATGGAACTGCTCCTCTTTCTCCTATGGCTAATATGTTCCCTAGTCAATCTCGATCTCGAGTAATGACTAGCAATCATGGAACTCCTCCACCTGCTCATATTGCTAGTGGGTTCCCTAATCAGCCGCGAGCAATGACTAGCAATCATGGAACTCCTCCACCTGCTCATATGGCTAGTAGGTTCCCTAATCATCCTCAAGCAATGACTAGCAATCATGGAACTCCACCTGTTCATATGGCTCGTAGGTTTTCTAATCAGCCTCAAGCAATGGCTTTCAATCATGGAGCTAGTAACTTCTATAATCATTTTCAACCAATGACTGGCAATTATGAAACTCCCCAGGCCTTTGAACCATCTGACTCTAGGAATCCTTCAATGCATTATTCAGAATCAAGTGCAATTGTTGTCAAATCTGAAACTTTCATACAGAAAGGTGATGAGCTCAGTTCCTATATGCCTCCTTTACGGCATTCAAACTTTTTTACAACTGAATCAACTGGGTACACGCCAGCCTTTTCTACAAATGAAAGGAGTGATCAAGACTCGGATATTATTTCAATCTGTCCTTCAAATGATACGAATGGATACCTGCAATCTATACCAAATGCATTGAGTGGACATCAAAATGACGACAGTTCAAATCCTAGGGGCTACAACAATTATCAAATGGATGCTGAAATCCCAAATAAGCATCAAATGCCTTCAGATGATCATAACCCATGTAAATGATTATTACCAGCAACATAGGGTCTCTTTGAATGTTTAATAGATACTAGCTAATTAAGAACTTTTTACGAATCCGGATAGGTTAATTTGAACTTTCATTTGGTTTCATTATCTTCATATTTCTTTTCCTTTATTCTAGAATTTGGATTGCATGAATTGGAAACCAAGCCATGGTTTGGAAATACTGGTTATTGTCCCATTTTTTTCTTCTATTTTATATTCCGTCAATCACAACTTGTCATGTGTTCTTTTTATTTTATTTTTAATTTTTATTAAAAAAAGCTCAAAGTTTAAAAAGGAAAAAAATTTAACACATGACATACCTGCAACTTGTTATTCAATACAAACCATAATTATCTAGTTCTCTAGTTCAACTAACGAACCACTTATATAGAATATATGTAATATAGAATATCCAAAATATTTTAAAGTAATAATATGAAGTAATGTTGCAATAACATGAAGTAATGTTGCAATAACATAAAGGGATTTTTGCTAAATTAATGATGTAATACAAAATTAAGGGGATGGAGAATTCAAACTATAGAGAAAAAGTTACATAAATTAGAAATTAGTTATTATGTGGTGTAATATCTTCTAAAAAATATGTGATGTAATAAGTTAATTGTTTGTTTAATCATTTATTTTTTTGCTGAAATTTTTAATCATAATTTTTGTTTCTACATTGGTTTGGAGTTAGCAGAAAAAATTTGTAATTTCATGTAAATGTTTAGCTTTAATTTTTTTTTTGAGAAAAATGTAAATGTTTAGTTGGCTTATGAAAATATCATCTAAAATTTATGATGTCACATTTATGTTATTCAAGTATGATAGTGGTAAGTTAAACACTCAGTAAAAATAGTGATATCCTATTAATAGAATTAGCCATGGTCTCACGTGATGCGCGGATAATGCTTTAAAATGTGACGCGAAAAACTTATATAGAATATCCAAAATATTTTAAAGTAATAATAAGAAGTAATGTTGTAATAACATGAAGAGATTTTTGTTAAATTAATGACGTAATATAAAATTAAGGGCATGAAGAATTTAAATTATAGAGAAAAAGTTACATAAATTAGAAATTAGTTATTATGTGGTGTAATATCTTCTCAAAAAAATGTGGTGTAATAAGTTGATTGTTTGTTTAATCATTTATTTTTTTACTGAAATTTTTAATCATAATTTTTGTTTCTACATTGGCTTGGAGTTAGCATAAAAAATTTGTAATTTCATGTAAATTTTTAGGTTTTTTTTTTTTGACAAAATTGTAAATGTTTAGTTGGCTTAATGAAATATCATCTAAAATTTATGATGTCACATTCATGTTATTAAAGTATGATAGTGGTAAACCAAAAAACTCCCTAGGCCATCGATTTACCCCGCTATGGGCCCATCCATCGCAAACAGTGATTAGTCTCTAGTTAAAAGTTTTGAAAAAATACTGTGGGAAATCAAAAAGTAAAAAATAAAAAATTTAAACACTTGGTGAAAATAGTGATATCTTATTAATAAAATTTTATTATAATCTAAATATGTAAAGAAGTTGAGATGTAAAGTTAAATGAAAAATTACTCTTATAAAGCGCCATATGATAGAATCACATGGTCTCTCATGTGATATTTTTTATTTCTTATATTTTTTTTAAAAAAATCATATAAAATTCTTATATATATATATATATATATATATATAGTGCATACTTATAGATAATTAATGTATATTCACTTCATTGACACATTCAATGAACTAAATTTTTTACATAAATGTAAATTTTGATGTGGTTGAAACCTAAATCAAAGAAGCTCAACGAATGTGCCACTTGGCAGAACCTCATGCTCTCCCACATGAGGTCTCTGCTTATATATATATATATATATATATATATATATATATATATATATATATATATATATATTGATTGATTGGGTTTTCTATTTTTAAAAAGTAGTCATTTTTGTAGAGATTAACTTTTGGTATAATTGTCAGGAACAACCCATATTTTATATAATAGTAAAAAGAAGTTACTATTATCTATTGGGTAATAGTATTAAAAAAAAAAAAACTTAATAAAAAGAGGTAAAACAAATACTAAATTTATATAATAGTAAAATGAAGTTACTATGATCTATTAAGTAGCAGTAAAAAAATCTTAATGAAAAGAGGTAAAAAATGCTAAATGCAACATTAGAACGCCACGTGGCAGGAACTCATGACATAATCCAAATATGTAAAGAAGTAGAGGTGTAAAGCTAAATGAAAAACTATTCTTACAAAGTGCTACATGACATAATCGCATGGTCTCTCAAGTGATATTTTGTTTTTCTTATATATATATATATATATATATATATATATATATATATATATATAATTAGTGCATACTTATAAATAATTAATGTGTATTAACTTCATTGACATATTCAATGAATTAAAAATTTTACATAAATATAAACTTTGATGAGGTAGAAGCCTAAATAAAAGAAACTCAACGAATGTGCCACTTGACAAAACCTCATAATCTCTCACATGAAGTCTTTGCTTTTATATATATAGTGATATCCTATTAATAAAATTTTATTATAATCTAAATATATAAAGAAGTTGAGATGTAAAGTTAAATGAAAAATTACTCTTATAAAGCACCATATGATAGAATCACATGGTCTCTCACGTGATATTTTTTCTTTCTTATATATATATATATATATATATATATATATATATATATATATATATATATTTTTTTTTTTTTTTTTTTTAAAAACCATATAAAATTCATATATATATAGTGTATACTTATAGATAATTAATGTGTATTCACTTCATTGACACATTCAATGAATTAAAAGTTTTACATAAATGTAAATTTTGATGAGATTGAAGCCTAAATCAGAGAAGCTCAACAAATGTGCCACTTAGTAGAACCTCATGCTTTCTCATATGAGGTCTCTGCTTTTATATATATATATATATATATATATATATATATATATATATATATATATATTGATTGATTGATTGGGTTTTCTATTTTTAAAAAGTAGTTCATTTTGTAGAGATTAACTTTTGGTATAATTGTCAAAAACAACCCATATTTTATATAATAGTAAAAAGAAGTTACTATCATCTATTGGGTAACAATATATAAAAAAAACTTAATAAAAAGAGGTAAAAAAAATACTAAATTTATATAATAGTAAAATGAAGTTACTATGATCTATTAAGTAACAGTAAAAAAAACTTAATGAAAAGTGTGCGGGGTAAAATCTATCGAATAAACATTTGGGTTTTGGGCCTGATTGACTAGTACCAGTTTGTTTTTGTCAGGGAGGCCTCTAAACCCACGAGTCGGCTTACACTACAATGGTCCGAGAAGTTGTCCGAAGATGAATGTCTCCTCAGACGGGCTCGGCAAAGATCCTGGGATTTGCTAAATGGGTTGAAGGCAAAATCCTGGAAATAACTGGTGGGTCAAAGGGCGATCCCAGCACACTCTAGACGCAAAGATGTGAGAGAAATATCTAAGGAAAAGACTGTTACCTCCACATTAAAGACCATGCATCTACCTCACTAGCTGCATTAATGGGGAAATGACATCTGAACAATAGAATTCAGCATTCCTGCTATTGTTTGAAGACTTCAAGAAAGTGGCGGATGGGATAAGTATCTAAGGGGAAAATTTGTATGACACATGGAGGAACTAGTGAAAAAGAAGTATATAAGGAGACAAGAGAGGAAAGAGAGGGGGATCTACACTTTCTGCTAAGAAAAAATATAGGAACTAAGGATTGTAACTTTGGTCTAGAAAGAGAATATTTATATGAATCGTCCTCGGCTTACGTCCGAGGAGATCTATTTGTCATATTTGTTCATCATTTGCACAGATTGTATCACTCTAACCTGTTAGTCAAACTTCCAACATCCCGAACCTAGATTTCAAACACATACTTTACAAATTTTATTGTATAAGGCTCTTTTGGGCCTGAGCCCAACAATCGTTTTTGGGTCCGCGTACAATTGTGCACCTACAAAAAGTAATAAAAAATGTTAAATGTAACATTAGAACGCCACGTAGCAAGAACTCATGCACTCTCACATAAGGCCTCTGTTTATATATAAATATATATATATATATATATATATATATATTGATTGATTTTATTATAATCCAAATATGTAAAAAAGTTGAGATGTAAAGCTAAATGAAAAATTATTCTTACAAAGCGCCACATAACATAATCACATGGTCTCTCACGTGATATTTTTTCTTTCTTATATATATATTTTAATGTATATTCACTTCATTGACACATTCAATGAACTAAATTTTTTACATAAATGTAAATTTTGATGTGGTTGAAACCTAAATCAAAGAAACTCAACAAATATGCCACTTGGCTGAACCTCATACTCTCCTACATAAGGTCTCTGCTTTTATATATATATATATATATATATATATATATATATACACATTTTGATGATTGATTGATTGTAGGTTTTTAAATTAATTAAATAATACATGTCAAAAAATTAATTAAATAATATATTTTATAATTATAAAAAGTGACTAAAATAAAATAAAAATACTCCATTTAGGTAAATTCATAAATTATAACAATAAAAAAATTACATCATATAACATAAAGTTAGAAAATATATAAATAAATAAACCCATCATTCACATAAATCATCCAATGACCACGTTATATAGTCCAGAAGTCCTAAAACAACATGTCTCATAGAAATTCAAATTAAACTTTCAGCGTAATCATTAACTCCTAGGGCATAACAAAATTATTTAAATCTCCACATACAACTGATGACTTCAAAGTTCAGTAGTTTAATTTAGTCTTTTAGAGTCTTTTCACATATTATCTTTTTTTCTTTTATCGATAGATTAATCTTTTTCACCTATGCAATCCATCAGTTTACAAACGACTATATCAACAATCACAAAAAGTCTTATTCTTTGTCCTCAACTATCACTTCTTCTTCTATTTTTGGGGTTTTTGAGATTCAACTATCACTTGAAAACTTATATCTCTACTTAAAATTTAAAAGCAAGCCCCTTATGGAATAGCCTAATTAGCCGTATAAGATATTTGACTAACCTAGCAACATACAAATAAAAATATCAATTGCTTTTTCTTTCTTCGTACGTTTTTTTTTTTTTTTTTTTTTCTCTCTCTTTCTCTCTCTCTTAACTTAATCACATACGTGGCCTTTAAGATAGGGCTGCAAAATTTTCGCCCTCAAATTCAAAATTGTAGTCCTATTAGGATTCGTTCATTAGTTTCAATTTTTAAAATATTATCCAAATTTTATTAAACTTGAACTTATCAGATAAATAAGTCCGAAATTTTCTAAAGATTAAGGAAATTGAATTAAATGTGGGATTATCACTTTATCATCAGAAATACTATCATTCCAAAGTTTTTTTTTCCAGGTAGGAGACTCTCAACCCTATTTTAGTGATATAAAAAGGAGAAAGAGAAGAGTGTTTCATAGTTACGTTTTTGTAGCAATGTCTTCTTCTCCAGAGAGCGTTAGGGAGCTTAATCATGAGCAAAACGAGCCGCTTTTGATGGTTTCTTGTGTAACAACCCAAGTGGTACACAATATAAACCAAGCAACAGAATCACCAAGGCGCAATGCAATACACAATGTAAACCATGAATCACCAAGGTGCAATGCAATACACAATATAAACAATGCAACAGAATCACCAAGGAGCAATGTAAGTGACTCGGTGGTTGATGCTGACGATGATCAAGAGCAAGGGGAAGAACTACAAGACGAGGAGGAAGTTGCTGTAAACAGTGGTAGCATTCAGGATTTGATTCAACTTGATGACAATCCAAACATGAATTACTGCAGTTTTGATACTCTTGATCCTCCACCTGGATATAAGTTCGACCCAAGCGAGTTCGAGCTCATAATATTTTACTTAAAGAGGAAGATCTTGGGAGAACACCTTCCTTGGAATAAGATTATGGATGTTGAACTATATAACCACAGCCCCGAGTGGCTTACAGGTTCTTTTTGTTTTTATTTTTATAAGTTTTGAATTAATCGCTGACTCTCTTGTTGCAAACTTGTTTCATATTTCGAACTAGGGTTCCCATTTTTTTAGTGTAAAGTGAGCCTGAACGCACTATATTGCATTACATGATGTTTAAGTTTCTTTAGCTAATTGTTATTATGCTAAACTGCCATATTTAATTAACATGTGTTTTACTGATCAGATCTAATTAGTAATGGTGCATGATTTGCATGATTTTCGTGGCTTTGATATTTGTTTTTACTCTCTATGCATCCACCTTTTGGTACAGATTTGTTTCCTTGAATTCCCATCGTTTTTGTACTCCCTTTTTTTGCATCACAATAATTGATTTGTGTTTTGATATTGTAAAGAGATGGTACTCTATGTTTGGTACCATAAAAAAGTTATATTCATATAAGAAATTCTCTTCTTCTTTTTCTTTTTCATGTTTTACATGAACAATTTTTAGCTTGCTTTTAATTTTTGACACCATATTTAAAAGAACAAGTATAACATATTTTGGATGATTAACAGAACAATACCCGCAATATGGAAAAAATGAATGGTATTTTTTTACCCCAAGAGAGCGAAAGTATAAAAATGGAGTTCGTCCAAATCGAGCCGCTGGTGATGGATTTTGGAAGGCCACTGGAGCTGACAAGAAAATCAAATCCAAGACAGAAATCCTAATTGGGTTTAGAAAAGCACTTGTTTTCTACAGAGGAAAACCTCCAAAGGGTGAGAAGACCAATTGGATTATGCATGAATATAGAATTAATCATCCTCCTCTAACTAAAAGGAATCCAGATGACATGAGGGTGAGTAGAACTTATCTTTTTGTTTTAGCATTTATATTATGACATATGTTACTTGAATTTTCTTTAAGCTTATGTATTTTATTTTTCCAAATATCATTGTTTTCATCTCCATTATTGATCTAACTATCATTGAATTTTGTGTCATCCAGTTGGATAAATGGGTTCTGTGTAAGATTTATTGGAAAAGTGAAAGCAACAAATCCAGCAAACCTCAACAATCTCAAAATGAGATCTGTTCCACATCTTCTCAAGATGGAGATAGAAAAGCTAGAAATGGGGCAATGATAAACCAGTCCCACCAAAATGTACCTAATCTTGATCATATATCCAGCAGAATGGCTAATCAGTTTCAACCAATGGGTTGCAATAATTATGGTCCTCCTCATCGTGCTCATATGCCAAGCAGGTTCTCTAATGAAATTCAAGCATTGGCTGGCAATCATGGAAATCCTCCTCAAGCTCCTAGCTTCCCTACTCAGCTTCAACCAATGGCTACCGATTATGGAACTCTTCCTCAGAAGGTAGAACCATTGCACCCTCTATTTGATGAGCTGCTTAATACGGTTGATCACTTTCCCAATATGCCTTTTCTCGGGCAGTCGAATTTTTCTACAAATGAATTGAGTGGATACATGCATTTGATGCCTTCAGACTTTACTCCCAATGAATTAAGGGGATACCAAGACAATTCAACCCTAATGGATAGCGGTTTAGCATCGGAATCAGAATTATTCGACGATTATCACATGGATGATAGTGTCCCAAATAAGCGTATGAAGAGTACAGATGATCATCATCCATGAAAATGATTATTTAGCAACTTAATTAGTGTCTCTTTGAATGTTTAGTATGGTACTAGCTAGCTAACTAAAACATTCTTAGAGATTAGTTAGTGAGAGTCTTAGGAATTTCGGAATGGTTTATTTGAACATTTATTTGGTTTCAACATATTTGTATTTCTTTTTATTAATTCTAGGTACTTATTTATTTGAATCTTTCGCATGATCTACTAGCTAAATGGTGATTTTAAAAAACTGGTTGGTACAATTAATTAGGAATCTGCAATGGTACCTAATATTTACGCTATGTTGAATTTCATTTTGCTTGTATAATCTCTTTTTATTTCTTCTAGATATATATTATTCTTTTGTTTTAGATTTATGGTGCGGTAAATTTAGGTTTAGAGAATCGTTTTGAAATATATGTTTTAGTAGTCAATGTCTTCTTTTCTCTGTCGGTGTCTAGGGAGAGACAGAGAGAGAGAGTTTTAACTTGTTGATGCCAAATCACTAATGGGCACTAACATTTGTTAATTGAAGGTTTAGTGAGTTTCACTAAAATTGAAATGACCAAATTTATTACTTAAAAATTAGACTAGTTGAAAATTTATAACTAACAGAGATATTCATCAGAAGATTGAATTGCACATTATATGCATTCTACCATTGCATTCCACACCTAGTAAATTCAGAGGATCCAAGGCACTTTCAAAAATATAAATACCTCGTTACAAAATGCACATTCAATGATTAAAGAGAAAATTAATTCATATGTCCAACTTAATAACAAGTTATTAGGTATTAGACTAACTTGAATTTTATACTTAATGAGAAAATTCTTTAGAAGATTGAATAGAACATTTATGGATGTAGAGGTATACACATTACAAACTAAAATAAATAAATACTCAGATTTACAAATATGTGCAATCAAGAATTTGAGAAATTATTTTGTAGACCAAGAGAACCATGTCAATAATGTCTAATGGTCTCTCCACTCAATAATATAATGCCATGCGTTCAAACAAATTGAGACAACTCCTAATCACAAACTTTTTAGGTGGTGTTTGGTACGTGATTTTAAACAACAATTCAGTTTTTAAACAATATTACACGTATTTTCATATACTTTTTCATCCATACGTTTTTTTTTTTTTTTTTTAACTTGAAAATTGTTGTTTAAACACACATACCAAACGGGCCATTAGCATCAGCAAAGTCTCCACACCACAGGTTTCTATCACTTGTTCTTGTGGGTCCTAGTCTCCCTCTTCTATCTCATCTTTCTGGAATTTACTCTATTTCTTTTCTTGAGGTTGTGTTCCAATGGAAAATTCCTTAAAATTAATGTGTACCAATACAAGATGTTAGCATGTATATGCTGTAGCACCTCAACAAATTGTTGGGTCTGACGACTCGTACACTGTTTGTCGGGGTGAAAATTGGATAAATAGAAAAGGGGAAGAAAAGGTAGAGAGAAAGTTGATTCTTGCATGCTAACATTTACTGTACTACGTAAGTCCATAATTATGATGCAACATCTCTCGCATAATGTATGGAAAACATGCTTATTGACCCCAAACACATTCAAATTTTATATACACAGACAGGTGTTTTCATTTATGGGTTCAAAGGGTGAAAGAAATTGAATACCTGCTTCACCCTAAGAGACTTCTAAGCCATTTAACACTCTATCACTGTCACATGCAAAATGCAATTTCATTACTGCCTTGGATGGTGAAACTCCAAGTTTGGCCCGAGACAACGAATGGGAGAGCAGGGTCAGGTGTTACTGTATATGAATACTTTGAACAAAAGAAGAGCATAGGTAATAGGAATTGGGACATCCTGTTTGAGCGTTTGCTTGTAGGTATCATATTTCCATGATATGCAGTTGGGAGCTTATTCATTTCACACAACTAGTTATTCTATTCAGGCACTCATTTCCTCAGACTATATAAACTAAGAGCATGTGCTAGCGATAAGTTTGTGTTTCAATGTACTCACAAGATAATAGCAACAAAGCTAGCCGTGCAGTAGCTAATGAGGCTCTTATTAGACTAGATGATTTTACTGCTTGGATAGAGGAATGTCCTAAACAAAGAGCACATGCAAGGCTAAAAGGTAACATATTGAAGGGGAAAAATGGGGTACATGTTACGCGGTGAAGTTCTGGATGGATGAAATTGATTACTTTCAATTTATGAAGTTCTATGCTTCCACTCAATAGAAGAATGGAATCCCTAATTTCCCTATCCAGCTTTGTAAATAATAGTGCTCAAGTTGGAGTTAGCATATCCTGAAATTTGAAGCTTAAAGGTATACAAAATCACATCCTATAGGGAAATAATACTTTCTGATGGTCAAAACACAACCTATGTAATAGACATATCCTGAAATTTGAAGCCAATTGGCTTACAAAATCAATTATCAAAGACCCAATAACATTAACAAAAAGATCATTCTGCCAAAGAAATACCCTGGCAGTGGTTATTATGATCAGGAAAGATTTGAAACACAGTCCAAATTACCAGATATAAGAGTGCACAATCTAACGGAATACAGAAGAATTTGTGAGCATGGCTTTGTAAGGCATAACAAGCGAAACAAAATGAACAAACGATGTGCTTCACTATTCAGATTTGGCCTTGACAATGAAATTCTGGCGACTGATAGGATTCATCACAACAGGAGGCCCTGCAACACGAGGCCAAGCCTGGAGCCTCTTATCAGTTTCTTCCATCCATTTCTTGTTTGAAACAGTTGAGGGGGTAGTACCTGGTTATCAAATTAATGATTTGATCAAACTGAATGAAGATAGATTGTGAACTAATTTATCAAGATATTATCATCACCCAAACTGACCTCCAAATATCTTCTTATCAGCCATAAGATAGTCGCAAGCATATGAAATTGCGAAGGCTCCAGCAACAGCTCCTGCAATCTTTACTGCCATGTTTGCTGCCATGTTTTGACTGCACCAGTTAAGAATAAAACGTCATATAATGCGTAAAGAAGATAATGCCCAAAGACAGAATCCCAGCAGTCCCATTCAGTCAAGCATAAAAGTTAGTACTGATATACAAGATTAAAATTTTAAGAATGACTGAACATAATAAAAAGGTTGAACACACACAGAAAATAATGCATAAAAGGAGAAAGATGCTAATGCAAATTGGTGGCATTTATCCTTCATCCAATCACTTTTTTATATGATAGTTCATAACCCATTTTCAAGAGAGAACAGGTGTATTATATCAATTATACTTAATATATATAGCTTGGACTTAAAACATCTAAAACTAAAAGTAATGATCAAACAAGCTCCAAAAATAATTTTACTATACAATTAAAGAAAGAAAAATGTTGAACAGCCAGAGATCACCACATAAGATGAGAAAGTCAGCTAAAAGAAATATAATTCAAGGTTTTGGCAAAAGCTGTTGTGCCTTTAGCATACAAGAATGTTCTATAACAAGATGAAAGAGCAAAATGAGATGTGAATAACCAAGACACCAGAAAGTTAACTCAATGGCTTGTACATGTAAATTAGTTTTGATCAAAGCCGCTTATACACAAGAGTTTTAGTTTGGCTTTAAAAAAGAAAAAAGAAAAATCCCTTGAGTTTCAAAATGTGATCAATAGTTTAAACACATGTTCTATATATACGAACTTGAAGTGTGCAAATTGGTTCAATGAAGAGCCAACTAATCCAACTTGATAGCCCTTCAGCTCAATCATATACAAAATCGCTAAGTTATGAATCCTGAAGCCATATTCAACATCTCAATCACATAGACCACGTCATAAATCAATTTTTGGCTCATTTTGAATCTAATAAGTAAAAGATTTCTTCTTTCTTTTTTTTTTTTTTTTTAAAGCAACGCACACACAAAAGGAAAAGGCGTAAACTTCATAATTAAAAAATAAATAAATAAAAACACACACACACACACACACACACACACAACATGTCAAGGACAGAAGCAAGTACATGCAGTATAGTTAAATAGAAAATAGTTATAAAAAGAGGCACATCTAATAACATACACAAGGAGTCAAGGAAATCACGGAGGACATGATTTTGCAGCAAACAGTTGACCTAGAGATGGTAAAGGTGTTTATGTCACAAAGTCATCATTTCATGTTGTATTGCCAGCTTCACACATACATCTTTTTAAATTGGTTTCTGTAGAACATATAAGAACTTTTCTCCAAAAAGCAGTGATCCAGAAGTTCACAATATTGAAATATTTTAAACCGTCTTCACAAACTTCCCACCCCCTAATTTTT
Organism: Castanea sativa; assembly: GCF_040712315.1. Lineage (NCBI taxonomy): Eukaryota > Viridiplantae > Streptophyta > Magnoliopsida > Fagales > Fagaceae > Castanea > Castanea sativa. The sequence continues at coordinate 52,410,221 of NC_134020.1, read as the reverse complement.
ATTCTCTCTTTACTAAATTCATCTCTACCTAGGTTCCTTCTCCAGCTTCATAAGAGTTCACCTTCTATCTCCAGGAATACCATGTCTTATCTATCCCCATGTCTAAAATTAGATACTCCAATACTAATAGCATCAATCAACATAGCATGACTAACATTTCAACAAAACCCCCAAGAACAGAGGAAGAATAACCAGAGATTATTACATTAATGCTTTTCAACTTATTGTGGTAAACAATATATTTGTCACAGACAACAAAATTACTCCCCCCCCCCCCCCCCCAAAAAAAAAAAAGGAACTTTACTATTGCTCTCTAATCAGAACTCCAGACAAATTATACAAAAACAAGTGCCATCCATTTATAACCAATAAGCTACTAGAAAACAAAATATGACAAAATAAATCTAACCCATCTGGAAATTTTCTAGTAAAAACCCAAATCCAATTTCCTCTCTTTGCTCACATTTTCTTAGCAACCAAACAGATAGTTATTTACCCGAATAAAGCACAATACAATAAATTCAAATAAAACCCATTTCAACTCACACCATAACCACTTGAATGCATATAAGCAATCAAAAACAAAAATTGCTGGCAACCCATAAAAAATTAAGTAAACCCAGTGCCTAATCAAACCCCAGAAAAAAAAAAAAAAAAAAAAAAAAAAAAAGGGGGGAGCTTTTATTTAAACAGAGAAAACACAGAGAGAGAAAATGAAAGACAGAGTTTGAGAATCGAAATCCCAGGATGAAAAATGAACTCACCGTGACTAGATTTCGATCTGAAACCTGTTGCGCTTCAACGTTTGTGGGCTGAGTCTGAGTTGCTCAACTATTCAGGGCCGTTTTTATCGGCTGTCAATGCAGAATTAAGTTGGCCAATCAGATTCGACCACGTGGCGAATCAGGTTTGGTACAGTCCTTACCTATTGTGTTTTTTCTTAAAAATAAATAAATAAAAGATTTTATTAATGTGTAATTTAAGGCACAAAATAGTAAACTAATTTTGAAAAAAAAAAATTATCGAAAATTGAAAAAATTTTGACAATTTTTTTAATTTTTAATAAAAATCTTCTAAAAATAGGTTTGTTAATGTGTGCCCTAACACCTATAAATAAAAGTACTTGTTTGGATACAAAATATAATATTAATAATAATACCTTAATAATTTTAGTCGATTTATAATATAATTTTCTAAATTCTAAAACTGAACAATAAACTCCTCAATTTTCATTCAAAAATGTTTTTTTTTTTTTCAAATTCCTCTTAATAAATTTAAAATAGTCTCTAACAAATAACTCCTTAATTGTGCATTTGGGAGTGATAATTGATTGTTATCCTTAATTTGTGTATTCGAGAGTAATACATAAATAAAAGTATTCGTTTGGATAAATTACATAAAATAATATTAATAATAATACTTTAATAATTTTAGTCGATTTATAATATAATTTTCTAAATTCTAAAACTGAACAATAAGCTCCTCAATTTTCATTCAAAAATGTTTTTTTTTTTCAAATTCCTCTTAATAAATTTAAAACAGTCTCTAACAAATAACTCCTTAATTGTGTATTTGGGAGTGATAATTGATTGTTATCCTTAATTGTGTATTCGAGAGTGATAATTGTTACCGGAATTTGAGGTTAAATCAACCTTTTAAATGCAACAACAGTTTTTTATTTCTATTTTTGGTACCGAAAGAAATATGTTAAATCATTTTGTTACAAAATACTAGCACTATTGTTAAAAAAATAAAATAAAAAAACACTATTGTATTAAAAGCTAGTAGAGACTCCACCAAAGACGATGAGTTATCAAATACAATATAGTTAGCAGATTGTGTAGCATCGAGTTTCGCTAAAGAGTCCACATATTGATTGACTTCCCGAAAGATAGGCTTAATAGCTGAGTTGAGATAAGTCCTCAAAAGCCTCTAGAGACTCTTGCAATCAGTGAGAAGAAGGTTCCATCATAGAATTGTTAATATAAATGCTTTTGAGCAAATGTACTATTAGTTCAACATCTACCTGCATAACAATGGATGAATATTCAAGTTGTTGAGCTATGGTAAGTCCATCCTCAAGGACCCAAAGTTTAGACATAGAACTAGGAGTTATCCCCAATGACCTTGAGAACCAAGTGCTACCCAAGTTACAAAAAGAGGGGTCACATAAATCAGTGGGTTTGGTCCATTTGAAGAAACATAAATCTCAAGTTTGGACAACTTATAGAGACGGGAAATAAATTTCTTCTTGTATTTTTTTTTTTTTTTTTTTTTTTTTTTTTTTGGGGGGGAAGAAATTTGTATACTTGAAATTCAATCTCCAAATGCCACAGAATAGGTTTTTTTTTTTTGGTGAAAAAAAAGCATGTTGGGAGACCTTCCTCTTCTCTTTTTTGGCATCCCAATTTCACTCTCTCATTTATCCACAAAAGATCTCCAATTAGTTATACCAAGTAAAAATATAAACTCATCTCACTGCATGTGTAATTCACGAGTTTACTCATACTAGCTTTTATGTTTAAGTAGTTGTAGATTCATGTCTTGTCAGCCTTTTTCTTAATATCCTCTATCAACAGGTTTGCACTTGATACAACATTTTCAGATGAATTACGACACTTGACAAGTTCCCTTGGATCTTTACAAGTCTTTAACAAATCAGACATTGCCTCAGCTTTTCGCATTATAGATGTTCTCCTTGCACGTGATGCATCTCCATCTCTGCTATATGTATTCGGCAACTTCATTGAATGAGGTACAGAAGACATCATGCCCCGTAGTTTCTGTGCCATTTCAATCATTCCTTCTTTCTTTAATGCATCATTCATTCTCTGAAAGGTAAGATACTGAGGAACTATGCCTCTCCGAATCATGTCCTCAAATTCTGTAAAAGCCTCTTCAAAACTACGCATTTTACAAAGCAAATGAACCAACATAGTACTTGTAGCTAGGTCCATATCACATCCCCTAGCTCTCATTTCCTTGCTAACCTGAACAGCCAAGTCCAGTCTCTCCTCCTCACATAACATTTTCAACAAAAGATGGTAAGTAAGTCGGTCTGGTGTGTACCCAGATTCAATCATCTTGGTGTAAAGGTTCATCCCTTCCTCAATCTTCGCATGTTTAGAAAAGTACCTAAAGAAATAGTTATAGGTTGTAGGAGTCGGGACAAAGCCCCTACCTATCATCATCTTAAGGATCTTACTGGCGCCTGCAAGATCTCCTCCCTTGCAAAAACCCTTTACCAGAGAATTGTATGTCGAGATAGTGGGGCCTGATTCTAGAACCAAAAACCGCTCCAACATACGCATTGCCTCCTTAAACCTTTGAGCTTCCCCTAATGCATCAATTATTGGATTATACACAATTGCATTTGGCTCAATTCCTTCTTTCCTCATCTCATGCACCAATTTAATTGCCCTTTCAGCATAACGCATCCGACAGTACCCTTCTACAAGAGTACCATATGTCACAACACTTGGTTTCACATCATCCATTTTCATCTCCTCCCAAAGCTTCTCTGCTTGTTTAAGCTTCCTCGATCGAAACCATCCGTTCAACAATATATTATAAACCCTTACCGATGGAACCCAACTTGGTTCTAACTTCCTTTTCTGATCTAAATATTCCGAAGCTGCCTTTACATGTCCTTCCTTACAAAGGGAATCCAACAAAATCTCAAACAAGCTCATCTCTGAATGTGATTCACGAATTGGATCTAAATTACATGCAAATTCAAATGTCCGTATTGCAGGTTGGGTCATACCTACAAAAGTTTACCATAACATTAGGATCACAAATCTAACAGCTACAATTTCAATTCATATACCAAATGTCACCAATAAAAGCCTTTCTTAAATGCAGAATCAATATCCCCATGCAAATAACCCAAAAATTCAAAAATTTCAACTCAAATTTAATGCAATATTTGGTGTCCTTATTTATATTACTTGTGAAGTCATATGTGCAAATAGCAAATTGAGTCCTAAAAAAAGCATAAATGTGGGCACAACACAATACAAGACATAGCATCACTGCAATTCTTGAAAAATTAGGACACGACCCAATGAGGATAAGATAATTAATTAATTAGTTAATAAATATGTTTAGGTATATTTCATTTATTTTTAGGCATAATTTTTGTCTTTATTTTAAACTTAAAAAAATAACAACTATCAGAATATTTAAAAAACGTTCTAAAAATCAGAGGATTTTTTTTTTTTTTTTAAATCCTCCTAACACACTAAGGACATGCATGCAAGAGTGTCCTCAGCATGTTCAAGAGGGTTTGGAGTGTCCATGCTTCTTTAGACTGAGGCATACCTATACAAAGTTACATACCATTTCATAAATAGATCAAACGTACGTACCATCATATCAAAAATAGGTTAAAGAACGTGAAAAATTGCATATCCACAATTGATCAGATACAATACAAAGGGTTGATTCTATAAAATGCAATGTTTAGCTAAAATTACATGACCAATTAAAATAAATCAACCAAGCCAAATCAATAGCAAGTTCAATCTTTTAACATTTGCAGTAAAGTAGATATATATACCTGTACGAGCATATCGTCTGATGATGATAGCAAATGTGTCACCTGAAACCAAAGCAGCCCGATCAAGAACCAGTGACCACACGGAATCAAACTTCTTGGATTTTGCAAGCACATTGATCATTGAGTTGAAGAGCATTGCAGGAGATTGAAACCCAGGCTGCTTCTCGGCCCAAACAAAAAGAGTGTGCAGTAACTTGGGAGACGAATCAAAACGGTCAAACAATGCCTGTAACAGAATTGGGTCTGGTTCAACCTCGGTCTGGTCCAAGGCAGCTTCAAAGGCTGGACCAGGAGAGACATTGGGATCAGTAAAGAGGTTAGAAATGGTGGAGAAGTCATTTTGTGAAAATTTGGGGTCAGGGTTATGGTTAAAAATAGGATTGGGGATTGGGTGTGATGGAGAGCAGTGTGGGTGGTGGGACTGTGAGGGCCACTTGATGAGGGGGTTACCAGGAACAGAGAGCCATGATTGGTCAGAAAAGAAACGGTGAATAATGGTTTGAAGGTAGGTGGTAAGGTTTGGCTTGAATAAAATAGAATACGGAGAGAGAAAATGACGAGATCTGTGTGAGGGCATTAGTGAGAGAGCCACTGTCAACTGTGAGTGAAGAGATGATGTTTTCAGTTTTGGAGGCATACCTATCAATTTTATAAGCAAAAGTAATTATTAGAACAACTGATATCTCAATGTTAGTTTAATTAGGGGCTGCCATTGATGAGCCCCATATTCATTTATATACACAACTAGCTCTTAATTAACTAGCTAGCCGTAGATTAAACATCTCAATCACATAAAACCATGTTATAAATCAATTTAGGCCATTTTGAATGTTAAATCAAAAATCATTTTAAAAGACAGTGCCCCCCCTCCCCCCAAAACAAAAAAAAAGGGGGAAAAGAGGTGCTAAAACTCCAGACCTAAGAAACACACTCCCCCCTGCCCCCGCGGTGGCCCGACCCACCCAAGGGAGAGAGAGAGAGAGAGCGAGAGAACCTCAAATGAAATAGTTTGCAAAGGTTTTAGAAACAGATACGGTTGATTCTGAGTTAAGACATTGACAATAAAAACTAAGGTTAATTCATTTGCGATTACAATCAAATGAACTCATTTAGCCTTTTTTTAATGGTCTTCTGCAACCGTTTCCTATACAAATGACTTATTTTATATAATGCTTATCAAACTAAAAAAGGCCATGAGATCATCTGAGAGCAGCATTTTCTTGGTCTGCTGTTAAATGGAAATAAAAATTTAGGGCTCAAAAGTCTTGAACATAATCCCATGGTGTGCCTAGTTATATAAGTTGAGAGCTATCTTGTCCTAGTAGTCAAAAAATTGCCAACTAGCCCAGGTCAGTATTATCTCTGTGTGGGTGATTGCAAACAAAGTTGAGCCTATCCCAATACTTAAAGGCTCAATATTGACAGTCTAATAGGGAAATCAAAGGTTATAGCTCTTACTGCTTGTTGCATTTCTTTCTCTCTCAAACGCTAAACTACCTTATTATTTGTTAATGACTGATTGTTTATAGATGCTAAATGTGAGTCTTGCTTCTAGAATAAGATGTTCCTCAGTTGAGAGAAGAGTGTAAAGGCACAGCCCATTTGACAGCCTCTAAAGCTAGCTACTTAGCTATCCTTAGAAGGCTTAAATATCCATATACCGTGGTGTTGTATATCTAACTATGAAACTTACTTAGTGTTTGTGTTATACTCGTCTAAAACCTCGCATACACAAGCATATTATAAGCTTTTTTGCTAAACTTCTTCACACAGGCATTTTCACAAACACGTTCAAGGCATATTTTAAAAACAAGGTTTCCCCCCTATCTTATACACCAGCAACACCACAACAAAAATAACCACATTGTCCAACAACAACCCACGCGGAATGCCCGGAAAAACAAACATCTATGGAAATTAACTTACCCGGGATGGAATTTCTGGTGATATCACGGCTGGGAGTGATCGGAGATGCAGGCAAAGGTGGAAATTATAAAGTGGGGGAGTATTGGAAGCCAGAAATGAAAGACTGGGATATGTATAAAAATAAGGATCCACTTAACATGCTTGTTAATGGTTTTTTTTTTTTTTTTTTAATTTAATTTTGATACTATTTTATTGAAAAATGATAAAAAAAATAAAAAAAAAACTATCAAAATCAGTTTTTTTATTTTTTCTATAAAATTATTTTAAAAATATTTTTTAAACCAATAATTGGGACACCGGACAAAATCAATCCCCATCCCTATCATCTTGTCAAATCTTGTCATCCCTAACCCATAATGTTTAAATTGTTTAAGTTTATGGTGCACTTTCTTTTGTTCTTTCTTATTGTTTAGGGTTGATGCTTGCTCGATGGGATCAAGCTTTAGTTTAGTATTCAGTAATATTGAACTCGTTGAGATGATGACATATGTCTACTTTTGGACACGTATCATCATCTAACCGAGTCCAATTCATTGAATGCACTAGACCTAAACTAAGTCTTGCTCGATAAACTATTAATTTCTATACTGATTTAGATGTTGGGTGAATATTAGTACAAATTAACATTGAATTAGGATGTTGATTATAAAATTTTAAATTTTGGGTATGTACTACAAATACCCCTATTGGTTGGGGTGGTATTTGTAATTAACTAATAATATTAATCCTTAGTACACAATTTTTTTTAGTAGTTATTGAGATGATACATTATAAACTTATGATTGTTACTCTTTTTTTTTTCACATGCTCATCACTGGTACCACTTTTATCATGTATCAACCATATCATGCAACCTAATTGCGAAAGAAGTTAGATTTTAAATGTTGCTGTGGTTTTTTTTTTTTTTTTTTTCTAGTAATGCTAGGTACACTAAAAAAATTTAAGTTAAATTGCTAATTTAGTCCCCAAATTATTGGATAACAGTTTAATTTGGCCCTTCAACTATTAATTATGTCAATTTAGTCTCTCAACTTTTAAAATTAAGTCAATATCATCATTGGATTTTCTCTCCATTCAATATTAATAAATATTAATGGTTGAATTGATTTTTTTTCTAAAAATAGTTGACTTGATTTTCACACTGTTCACATTACGTAGGATTCATTTGCAACATTCGTCAATTTTATGAAAATTTAAATGAAGATTAAATCTAATGATGAAATTCACTTCATTATGGAAGTTGAGGAATAAATTTAAAATAGTTAATAGTTTGAGGGACTAAATTGTTAAAGTGGCATAAAAGGATCGACAGAAGGAGGCCAAATTCCTGAATTTCTCTAAGGGTCAGGTTAACAGGTACCAAGTGATTATCATCATCACTTGTTTCAATATAGAAGAACATAGATTTAGCCAATGAATTGGTAGTCCTTTGTTCAACTTTTGCAGATTGTGAAGGTGGTCACATGCATCGTTTACATGTAATAGCTTGATGTAAATAAATGCTTATGTTGCAACAATTTATTATACCTCTACTTGGAAGGATGCATGTACATTTTCGCTTAAAGTCGACATCTTGAATATGAACCCAAACTAGTAATAGTTTTTCTTCTTTCAACTGTCTTCACTAATTGCATTCATATGCTTTTTTGAGATAGAAAATTTTCAATGGCAGCAAAATTTTCAAAATTTTAAGTATTTGTGAAACACATTTAATGAATTTTGTTAGAATAGCTTTGCTTGTTGGTCTTGGCTCATTGAAAGGTTACTATGCCAGTAGGTATCATCAGAAGGCAAAAGGCAAAAAAAAAAATCAAACAAAGAAGAAACTACATGCAAACGATATCATCTCGGGTTTACTAGTAAAATCTTATAAGCTAACTATTTTAATGTAAATTGCAGACTGTTAATATAGTTAGACAAGAAGAGAAGCTCCTAGCTGAATGCTAGTTACTGAGAATCACTCTCTCAAAAAGTTCTCTGTACTGGAAGCAAGGGGGGAATGCAGAGGGAAAATGGCTTTGCTATTTTGCCTCATCAACAATGATGAGTTGCCAATATCACGAAAAGGTGATCGTTTTGGAGCCATGAATCCACGACTTGATGTGTGTACTTTTCTTCTTCTATCCCTTAAGACCCCCTTACCGGCATTATCATTGGTTAAAGGATTTTCCTTCAAGCGACAAACTAGTACTCGTTTCTCCATCTCATTTTGTGCATCCTGGGTAATTCCTGGTGAACTTTTGGTCCTTGTAACTACTGAGTTTTGTTCCTTCCTCATCCTTTCAAGTTCCCCATGGAGCACAGACATTTGTGCTTGTAGCTCGTTTGCTTTGCTTTCAGATGATTGAGCCTTCTGTCTCCATTCTTGTACCTGGTGATGAGAAACATGATATCTTAAACACTATTTTAATCTGGTGATAAGGAATGACTTGCTATCTGCAGTGATATCTTAAGTTATTTTTCCCAATGAACTACATTGTTGGGCCACAGAAACAAAGAAAAGAGCCTTTTGCCGCATAAAGATTTATAGAGATTGAAAATGAGACAAAACATAGGACAAATTGGATCAAGTTTGTTGTATGAAATCTTACAGCAGAGTGTAGGGATTGAATTTGATGATCAGAATTCAAAGCTCGATCCTCCCAAAAGTCTCGAGAAGCCTGCAATTCTTCCATCTCCACCCTCACTTGCCGTAGCATCTCTTGCATCTGAGACCATTGCTCTGTCTCAACTCGAACTTGCTCTACAATTCTTCGCACTATAGCCTTACAACGTCCTGAGCACTTGCTGTCTTCATGGGACATTGTATCCTGTAGAAGAATATTTGCAACTTTAAGAAGGAATTCCTTCCCTATAGGTTTGCCATGAAAATTAACTAAAAGATATGCATGGAGCATTGCAGGTCTGATGCAATTAAAAGAGAGTGATCATATCATGTAGCATTAGTTGAGGTTGCAAATGCCTAGTATAGTAGTACTTGTAGACATTAATCAACATCCAAAGGCCCCTATAAAAACTTGAATGAAGAAAGCAACAAGACGTATGTGCTCATTGGGAAATGTAAACCTAAGAGAGTGTATCAACTTGAGTAACAATGAAAAGACATGACAAATCCAAATGATTAGAATGGAACCAGTTCTTGTTAGAGGAAGCTTAAGCTATGCAGGACAACCCAATATGCAAACCACTTATGTCAAAGTTATTTAAAATATTCATAAAACATATATAAAACATCAAAGAACAAATTTTATTTATAAAATCATTTATTCACTAAGCAATGAAAAATGAAACATAGTAAAGAAAGAAGAAGAATGTGCCTGATCAGGTTGTCTTATTGAGGAGGAAGATGAATTATGAATTTCAATACGCTTGGATGAGGATGCAGAACTGTTTGCTGAAGAGAGCATTGATCTATACTCCTCTTCCATTCTGTTTAACAAAATCCCCTTTGACAACCCCTCCATTTTCCTTCTTAGAATATCCACCTGCACAATCTTGGAAAATTAATATTACCAATTAATAAATGGGATTCAATGTTCAAAATAGTTCAGAAAAATAATAATGATGATGAGAATAAAGTAGACTTGGGTTTGAGAATCACTCTTTCCCTTAATTGAGCTTAAAGTTCTGTTTTATATGCTTTTGCTTAATTATATTAACCAAAAGGAAGATTATGCGAATTGAAAATGAAAATGCTTTGCATGGTTGCTTAAAAAATTTACAAAAAGAGAATAACTCAGTGAATTGACCTTAAATATTCCATCACATGATGGCCTCGAGAACACAAAAAACTCCACTGAAATTTGTCTAATAAAAATTATAGTGCTCAATTAAGGATAACTTTCACTTTCAAAAACACAACAACATTATAAATTTTATTCAAAACTAAGAGCAGCTTCTTTTTTGAGAAGTCAAAGATAGAGGTATAATAATTGAATAGCATCATTGGGTATCAAAATATGGATTGATGACACCAATTAGTGAAAGACAGATCATTCTTACATTGCTTTTGCCACTTGAAACAAAGCTATCATCAACTCTACAACTTGTTTTAATTGACAAGCTTGCTTCTGCCATCTCCTGTATCTCCTTCACACATATCTCATCCGATGTTACTCCAAACTTCTCTAGCCGTCTCTGAAGAAGAGTCGCTTGTTTATCAAAATTACTACAGTTCCTAACTTCAAAATCCTTTAGTCCTAAGCTCCTTTGTAACTTCTCTAGTTTCTCTGCCAAGTCAAGGATCTCTTTCTCCAATACCACACTCACATCCTCTCCCTCACAAATCTTCTTTCTTCCCTACAAAGCAGAAACAAATCACCAAACCAAGATACCAGTTTAAATTCATGTTAACCAAATTTGGCATGCAATTTAAGCAATTAAAAGATGCCAAATTACTATAATCTATGCTTAATTGCAGAACATTATAGGAAAAACAAAAGAAGAATGAAAATAATAATTAAAAAGAATCAAAATGACCAGACTATTACGAGATAGCTAACGATTCAATATTCAAACTGCCCTGTCTTTCCCTAAATATATTTTATCAAGAAAATGCAAATGGTGACAAAATGACCCATCTGCTTGCTGTAATAGGACAAGCAAGAAACTGATACCAACAGTTACAAAAGCAGGAACCAAGTAAAATATTCTTTTCAACCAAAAAAAGGTCAAGCTAAATTATTCAAACCTGGTCATATCCCAAGTTCCCATCAACAATATTACTGTGATCGAGAGAAGAACTGTTTGCACTTTGTTTGGTTGCTGAGAGAAAAAATAAATAAAGGGAAATAAAAAATACTTCAAATCCCATGCCTTTTAAATTATTCTCCTTTCAAAAAGCCAAAACTGTTTCTTTCTTTTTCAAAAATTTCTTGGCAAAAAAATAGTGACATTAACTCAAACAAAGAATTTATTTCAGGCTCCAAGAGTTGTAAAACACTATCCTAATTCCACCCGTGACACTGACTGAACAAAAATAAATAAATAAATGTAAATATATCCAAACCACCTAGTTCTTTACTGAAAGGAGATAATAAGCACAAGACTCTGCTAACACTAGAAGAGGTGATTAGCAGGCAGTCTTACTCGAAACACAATAGCTCCAAAGTTCAAACATGATAATTTAAAATTTTTATTGTCCTTACATTTTCTTATGCTTTTCCTACATTTTCCCAGTAACCAAATAAAATCCATATAATTAAGTATTCTGAAAAAAACAAAAACAAAACAGCTAGAGAGAGAGAGAGAGAGAGAGAGAGAGAGACTGACAGAAAGAAGGGTCTGAACAGAGGATCTCAGAGTCTTCTCCATCTTCACCCTGCTCCTCTCCAACTTCTTGACAGCAATGTCTCTCTCCATTCTCAGCAAATTGCACTCAGCCCTTAACATCTCCGCTTGGAACCTCCACTTCTCCTCCTCCATCATACCACTACAACGACCACTACTCTCGCTACTGCACTCCTCAACTCTCACTCTCCTCCTCTCACTTTCACCGCCACTAACATTACCACCATTATAGTCCAAAAAAACTACTGGAATCCCAGTTCTTGAAAAAGCACGCTCTTGATCAAACAGCGTCTCCAGCTTGCCTTGTATACGGTTTCGCCTGGCTTCAACACAGGTGGGTTTTGAAGCCACGGTCTTGGAGTTGCGGTGCTGTCTCCGCCGAGGCCGGCGTGGCAAGTGGAGGATTCTTGGCGTTGGCGCCGGTGGTGGGTACTGCCATTTCGCTCTCCTTAATGCTGTAGTTGTTGTTGACATTCTCTCTATACGCCACCAACTTCTGTTTAGCTTTTGGGTTGGTTTGAAAAAGAGAAACACTTATTAAGCTTTGTTTTTTTGCAATGTAGGTTAGTTTGATGAGAGAGTGAAACAGAGATGAAAGTGAGAGTTCGGACTTAAAGGGGTTATAGGCTTATAGTATAGCACTCACAAAGTTTCAAACTTTGATCTTTTTTGGGTTTGAAAGAGAAAGGTTCATAATAGTAAGTCTTTTTGTAACGTTGGAGAAGCTCATAGAGAGAGAGAGAGAGAGAGAGAGAGAGAGAGAGAGGAAGTGGAGGAGTAAAGAGAGTGATAGGCGTGCAACCTCGTGAAATGAAAGAACAGGGATTTCAAATGAAAGCTGCGTGTTCTTTTTGCTTACTAATTTACTAGTTACTACCAACCTTGGACCTTGTTTGTTTATGGGAAAATGAAAAAGATTTGTACCAGTAAGTAGTTGCAGTTAATGTCTGTTCTCCCCTCATGACCATTTTGCCCTTCTTCTTCATTTTTAAATCCACAATTCTCAAAAGATTTGTACCAGGCTTGAGGTTTAATTTTTACCTACATCAAAAATTGATTGGTGTCTTGATCTGATAATAAAGAGCTATTATTAGGAGCGGACGTCATAGGTTGAAACTCTCTCAAAAAAAAATTAATAGAAAAAAGAAGATATTTATAAGAAAAATATTAACAAATGTTCAAACAATTTTTTTAGAGAGAGCTAGTAAAGAGGAGAGAGCAATTATTAAAACAATTTAGCCCGTAGATTATAGTTGTGTGCTAATTTTTTTTTTTTTTAGATTAGCACATCTCATGGAGGTTAAATTTTGGTGTTTGATGTGTTAAATGCTAAACATTTAGCATTAGAACATTTGGTGCTAGTGCTCCCATTAATTCCATTTCATTTTCCACTAGTTTGGCTATCATCAAATTGATATGTTATGTGATATGGACATCGCACCTGAGCAATGGAGCAAAGCATATATCCTTAGTACCATTTTTTAATTCAAGCTTGTTTTAATCTTTTTGAGTCATTGTTGGGATGTGCACTGTTAGGTTCAAGTCATTCGTTTAGTTTTAGGGAGGTTTTTGGACCACACCAACCTCTTCGGTGCTCTTACAACTTGAACCATGATGGCACCAAGGATCGAAATTGCAATTACATCAATGGTGGTTTCGGTCAGTGTAGTATGCGAATGCTAACTACCAAAGTCATAGGATAAGCATATCTAGCCATGTAGGATCCCAAAAACCCAACCACATCAAAGATCATATACCCAAAAGAGAAACGATATTTGATTGACCCAAACCCACACACGATTGAATCGAAGTTTCAATAAAATTAGAGTTGACCCAAACCCATACACGATTGAATCAAAGCTTCAATCAAGTTAGAGTTTGAAGTTGAAATATGAAATTCAAAACTTTAGTCAAACCCCACCTACCATCAAATTGAAGCTTGATGTTGGAGCCAAGAGAATAAGATTTGAGAGAAAGAAAGAGAGGAAATATTTGACTAACGAGAGATAAGGAGTGAAAGAATTACTTAAATATTGTGTGTGTGTGTGTGTATACACCTTCGATACAGTGCTATTTTTGTCAAAAAATTGAAATGAGAATCAACAACCGCACCGATTGAATTGTGGTTTCCTTAAAAAAAAAACACCGATTTTCAACCCTTTTATTGTCGACAACAATCAAGAGTACTGCAGCCAATTGGACTCCAGTCTATTTGGAGTGGAACATGAATAGTCCTAGTCATTATGATTTCTTTTTTTCTTTTTTCTTTTTCTAAATATTGATGCATCTATTATTTGATTTTGAAAATAAAAAGGCACGAACCTATTTTATCATGTAGTAAAAAACTGTATTGTATTTATTAACATATGGACAACACTCAGGCAATCTTGAAGCAATATGTTGTAATAGACAAGCATTGAAAATTCCCGCCTCAATAACTAAACTAAAGTTGTCACTACTCACTAGTATGGAGTTGATAATTATGTTTAGAAGCCCAACAGAGGCAAACCCTCCATGTATAGTATCTTATAATTATTGTGCTGCTGGTTGGTAGGTATTGCAACAAGCCAACAAATCAGATTTTCAATTTGATGAAGGGAAAATGAATGGTGGGCTGGAGTTGTAAATAAAAATTTGAGGGTCCAAGTGTCAATCAGTTTTAGGATTTGAATGGGAGAAAGTAGAGTTGTGGTGATCAACTAAACTTAAAATGGGCATCACCAAATCTCAATTAATTAGAACTATGGATGGAGACCTGGGTTGAATTTTTATTTTTCTTTCTCCAACATTTGTGAATGAAAAACCATGTGACAAATGGTTTCAAACTTTCAACTATTACTCTTTTTGCATTGACATTGTATGAAAGAGGAATAGACTATATATAGAATTAGAACCCATTGTCTAGTTTAAATATTTGTCTCTGACACCCCATTTGAATAATGCAGTTGCTAATGTTTAGTAACTTTTTATCACATGGTTTTTGATTCATGAATATTTAAATAATAAGCCATTTGGAATCATTAAACAGTAATTCTGTGACAAATCTGACCCTATTCATCCTTGATATTGTTCATAACTTAATTGTACCTGCTTTCTATATATAATAAAATAACTTTTTTTTTTTTTGAGGAGATAATAAAATAACTTAATTGTACCTTTATTTTTTTACCTATTTTGCTGAAACAACTTAATTGTACTTGAAATTTGAAACTACTCACCTTTTTCCCTAAACAATCAACTCAATTTCATGGCCCATATTTCCTATCACTGTATTTATGTTTTGTACGTACATGACAACATAAGTACCATTGGATAAAAATCATTATCAATTTTCATGTACTATTCACCAAGTGAAATTTCCACTTTAACCCTCAGAAATTGCTTGAAGTTTAAATTTTTAATTTTCAAAAAATTTTAAAAATAAAAGTTACAAAAAATTTAGACAAAACTCAATGTTTTTATTTTTATTTTTATACTAAATGAAGGGATCTTTCATGTGGACTCATCGACCCACACCACATAACGGTAATAAATAATACTTCCTCCGTCCCATTTAGTTTGTCCTCTATTCCATTTTGGGATGTCCCAAAATATTGTCCTGTTTCTAATAATAAAATTCATTAATTTACTAATGTTCCTATTATACCCCTATTTAATTTTCAAAACTACTCCATTTGAAAAGAAATTCAATTTTTTGATAAATTTATTTAAGGGTAGTTTTGGAAACTAATACATTTTTATAAGTTAAACAAGACAATAAATTATGTTCCCTTAAAAAATTTGACTTTTCAAACAGAACAAACTAAATGGGACTGAGAGAGTATTATATATACCACCAAAACGTTAATGGTATTATTGCTAGAACCACTCACTAAATGAAGCAATTCAAAAACTCCTACTATTCAGCCACACCTTAGATGTATGTAGTGGTATCAAAACTTAATGCTAGTCCTAGTGTGAGTGACCACTCTAATATAAACAACTTTTTTATAATAGAAATATTAACGAATGCTCTAAACGTATTGGTTTAAGAACTATATTTAGAAACATAATATGAAAAAATGATAAAATAATTAATTTTTTTTGTCAATTTTTTATATTTCACACAAAATTAATGTCAAAAACACCTATTAACTTTTAATAATTGGACATAATTATCAGTAAGTAGACATAATTATTAAAACTTAATGCCAGTCCTAGTGTGCATGACCACTACTTTTTAATAATTAGACATAATTATTAAAGCAACTTTTTTCTCTCTGAATGTCAGCTTATGTTTAAAGAGTCTCACACGAAACAAGGTATGTGAGTGTCACTGTCTAATTTTTACTTCACATTAATAAATGAAGTGGTCCGTGCCGGTGAAGATGTTGTGTCCTGTGTTTGGTTCTCGATTGTTTTGTAATTTTATTTTCATTGCTGACAACAACCTCATTCCTGAGTCTTCTTCTTCTTCTGCTCCCATATCTCTCTTTTTTACTCTGCTAAAAATTAAAAAAATATTAGTATGATTCTTTGTCTTGGTCCTCACGAATCACGTACTGTTTGTGATTAATTGATCATCGTTTTCAATGGTACCCCCTAAACTCAAAGCCCACAGAGAAGCTTTCAGCTTTGTTGGAAAGCCAATATTAAATATAGATATCAATGCTCTTGCTGTCGAGTGAAACATGCACCATGTTTGAGTCAAAGAGTTGGATTGGATATTGAAGGACCACTTACCGAAAATAGAATTGCTTGGTTGCATGGTTTCATTTAGTTTCACATTTATGATTTATGTACAATTGGACCAATACGTTAACGTTTTAGACTGCAGGGTGCAGAGCAAAATTTCGATTTAAAAAAAGAAAAAAGAAATTCAACTTAATAAGATACATTCAATATTTCTTACAATAAGTATTTTTATATATGTTTTTGAAAAAAAAAGTTTCGGATAAATAATAACTTTAAGACATTTATCAATGTACCATTTTAAAAACATTTTGCGGTCGGCTTAAAAAAAATTATGCACAAATTAAGAAAAACACACGCCATCACCTCCAATTTGTGTATACTAATTAATGAATTGTTGTATTTTATGCATTTTTTTTCGTTAATGCTTATAATTAAATATTTATTATTAATTAAAATCTTTTTGGTGAATATTTATTATTAATTTAAATCTTTTTGGTGAATATTTATTATTATTTAAACTATTTTTTGGTGAACATTTATTATTATTTAAACTCTTTTTGGTTAACATTTATTATTATTTAAACTCTTTGGTGAATATTTATTATTATTTAAACTCTTTTTGGTTAATACTTATTATTATTTAAATCTTTTGGTGAATATTTATTATTGTTTTAATTCTTTTTGGTGAATATTATTATTATTTTGACCCACACCTTCCATTAATGCTTAAAGAAAAAAAAATAGATTTGAAAAAAAATTACAATTCGATAGTTTTTTTTTTATATATAAGATAGAAATTCTACTCTAGCCTAATATAAGGATGTGTTTGTTTGGAAGTGAAATAGGGTGAATGGAAAACTTTGGAGAGAAAATGTAAAGAAAAACTTTTTTGAGTGTGTTTAGTTGGGTGAGAAGAAAGGAAAATAAATAATGGGGCTCAAGTGTTTTCTTCTCGGGCACACAAAAAAGTTTTATCCTCAAAATGGAGAGAAAATTGAAGTGAGAAAATGAGGCTGCTTAATGGACAAAAATGCCTATGTCCAATTTTTTTTCCCCCTTTTTCTTGGTGCTGGACACTTTGCCTCTTCCCCCCCCCCTCCCTTTTTTTTTTTTCTTCCATTTCCTGACTTGCTTTTTTTGTTTTTTGCTTTTTTGTTTTTTGTTTTTCATTTTTTTGATTTCTTGAGCTATGGTGGGTACGTTGCCCTTTTTTTTTTCCCTCTCTTCTGGGCTGTGAGTGTGATAGTTGTTTTGTTTTATTTTTTTTTAACTAGACATGGTTCTTTTTGGGGACATGATTTTTATTTTTTAATAAATTGGGTAATTGTTTTTTTTTTGTCACTTTTTTGTATTAATTAGCCATCATTTTTTAACAAGGGTGATGAGTAAATTTATACAAATTCACTTTTTTCATCTCTCCATTTTTCCACTCCCAATTAAACAAAAATAAGAGAAATTAAAATATTTCTTATCCTCCTACTTTTCCACCCCTCCAACCAAATGAACCCTAATGTGGCGTTTGGTACGGGGGAATCCACATTACTTCTGGCATCCAGATTCCTAGGAATGTGATTCCTAGGAATCACATTCCTAGGAATGTATTTATTCCTATGTTTGGTTTCATTTGGAGATTCCTAGGAATGTGAGATGATAATGTTTGGTGTATTCCCAGGAATCTTAAATGAATTATTTATTTTTCCCATTTTGTCCTTAGATTTGAATGTGAACTACTAAGTCCTTTAAAAAAAACTTCCTTTAAATAAATAATGAAAAATATATATAAACTATTAAAAATATCTTACTCTAAATAGATAGATAAAAAAAATATTTTAGAATTAATATGAAATTGACGTTTTTAATCAATGATATTGTAATTTGCTCAATCGACAGGTAAACAAGGGTGTCACCTAATTTGAACTAATTAATGGTACCTCTTTGTTAATGAATTATTTTGACACTACTTTTATGAAATGTATAAAAAAATGGCAGAAAAAATCAATTTAAAAAAAAAATTCCTAACAAGTTTCTAGAAATTTAAAATTTTCTTTTCCATTAATTTTTTTCCTTACAAAATTGGGAAAAATTAATAGTTAACTAAGAGCATAGATTTCGAAACTTTTTTTTTATGAAATAAGAAAAAAAAAAAAAAAAACCAACATCCATGTCCAAGCTAAAGCAAAAGCAAAAGCAAAAGCAATCCTTTGGGCGGTTAGTTTGGCTAGACAATTGAATGTAGATCAGATGGTGTTTGAAGGGAATTCTAAGGCCTGCATTGAAGTTTTGAGTAAGTCAAAGCCTGTCTCACAGTGGCGGCTTGTCACTTTTGCAAATGATGCCCTTCGGACCTTTCGGAGCAATCTAGCTGGAATTTCAATGCCTAGAGCTGGAAATTTGGCTGCCATAACTTAGCAAGATGGTCCTTCTTTTGTAAATGTTGTTCAGAATGAGGCTGGACTCTCTTAGTTTAGGAGCCTCGCCTTTTTTTGTATCATTGTAAAATAAAAATCAAAAGCACTAGAGAGGATACAAATTATTGACATGTACTGTAACATATGAATCTAGAAACAAAGCTATAAATCCACAAAAAAAAAAAAAAAAAAGACTACATGAAGCTACTAATTAGATCTATATTTCTAGAAACTACACAAAACTAAGATCTGAGATACGGATAGAAACATTAACAAATTCTCATGAAAATAAATTCATTAAAGTTTTGTTGAACAATACACACAACAGTAAATGTGATTTCTCAAAAAAAAAAAAAAAAGAAAGTAAAACTGAATACCTGGCAATAATGGAGAGTCTCCTTCAAACTTTTTTTTTCACACGTAAAATCTAAATAGAACCTTGTTAAAATATATATTAACAAGGTTGTTTATCCTTATATTGTTTTGGCGGGAAAAGATAAAGACAAAAGAGAAGATATTGATAATTTGTTTATAGTTTATCTTAATTGCTTAAATGATAAGGAAAAAGGGTTAAAATTTTCAATTTATAAAAAATATAATTTCTTTTAAGCTTGGGAATCTGGATTCCTACCTGTTTTAAAGGGAATCCACATTCCCACTAGGAGGGGTTTAAGAGGGGAATCCAGATTCCCCTGGCATCTGATTCCCAAGCGTAATTTGCAACCAAACATAGGAATCTTTAAACATTCCTGGGAATCCTAAAACATTCCCCCATACCAAACGCCACATAAGTGTGTGTGTGAAACTCTTTTCTAGAGACTTGAACTGCAGTCCTTGCCCCCCACATCAAATACTTATGGAGTGACTATCACATCAAGGGTGCACAGTGGTACAATTCGATAGTTAAAGTAATAAAAATGGTATTGATTCTCATTCTCCTAATAAATGAGAGCAAGTTATGGTGCTGTTACTTTAATTACATGGCTCTTGAGCATTAATTTGTTTTGAATTTTTTGCCAAATTTTTATATCTATTTATTTATTCTGATTATGACATTTGAGCTCCATCATTCAAAGTTCAAACATGACTATATCTTTTTTTGAATTTCAAATGCACAATATGCGTGGCTTGGTTTAATTTAAGGACGTACCCATTGATTGGAATAAGATAGTAAACATGTAAATTTTATAATTGAAATTAAGGATCTAATTTCATATCACAATGCCAAGCAAAAGAATCTACGTCGAAGTCTGGTATTTTGATCAATTTGTAGTCTAAAATAACTATTTCCTTTTCAATATAGTCTCGCAATTTCATGATTTTACCGTTGTAGGGGTGTACTATATATGCAATTAGAATCTAGACATAAATTAATATTTGATTAAATTAACAAACCACAAGTTCCAATACATTTTTTTTAGTAATTGTTTGTTTATTTCTCTGATTAAATTACTATGGGAATACTTTGCAAATGGAAGCATCCAATACAAGTCAAGTCAAGTCAGTGTTATATATTATTCATCAAGAATTAGTCCAGGCAGAAGCAAAAGACTGTTTTGTCCTACATGGTTGAGGTTATGTATTTGTCTAGTATATATATTCTTCTCTATATTAAGTTTTGTGGGTTGTATTTGTACCTACAAGGCTAATACTTTAAAGGAGGTCCAACTACTCTTATTACAATTCATAAGAGCATCATCATTGATTATTTCAATTCTATCATATTTTACCATCTTAAAAAATTATTTTATCAATTATACAATACCATTTTTTAATACACCTAATATTCCAACTTTTATTTTTCTATTCTACTCATTAAAATAATATATCTTCACAATAAAATATATTTTTCCTTTTTTTGTTTTTCCCAATTTTATCCTCCACACACGTGTACCTTCTAGAATCCTCCATTACTTTACTTTTCACCTTCTTCCAGACTCTTCCTCCATCATCCATATCAACCCAACTCCTCCACACAACTTCTCCATCCTTCATATCAATCCAGGTCGGCAAAACTGGAAAAAAAAAAAAAAAAACCATCACGCCAATCACAACACTACAGCCACTACAACGTCGATCACATATACCAGCAAACCCAAGGAAAAAAAAAAACCATTAACACCCACGCCGATCACAACGCCACAGCCACCACAGCTCCACCGATCTCCGCCACGCTAATCTCGTCAAAACCCACACCGATCTCCACCGTTTTCTTAGTCTGACCCAAACGCTAACCAAATCCGACCCAAACGCCGGAAACCAATGAACAAATCCATGCCGGAAACCAATGAACAAACTGACAACCTCCACGCCTCCACCACAGAAGTTGATCGAGCCTCCACGCCGTTGCCCTCCACGCCTCTACCACAGAAGTTGATCGAGCCTCCACGCCGTTGCCTCCACACCGTTGAAGAAGAGAGAGCAGGAAGAGAGAGAGTAGAAAGAAAGAGAGAGAAAGATAATGAAAATTATGATCTGCAGAGAGAGGAGAGAGAAGACCAAACCGATTAAAAAATATTTTTTGTTTTTCCCATTGAGCTATAGTGCGATTCTAAATAGAATCGCACTATAACTCAATTGTGTATATATATATATATTTTGCAATAATTGTATTTTACAACTTCTAATGGAGTGGTCTTTTGGGCTTAGAATTGTAAAATGGGCTTCAATTTGGGATATCTCCTATCCGCTGCTGATGAACTAAGAGTTTTGTTTTGGCATTTATTTTAAAGTATTTTTATATATTTGTTTTAAGAGCAGAAACCCCATGAGACCAATAATAATAATTAGCAGAAGAATATAAAATCACAAGACCACGTGTGATTCCAAAACTCGAATATCAATTGGGGATGACTAGATGAGTTTAATTTTTTTTTTTAAAGTAATGGAGAAGACAAAACAAGTTTAATATAGTAACGTTATAAAAAAAAAAGTTTAATATAGTAATTTTCATAATAGTTGAGTTGACAAGTTTTTATTTGGACTTATCATTATTAACATCATTTTTTTTTAAGAAACTACCGCGATGAGGCTCTTTTTTGTTTTTAATTTTTGGTTTAGTATCATAATATTGAAAAGTGAGATTAAAATAGTGTCCTAATTTT
This sequence comes from Castanea sativa, assembly GCF_040712315.1. NCBI lineage: Eukaryota > Viridiplantae > Streptophyta > Magnoliopsida > Fagales > Fagaceae > Castanea > Castanea sativa. The sequence continues at coordinate 52,388,259 of NC_134020.1, read as the reverse complement.
TAGGATTTTTCTTTACGTGAGAGTTAATAAAAGTTTGAAAATTTAAATTTAAAATAAAAAGTGGTAATTCATATTGGAGAAGAGAAAGGAAAAAACTTAAAACTTAGGAACTTTAAAAAAAAAAAATTACTCTTTTAATCAGTTTGTATTTTTTAATTTAAAATTATATAAATAAAAGATAGGGGTTTTAGAGAGTTTAAAATTTTATGTGAGGATAACTTAGTACTCAAAATATTGAAATCCAAATATGGAATCCTGTTATTAGTAGTGTAGATAGATAGATAACAATTTCTTACATTAATTATTGATTAAAATTGAACATTTCACATTTCACATTTCACATTTGATTTGCATATAAATTAATTTGGTAGTCATTGGGTAAGGATTAAGGAGTTGAAATCATATTTGTATTCAAATAAAATTAGAGTTTGCAATGGGAAAGAGAAAATTTAAATAAAAAAAAAATCATTTTGCCGAATTGAAACTCAAAAGTAGTTACTATCAACAATTTTTTTGCTTTTTCTCTACTTCATGACAATCCAGAATATCAAATATGAACAAAAACTTCAAATTGAAACATTTTCATAATTTTAATCCTTTGATAATTTGATGTCGAAAAATGAAGGATTTGAATTTTTGAATATCTACCTTAAAAACACTATAAGGCATCAACCAATATCACATTTTTTTTTATATTCTCAATTTCATAAAATTCAAGACTTTAATTAATTAATAATAAAATGAAAAAAAATTAAATCCTAGTGAAGAAAAGAAACTACACACGCGTTTGGATTGTAATTAAAATTATATATTATTTTACTATTTATTTTATTTTTATTATTATTTATTGGTCTTATTGTACTTTTTGGTACTATTTATAGGTTCCAATATACTATTTTAACTAACTTTTACCTTTATCTACAGTTCTTTCAGTAAAAATTTTTAATTTTATCAAAATAAGCGGTATTCAGACGGACTTATATTGAGAGATTATTAATATTACCCGAGCTGTTTGTTGCGGTGGGACAAGCGTGTGAAGACAGTCCACGTCCTCGGCGTGTTACCCGCCGGTCATTTTCTGATTCTCTCTGGTGATTTGACTGTGACATAGCAGATAACAAACACTATCAGAATCAGTGAATACTCGCCACGTGTTCATGGTCATGTGGATATGTTGGTCCCTGTAAACGAAGAGATTCTATCCGATGGTACTTGCTTGTGGATCAAAGGGAGCCTTATCTACTTTCACTTTTGTCATGAGGGGCTGTCACGCTGTACTTGCTTGGGACCTTTGGGCCTTCATTCATGGGCTTATGGTACCTGCTTTATTTATGCATATTTAATTGTTGAATCATTCAAAAAAAAAAAAAAAAAAAAAAACAGGGTGAAAAAATATTATTTGGGTTAAATTCTACTTTTAATTTTTATAATTTGAAAAGCTTTTTCACTCATAAAAAAACTATTGTGTATGTTTGGTCCTTAAAAATTATCATATGTGATGTGTGCATTGTAAAAAAAATTGAAAATTTCAATTTGATTACAAAGAAACTACCTAATTGCCTTACTTGTATGGTTGTATGGCTCATGTAGCCTAATAACATATGGGCTGACTATTTATACAGCAGTCAGCCAGTCACCTACTGACGGCAGCTGCTTTAGCTTGGGCCATGGTCGCAAAGCTATGAAAGTTCAATTTTTGAACTTGGGCCGTGTTAGGCCCAAGTTCCATTAATTCTATTTGAAAATTCTTGGTTCCCTCAAAGTGCATTTTGGAAAAAACTTGAAGTTGTAATTTAAAAAATATGGTTATGGAAGGGAAAGTCTAGCATGTAATTATCATGCACTTATTTAGTACTCTAAGAGTACAGTGACGTGATATTTTTTTCTCTAGTAGAGTAGCGAATCTATTCACCATTACTGTGAAAATGATGAAGTATCACGTTTTTCTATTATAGAATAATCTAACGATTTTCATAATTATTGTATAAAAGAAATTGTATGTTTCCATTTGAGGAAGTACATACAACAATAAGTTTTAGTTTAAAGTTTAAACGAGGTATACATGGTTTATAAAAAATGAGTGGATAGTAAAAAAGCATATGCATTGAATGGTATTTATATACTTTGTTGAAATATACCAAGAGTTTTATAATTTAATCGACAACTCCTAATAATTATAATAGATGCATCTAAGATTCAAATCTCCCTCTTCAACATTTTTTCTAAAGAAAAAAAAAATTGTTGAAATATGATGGTATACTTGGTTCTAGTTAGTTCAATAACTATAGTTTTTCATAATTTGGACCTATTTAGCCATCATTATTGATGCAACCTGGCTTTCTTCATACACCTTTATAGTCTTTATTACATTTTTGTACTTATCTCAATTATTCCATGTTGATTGGCGGGGCTTGAGCCCACTAACTTGAGCAGCTATAGAATGTTGTATGGTTCGAAAGAAGAGTCTTAAAAGACAGAGAGACTCGTATCTATATAATATTTAAAAATTGAAGCGTAATATTTATTATTGGTACGCTTTAATTAAGTTACGTTGGCATGACATTTTGATCAAGTTTGGTACTTTTAGTTCACTTCGGTCCACTTCAGTGTTTTTGGTCCACTTCGGTCATTTTGTTCTACTTTTGTCCACTTTGGACAATTTCGCTTCATTAGTGTCTATTTCGGTCTACTTTGGTTAATTCAATTCACTTCAATCTATTTTTGTGATGCTTTAGGAGGAGAAGTTTGTGTAGAAAGATGAACTGCTTCATTAACATCTATGTCACTTTTTCAGTGTAATGTTCGTAAATTCTTATAAAATTATATTTTTCTTATTTTAAGTGATGAATTTATTTATATCAGCTATTTTTAGGTCATTCAAAAAGTATATATGATTAACCATTTATAAGGAGTACTGAAAACAAATTCCAACCAAACATTACATTATTTACAAGATATCTCGCCTTATATAATAATTAAATGTGAAATGCATTATGTTTCCTAGACCAAAAAAAAAAAAAAGAAAAACTTACAAAATTTAAAATGCTTTCAAATGACAAATATAAATAGCATAATTTAGAAAATCTAATATATTGTATCAATTATTATTTGTTAGAAAATAATCACATAATTTTAAGAAGTGTTTAGAACTAACACTTATAAATCTTATATACTATTTTCATTTTTCACTTAACAAAAAAACAAATTGTCAAATTTTTCCGAGTATCACGTCGGTCTGCAACTCAACCATGTTGCAGAATGGGATTGGTATATTTTTTTTTTTTTTTTTTTTTTTTTTTTTTTTTCGGTGACGTTGATATATTAAGTTATTTATTTTATTACATTTTGTGTAATTTAAGTTTCTAAATCCGCCACTAAGTCAATTCTTTGTTTTTTTTTTTTTTTTTTTTTTTTTTTTTTCTTCCAGTCCCAGCCTAATTTTCATAACCATCCAATTAAATCCACATCCAACAATTAAAGAAGAAAGAAACGTAACAATAGCGAAAGTCACTAAACTCAGCCATGTTGCAGATCAGGATTGGTATAGTTTTTTTGGTAATGTTGATATATTAAATTTTTTATCACATTTTGTGTAAGTCAAGTTTCTTAATTTCTATAGCCGCTGAGTCAAGTCTTTGCCCTTTTTTTCTCTCCTTCTCCCAGCCTAGTTTTCATAACCATCCAATTCAATCCACGTCCAAGAACTAAAGAACAAAGAAACATAACTATATTGCAGATTGGGATCGGTATAGTTTTTTGGTTTTTCAAACACGCGTGTTTGAAAAACCAAACAACGAGATCACATCGCACAACCAAACAACGAGAAATTGGCTTCCAGGCTCTGGCCACTTGTCTTGGGGACTTATCAACCGTTTAATTGACTTGACTAGCCACAACTAGCCCAGTACTCTTCCCAACCCTTAAATTCAAACTTTCTAATTCTAAGTTCAACAAGAAGATATTATAGATGGAAATTTTATAAAGAAATTTCGCCCCCTACCCAGTCATAAACAAGATTATGATTATGTGAATGTCATTATCATTTTTCCCAATAAAATTTGGAAAATGCTAGAACTATATTTTTTGCCACAATTTGCTCACGTGGCAAGTCGTGAGTGATAGAGTTGTGAACATATTATTTTTATTTCAGTACTCGCGACATGCCATGTGAGCAAGTTGTGGCAAAAATTGTGATCCCACCATTACTCATAAAATTTCTTTGTCTCACTCTTTGTTACATTCTATATTCCACCATCTACTTTATATCATGTATTTGATTTTTTTTTTTTCATTTTAAATTTTAAATATATTATATGGAGAGGAAAAAAACAGTATGTGTGGTGTGAATACTCAAATTAGAACAACCAAAGGATTTTTATAATTTTATTCCACCTTCAACACCCTTTGATTTGTTAATTAAAAAAGACTAAAAAGTTTGTTCACACAATTAGACTGTCAGACAGATGTTTAAGTGGAAGTACAAAATATCTAATATGTTATTTAGTTTATAAATTTAATTTATATACTAGATCATATTGTGTGTTTCTACTAAAATTGAAAAACTATGAGTGTCTGACAAAGAAAACTTGCAAAAATTAAGCACAATAATACATGACCACATCCCTGAAAGGATTTTACCAAAAGCTTTGTTTATATGATCCATGGAGATATGCTGCTGCTGCTGCATGCATGCATGCATATCAGCCATTTCGAATCTTGTCAAAACACACTTCTCCATTTTAAAAAAAAAATTATTTTACTGAAAAAGAAGTTACCAAAATTGAACTAAACTGATTCCATCGAAAGAGACGAGTCAGTGTATTAATTCTTTTGAAAGAAACTTCTACTAACCATTTACTACTTTATTTGATGAGATGATAACATATGGACAGTAGTGGACAACTTTACTGCTAGTTGATATAGTTTCTATGCATTCAGCATTCATTATTGTCATCTCTTCTTCACCATAGCTACAATAGGCTTTCCTTCACATTCTCAAAAGATAACATTTTTTTTAAAACGCATAATAACACAATTCCTATTATTTCGTATGTTCCAAGCTATAAAAAATAAAAATAAAAAATTTTAAATGAAGCCAAGTATTTGAATTGTTTGGTATTTTAAAAAAACAAAAATACTATTTGAATTCCTACTATTTCGTATGTTCCATCATCAATGCTACAGCTTCAACAAAAAGCACTTTGAAACGGTTAGATTCATGGAATTCCAGCTTAGATTGTTGCCACTGGATTAGGGTCATTTGTAGTTCTCACTTTGGTTCCAAGACTGTGCTAGCTCTATATTTGAGCAATATCACGTGGTATTCACTGTGGCTGCCTTCAACCATCTTGACACCGCTCTTTCACATGATTAGAAGCTTCATGGATGCACCTCCACGAGCTTGTCCATCAATCTAATACGAGGAGAATTGCCACGTGATGGCTTTGACAATTTGACCAAATTAGTTCATATCTGGAGGGATAAAAAATAAAAATAAAAGCGTTCTCAATGCTGAAATAGGAGGTGAAGTGGAGTTTATGAAAACTATTACTTCTATAAGTGGTCAAATTAGCAGCTAAAACTGAGGTTAAGAACATTGTTCAGTGAAGGATGTTATGCTGTTAGGATCCCTTCTATGTTAATTTTTTATTGTTAAATTGTTGTTTTATGTTGTAGTTTAGTAGCCAGTGAGGCTTTTTTCTCTTTATTTTAGTGTTGTTGCTTTTTGGTTAATTTGATTTCTTTTTGGCAAAAAGTTAACGAATGCTTAAGGATATTGGTTTAAGAACTATTTAAAAAAAATTATTAAAAAAAAATGTAATTAACTTTTTTGACAGTGTTCTTATATTTTCTCATGAAAGTGGCCGTATTAAAACTTTTTAAAAATAGTCTATTAACAAATACTCTAAGAACACTCACTAACAAAATCCTTCTTAATGAGCTAGTTGCTATAGTTTCTATGCATTTGGCATTTATTACTGCCATTTATTAAAGATCACAACTAGTTTATTAACAAAGAAAATGATACATTATAAAGGAAACAAGAATGAAGATATTTTTTCTGCCAAGACTTTTATAATTCAACTAGTCAACATTTTTAGATGTTTTCAATAAAAAAAATACTTGATTCAAATTTCTCTCTCCCATCTATCAATGACAAAAAAGAAGTAAATATTTTTTAAAAAAATGAAAATTAAGATATCCAACTTAATGAGCTTATGGAGCCATAGGAAGGAATGTGATTATGAGTAGGGATGGCAATTTTTCCCCGCCCCGCTTGACCCGCCCTTCCTCGCTTCGCCCCGTGCGGGTTTTTCCCGCCTCGCAAAGGTGATGGGGCGGGGATAGGGTGAGATTTTAGACCCGCACCACGGGGCGGGGCGGGGATGGGTTTACACCTTTTAGACCCACCCCGCCTCACCCCGCCCCACTCTGCCCCATCCCCGCGTTAATAAGAATTAAGTTGTAATTTTTTCATACTCTAAAATCCTACTATTTAAACAAAAATATCATTAGTTTATTTTATTCTACCTAACATGGTTATACCTCTTTTTTCTCTCAAGCAAAGTTGGAAATAAGTTACCAATTTTAACTCTTTTTTTTTGTCTTTTCATTCATGATTCATATGTCTTTCTCAACTTACTTTTCATCATTAACATAATATGAGATTTTTGTGTCATACTATGAGATTTTTGTTGTGACATTGTGTTGTTAAACATTTAGATAATATTATTTAGTTTTTGCTAAAAATTAGTTTGATTTGATAGGATAAATTTATTTATAATTTCAAGTATATTTTTAATATTGAAACATGTCATTTTATTTGAAAAAATGGTAATAGTTATAGGGAAAATTAACAAAAAATAAAGTTTTACGATGTAGGGCGGGGCTTCGCGGGGCCTTAAGGGGTAGGGATGGGGCAATAAATTTTTCCCGTCATGCGGGGTGGGGTGGGGGGGGGGGACGGGGGCGAAGATCCCATCCTTCGGCCCCGCCCCACCCCGCCCCATTGCCATCCCTAATTATGAGTGAAATATCCTAACTACTGGGATTTCAGAGCCCATTAAAATCCCTTTAGAGTCTAATGTAGACCCACTTATTAATTGACGTGATCACATACCATTCTTTTAACGTATCAAGATCCTCTTTTCAAACAAACCAACTTAGGGATTGGGGTGAAAATAGCCAAATACCACGTTTTGGCAAAATTGTGGCAAACTAGCATTGTTTTGAAAATATTTAGCAATCTACCACTTTCTTAGTACTCAAGTTTCACAAAATCGAGTTCTAAATAGTACTTGAGTTCAGTGAACTCGAGTTCTTAGGTGAGTCACCAGCGTGGCACTACTGACACTAGAATTTAAGGGATTAAAAAACAATGTGGTACTCGATATTGCGGAAATCGAGTACTTCTTTATAGTACTCGATCTTAACAAAGTTGAGTACCTTGTTTTTATTTTTCTTTTTTTCTACTTTTTGTTTCGTACAAAACTTTTAGGCGTAAATGCACTTTTAGTCTTTACATTTTGGCTTTTTCCATTTTGGTCCCTACATTTTCATTTCACCACTTTTAGTCCCTAAACCAATTAACGTGTGTTATTTTAGTCTTTTCCGTCAGTCCACAGATGGAAATAACTAAGGTGACTAACGGAGGGATTAAAATATTATTAAAAATTCGTTGTAACACTCATCACTCATGCCACATCAGATTATAATTTGAAATATTTATTTCTCAATTTTAGCAAAAGAAAAAATATGAGTTAAAAATTTAATAAAAATAAGAACAAGCATGTTCCATTCGGGTTGGATGTCGACGGAGGATTTCAATGGCTCTCAGCGCATCATGTTGTTGGTGTTGGAGCGGTTATTATTGTAGTGATGATCGCGGCAAGCGCGTTCCTTCTCTGCCTCGTGCATTTTGGCTTCGACTTCCTCGTCGTGGCGTTGAGGGAGCTAGCGCTGTTGCTGGAACCTCCACTTTGAGCCGAACTTGAACTTAGGTGGCGGCTTGCTGTCGACGAGACGGAAGGAGGAGTCGTCATTGGTGGCACCGGGGGAAGGGAAGGAGTCGTCGTTGGAGAAGTTGAAGATGGAATCGGAAGGGTTCTTGGAGCGGTTCTGGTTCTAGTTGTTGAAGTTGATGCGGGTCCAGTCGGCGATACGGCCAAGCTTATCGGAGTGAGAGAAAGGGGCGAAAGGGACGTTGACAGGGAGATTTAGGTTGAGATTGGAAGTAAGGATTAAGGGTCTTTGGATATTACTTATGGTTAAAAATTAAAAATTTATTGCTAAAAACACTGTAATAAAATAATTTTTAAATAGGTGAATAGTGCTGTGGGACCCAATTTTAAAGAAAAGTTTGCTAAATTCCATATTTGTGAGTCCCGTAAACAGTGCACAAGATCCAGCCAAAAAAATGCAGACACGCAAAACGCCACTCCTGCCGCTATCCAAACTCACACTTGGAGGGACAAAAAATTAATTTTAAGCAAACTAGATGAGTTAGATGTAGAATATGGCTTGAATTAGGAGTTCGACTCCTTCTTGGATTTGGATAATTTAGGTTACTGTTGTTTGAAGTTATCAAGCTTTATTAAAGGTCTTGTCTACCAGTTCAATTTGGAATAGGAGCGATTCTCTTTTTTTTTGTGGAAAAGAAGTCTAGTCCTTCTTGGATTTGGATATACTAGCCGACTCAAGTCTCCTATATAAGCATAGTGCTGCTACAAAAAAAGAAAGATGAGAGTGTGTGAGAAAAAGGCTCTCTCTTCATTTGGCTATTTGATATTTGTGGATTGCAATTTCGAATAGTGAGAGAGGTTTGTTGCCATTTGGTTTTGGTTTTGCGGTTTGGTGATTTGCTCTCTCTTGGTCCATTGCAACTTTTGGATTTGATTTATGGCTCTCTCTTTGGTTTGTGTGCAATTCGTATATGGTATTGGGTATTTGGTATCTGTGAACCATTGGTTCTTTGGTTTGTATTTGGTTCTTTGGTTTTGTACTTATGAGAGAGAGTTATTTGGGTGTATTTGGGATTTGGGTTTGTGAGAATGTCTTTACACCAATTTGTATTATCCCAAATTTGTTATAGTGAAATTTGTTCGTCGCCTCCCGTAGATGTAGGCTATTGCCGAACTACGTAAATTCTTAGTGTTTTGTATCTATTTTCTTTTGGATTTATTTTTTTCGTTCCTATTGATTAGTTTGGAGATTTTTCTCAAGCCTAAAATATTTTCACAATCAATCTTGGTAATTTGAGCTTCTACTATTTTACAACATTAGAAACAAGCTTATTTAAATGCACAAGCATCAAGAGCCAATGTAGAAAATTTCATTTGAATTATCCAAAAAGAATATAAAATGTAAAGTGTTTATTAAACAGAATAAGGCTTCCATCTTGCGCACAAGAGACAAGATTGGCCCATAGCTATATTTTATGCTGAGTGTTAGTCCTGTGTCATCTCTAATGTACAAAAAGACTAGAGGAAAGCCAAACTCCATTGAATAAGATGATTTACAAACAAAGATAAGAAAATCTAGAATCACTATTTTTTTTTTATCACAACTTTGATGTAGTAATTTATGGATGGTGAAGAAAAAATAATGATAATCCATGTGGAAGTGATAGGCAACAACTCTCAATTTATCATATTAAAATTTTGGCAAAATTGTAACAAAAAAAAAAGTTGTTGTCCTAGAATTGCTGAACAAGCAGAGACAAAATTAGGATCTTAATTAACTTGTGTAACTTAAAATAAAAAAATATATAAAAAAGGATAAAAATGCAAAATATCAACAAGAAAATTGTTCAAGCTACTACTAGTTTTACAAAGGGTAAACTTTAGATATAGTTACTTAAGTAATACATATGGTTCATATCATAAATAAATAAATAAAATAAAAAAGTAATACATATAGTTCCCCAATTAAATTCATACACATAGTTATATTGAAATTAATTGTCTTTGAAAAATATAACGATGTTTGTATTTTATTGATCAATACTTGAGTTTAATCGGGGAACATGCTTAATTTTTGCTCTTTAAAAAAAAATTACAAATTGATGTGGCAATAAACGTGATTACTACCACATCAATAACATAATAAATAAATTAAAAAAAACCAAACCTACTTCCAACTTCATTACAAAATATTTACAAATGAATGTAATAATAAATATAATTGGCGCTACATATAAAATATAATACTTTTTTATTATGTTTTAAAAATTGATACATCTTTTTTGTAAATCCTATATATTAAATTTTATAGTAATTGTAGCATTATTCTAAATAAATTTCTTTGACCAATCAATTAAAGAAAATACATCCCATAAAAAATAATAAATAAATAAAAGAAAACACACAAAATAACTTTGTGATTATTTGTATTTTTCTTTTGAAAAAGTCAAATTTTATAGTTATATTTCCCATAAATTACCAAACAAATAAATTTCTATATATATTATCTATTTATATATTTAATAGTTTGGAATTAAAAAACTGATTAATATTACCAAGGATAAATAATTAAAAAGAATCAATCTTTTAACTTTGGATCACAAACAACTTAACAACAAAAGTCATTTGAATAAAGAAAAAAAAAAACCATTTCTAAAAATACCAATAGAAAAAATTAATAATTAATAATTAAAAACAACACACCTTACTGGCATATTTAGTCTTACAATCAGTCACATAATTGTGACGCCTAACCTTTTTTTTTATTGGGTTCTTTCACATATTTTTTGAACAAGAAATTCTTTATACTCTCCTTATTTTTTTTAATTGAATATAAATTTTGAAAATTTAATAATTAGATTGCATTTTCTATATGTTCTTAACATACATACCAAATTTCGTTTCAATCAGGTGTTATTTATTATTCGATTAATAAACTTATTTTTTATGTATAAATCTTTATCACAAAAGCTTAAAATCTAAATATGACTTTATTGACATAGTTATTGATCTATAATATTTTTGAAATCTTATAAGCAAAAAGAATATAACAAGCACATGTAATCTAACCATAGGGGTTGTTTGGCACCCGTTTTTAAACAAGAATTTTCAATATTTAAACAACAATAACACTTTTGACATATATTTCTATAACACTCAAACACATATTTCTACAACACTGAAAACTGAACAATAATACTAAAACACTGCTACCAAATATGCCATATTTTCAAAATTCACATCTTATAAAAAATAAAAATAAAAGATGGGTTTTAAAAAAAAACTTTTATATATATATATATATTATTTAGGGGAATAACTTTACATTTTTGGGGAATATAAATAATAAATCCTCTCTCGAAAATAAAGAAACAAGAAATTCAAGGGGGGCCATGGGCCCAAGGCCCCTTCGTGTAGCTGTGGGTCCGTCGCTGCAAACAAGCTTGGCCAGTCAACAAGAGACCATGTAGACAATTGCATGTAAAGTTCTTAAAAGGAAGATAAAGTAAAAACTGTTTGGTTGCACAATGCCAAAGATGGTCAAGAGTTACAATAATGCAAGGCTGAAAAGTATTCAAGCGTGAACGTGAAGTTGGGTCTGATTTTTTATTCTTTGGTCTGTATTGGCTACATAATTGAGTTTGGGTTTGACTTCATAGATTAAGGTCAATATTGGATCAAATTAAAACTACCTGGATTAATTAGAAGTTATCACAACTTCTAGCTTAGATCAACCCATGAGCTTTTCTCTCTTAATCATTAAGATAAATTAGTGGATTAATCGATTAATATATAAAAATAGATTAAAAAAAAGATCAAATATAATTCTAAATGATGGCATGCAGCTGGAGGAGTCTGCTAAAGGAGTTAATACTGAAATACACAGTGTACTAACAAGAGACAGAGAAATAAAGGAGCAATTTATTGGAAGATGACAAGAGATAGAGCAGAAAGTGTCATGCCTAGCATCTTTCTTGAACCGGAAGTAGATCACAAGCCAAACCATCATATCTTCCAGCTGTCACGCGGTAATTGCTTGTGGACCTTTGGGGCTTCATTCATGGACTAATTGTTGACTTGACTTGACTTAGTCCACGATCACTACTATATTTATTCGACACCCACAGCTAAGCAGGAGCACTTCTCCCCCAACTTCCAAGTCCAACAAAGAAAGAAAAACACTCAACAATGGCCAAACTCAGCCTACTACTACCACTGCTACTACCTGTACTTCTCACCTTCGTCGCCACTTCTCTCTCTTGCCCTGAACATCAAAAACAAGCCCTTCTCCACTTTAAAGCCTCCATCATCAATGCTACTTCTTCAACAGAAAGCGAATTGTATCGGTTAGACTCATGGAATTCCAGCTCAGATTGTTGCCATTGGGATGGGGTCCTTTGTAGTTCTCGCTTTGGTTCCATGACTGTGCTAGCTCTATATTTGGACGATATCATGTTGCATTCACAGGAGACAGTGTGGTTGCCTTCACAGGAGATAGTGTGGTTGCCTTCCACCATCTTGACACCGCTCTTTCACTTTAGAAGCTTGATGCACCTTGACTTGTCCAACAATTCAATACAAGGAGAATTGCCACGTGATGGCTTTGGCAATTTGACCAAATTAGTTCATCTTGATTTGAAAAGTAATAGCTTCAATGGCTCCATTCCCTCTCAACTTTTTCACTTGAGGTATCTTCAATATCTTGATCTGAGAGAGAATTCATTCCAGGGAGAATTACCACTTGATAGATTTGGCAATTTGACCAAATTAATTCATCTTGATTTGGGTCTTAATTTCTTCAATGGCTCCATTCCCTCTCAACTTTTTCACTTGAGGTATCTTCAATATCTTGATCTGAGAGACAATTCATTCCAGGGAGAATTACCACTTGATAGATTTGGCAATTTGACCAAATTAATTCATCTTGATTTGGGTCTTAATTTCTTCAATGACTTCATTCTCTCTCAAATTTTTCACTTGAGGTATCTTCAATATCTTGATTTGAGTTACAATTCATTCCAGGGAGAATTGCCACGTGATGGCTTTGGTAATTTGACCAAATTAGTTCATCTTGATTTGAATACTAATAGCTTCAATGGCTCCATTCCCTCTCAACTTTTTCACTTGAGGTATCTTCAATATCTTGATTTGAGTTATAATTCATTCCAGGGTACTCTAAGTGAAGAAGTAGCATCTCTTCAAAATTTAAGGGTATTGAATTTGGATTTTATTTTTAATATGGAAAATGAGATTCCTAAGGGGATATGGAATTTGACAAAGCTACATCAATTGTCTCTTGCTAATAACCACTTCTTTGGTAAAATTCCGTCTTCATCAATTATGAATTTGAAGGGATTGAAGATATTGGAATTGAATGATAATTCACTGTCAATGGAAATTCCTGCTGATATTGGCAATCTATCTAACATAACTTGTTTGGCCTTGAGCAACAACAGCTTGACAGGTAGAATCCCATCATCCATACTGAAATTAACGAAGTTGGAGACACTTCAATTGGACAATAACAAGCTTGTTGGAGAAATTCCATCCGGGCTGTCCAATATCAAGGGCTTGAAGATTCTTATGCTTGGAGGCAATCATCTCGTAGGAGAAATTCCAAATTGGATTTCTGCACAGAAGACTCTCAAAACTTTGGACTTGAGTGAGAACCAACTAGAAGGAACGTTCCCGCAATGGCGTGCTGAAATGGAAGTTGAAATTATAAATCTGTCAAATAACAGTCTCACAGGTTCTCTCCCACCTTTTCTCTTCAACTCTGACAATTTGATTATTCTTTCCTTATCTCATAACAAATTTCATGGAGAACTACCAAGCAACATTGGTAATGCCACTGCACTCAGATTTCTTGATTTGGATGACAACAATTTTTCGGGGAAGCTTCCGGCATCCATCGTCAATATTCATGCACTCTCATCATTATGTTTGTCAAACAACAAATTTTCTGGCAACACTTTGCCAGATTTTAGGTCAAATAAGTACCTCGAATTCATTGATTTATCTTCAAATGAATTCTCAGGTGAGATTCCAACAAACTTTTCCAATTTAACTGAAATTCTTGCATTGGGCAAAAATAATTTTTCTGGCAATCTGTCCAGAAACCTTATTAATTTGAGCAACCTTGAATACCTAGACATACGTGACAACAAAATTACTGGTGAATTGCCAAACTTTATCTTCCAAATCCCCACCCTTCGTACCCTAATTTTACGAAACAACTCTCTCCATGGTTCAATCCCTAATTGTATTTCCAATCTTACTAATCTCCAAATTCTTGATCTTTCATACAATTATCTTTTTGGAGAAATCCCTGCAAATTTTGGAAATCTTGTTGCTATGATTAGAACAACCATGGAACCTCCACGTACTTATTCTACATGTGGTGATAGTGTTGATTGTATCGAACGGACGCAGCAAGGCAACATTGATGATGTGACTGTGATTTGGAAGAAGTCAAAGCAAGATCTATCATTGGGTAGACTCGAGATCTACTATTTGTTAGACTTATCAATGAACCAACTTTCTGGTGAAATTCCAGCTTCCTTGGGCACCTTGAAAGCTCTAAAGGTTCTCAACATCTCACACAACAACCTTTATGGGAGGTTACCAACAAGTCTTGGTTGTTTAGAGAACCTAGAGAGTTTGGACTTATCACACAATAATTTATCAGGCTCAATTCCGCAATCACTAGCAAAATTGCAACAACTAACAATTCTGGATGTTAGTAACAACAAGCTCACTGGTAAGATTCCAATTGGTAGCCAAATGGATACAATGGATGATCCAAGTTTTTATGCGAACAACAGTGGTTTGTGCGGAATGCAAATTCGAGTGCCATGTCTAGAAAAGTTGTCACCAACAAAACCACCAAGGGTTGAAAATAAGGAAACATGGTTCTCATGGGAAGGAGTGGGAATTGGATACGCAATTGGCTTCTTTGTAACAGTGGAATTCTATATCTTACTGATAGTTTTGTCCCCATAAAACCTCCAAATTACCGCCGTCAACAAAGAAGGCAAAGAGTATAAATGTCAAATCTCTTACAAGTTATGCATGCAGTGGTCAAAGATCTCAATCCCAGCATTGTAAAGAGCAGCTAGGTTTGTTGTTTTCTCTAGGATCTCTTTTTTCTTCAATAAGGATAATCTTCCCCTTGCCTTGTTGGCTGCTTGTAAGGATGATTATCCCCCTTGTATTTCCAGTTTTTAAGTAATGCATTGCACATTATAAAAAAAAAAGGCTTTCAATCAAGCAAATAGTGACAAGTAGTCATTTATAAGTATCAGCAACTAAGTTGGCTTGTAAAGCTACAATTTATCAAATCTAGAGGGATAAAAAAATAGAAGCGTTCTCAATGCTGAAATGAGAGGCAATGAGAGGTGAAGTGGAGTTTACGAAAGGTATTACTTCTGTAAGAGCTAGATTAGCAACTAAAACTAAGGTTAAGAACACTGCTCAGTGAAAGATGTTAAGCTATTAGGATCCCTACTATGTTTTTTATTTTTAAATTGTTGTTTTATGTTGTACTTTAGTAGCCAGTAAGACTTATTTCTCTTTATACTGGTGTTGTTGCTTTCTAGTTAATTTGATTTCTTTTTAGCAAAAAGTTAACAAATGTTTAAGGATATTGGTTTATGAACTATTTTTTTAAAAATATATATATAAAAAAAATGTAACTTGCTTTTTTGACTTTTTTTTTATATATATTTTCTCATGAAAGTGGTGGTATTAAATTTTTTTTAAAATAGTCTATTAGCAAATACTCTAAGGACACCTATTAACAAAATCCTTCTTTTTTGGACAACCTTACTACTAGTTGATATAGTTTCTATGCGTTTGGCATTCATTACTCATTTCTTCTTCACCATAGCTACAATAGGCTCTCCTTCACAATCTCGCATGATAACATTTTTTTTTAAAAGCACAATTATACAATTCCTATTATTTCATATGTTCCAAGCTATAAAAAATAAAAATTAATATTAAATGAAGCCAAGCATTTGAATTTTTTTTTTTAACTATTTGATTTGTTTGCAATATTGATTACTGGAATTTTGGTTGCTGTGTTTTTGTTTTTAAGTTAATTTTAGCGGAGTCCTATCAGTATCATCTTACATCCATTGCACTAATCTTCAGACATTGCCCTTTCTTCTTTGCTAAATTACCAATATGTTGGTATAATGATAATGTATTCTTTAGTTTTGGTATAATGATTTCATTTTGTAAATAGGGCCTTGAATTTTTTTTTTTTTTTTTTTTTTGGGGTAAACATTTTGAAAATGCGGTGAGATCCCTAAGAGTATGTTTGGTTGGAACGAAAACATGGAGGATAGAAAATATAGAGAGGAAAATAGGGTGGGGCCCACCCTATTTCCACTGTTTGGTTGAGAGGGAGAGGGGAAGAGAAATGGTGGGGCCCACCAGTTTTTTCTCCTCCCCTTCAAAATATAATCTCTCCAAATTAGAGAGAAAATTGGAGTGAAAAATAGAAAAAATATTTGGATAAAACTGCCCTACATATCACTAACGTTTCTAGCTTTTTTTTTTTTTTTTTTTTTTTACTTTTCCAGTTTCGTTTGCAACGTTAGCTTACTCTTTTTTTTTTGTGTAACGTTGGGTTTTTGTTTTTGTTTTTGTTTTTCTTTTTCTTTTTTGGTTTTGTAAGGTGGTGAGTTCTTCTTCTTTTTTGGTTTTGTCTACTTTCATCTATACATAATTTTTTTAAAAAGTATAATGTATTACTTTTTGTTTTATTTAAGAGTGACATGATGGTAAATTTATACAAACCTTATTTTCAACCAAATCAAAAAAATTTCCATCCTTTCACTTTTCCATCTTAACCAAACACAAATGAGAAAAACTAAAAACTTTTCTATCCTCTCTCTATTTTCTATTCTCTCACTTTTCTATCCTCCCAACCAAATGGCCCTAATATTTGCCACTAATTATTTTCTCTTTTTCCTTTTTCGGTGCCACTAGTTCAAGCAAACGAAAGTACATATAAAACCAATTTGTCCTACCAAAAAGTTTTTAGTAAGATAAAATAGAACACGTGGCCAAAACCCATTTGTCCAAACATCCCTGAGGATAAGGAAATGGATATGAACCATAAAGGCCTTATAAACATGCGATCACCATATGCTATTTGCACTTTTATCTAGCAAATAATATTCCTACACTACTCCATATGTAAGATTACTTTGACAACAACAAAGAGAGTGATTAGAGTATCAGACTGCAAAGATGGCTTCCATGACCATGACTGCCTCATTCCTAGCTGGTGCAACCTCAACCGTGACCAAACAACACCCTTCTTCCCCAGCTCGCCGTGACCTAGTTGTGGCCAAGGCCTCAGTGATGAAAGATTTAGTAACAGAGAACTAAGCTTCTGTAAAGATCACAGAGAGAACAAGTGTATACAAACAATCACAGGAAAAGAAAGTCTGAGAAAATGAGAGATAGTGCAACAAAGTTAAGGAGAGAGAGAGGAAAGAATGAAAGAAGCTTCTATTCAATTACTGAGAATTCTCACTTACATTACATTTATGCTCACCGAGCAGTTTATATACAACAAGATTAAGCTAATCACTTAACTTAACTGTCCACATTATGTTGATCAAACCTCCTGAAGATAATTGAAACAGAGTGATGCGCACCATTTCATTAAAGCACCTGAGAGAGAGTCAACCCTTAAGTAAAACCGGTGCATTTGATTGCCCAGCACTATTTAAATGAAACGGTTTTAATCCTCTTCACAAATAGCTTTCTTCTTCTTCACAGGTCCGGAACTGGAACTGTGTTCAACACTCAGAAGGAGAAGAAACCAACTTGGAATTCAACAACAAGAAGGAAGAGAGAAGCAGTAGTAGGAGGAGGGACTTGGTCTTTGCTGCTGCAGCGTTCTCTGTTGCATAGGTTGCTCTTGCTGATGAGCCAAAGAAAGGGACCCCAGAATTTTAAGGACAAGATATATTGTTTCAGCAAAAAAAAAAAAAAAGGACAAAATATATTGTATTGTCAAAAAATATGCTTGGTCCTTAAATTTATCACATGTGATGTGTGAATTGTAAAGAAATTGAAAATTTCAATATGGTTTTTCTAGTCCCTACAAAGAAACTACCTAATTGCCTATGACCGATGTAGCCTAATAACATATGGGCTGGTATTAGTTCACCTAATGATGTGCACCTGCTCTAGCTTGGCCCATGGTTGAAAGGCTTTGGAAGTTAAATTTTTGAACTTGGGCCGTGTTAGGCCCAAGTCCCATATATTCTATTTGAAAATTCTTGGTTCCATCAAAGTGCATTTTGGAAAAAACTTAAAGTTGTAATTAAGAATATGGTCGTGGAATGGAAAGTCAAGCATGTAAAAATCATGTAATCAATTTTTTTTAGAAGAAAATTATATAGTATTGTTCTCTCATATGGTAGTGAATGATGAGATTTACCATTACTTTGAGAATGATGGAATATCACGTTATTTTATTATAGAAGTACCCAACGATTTTAATACTGATGGTATAAAAGAAATTGTATATTTCAATTTGAGTACAAACAACAATAAGTTTTAGTATGAAATGGTATTTATATACTTTGTTGAAATGTACCAAAAGTTTTATAATTTAATTGGTAACTCCTGATATTTATAATAAAGACGTCTAATATTCAAATTTCCCTCCCCAACTATTGATTTAATTTTTTTTTTAATTAAAAAAAGCACTGTTGAAATATGATGGTATGACTGCTTGTAGTTTAATTATTATAGTTTTTTTTTTAATTGTTGCCCTTGCAATGTATAGAGAATACTATAGATACTGAAATACTTGGTGTTTGAGACTATATAAATTATATGGAAGTGATAGGCTGATAGCCAACTCAAGTAACTTGAACCTAATTTGGCCATCATTATGATGCAACTTGGCTTTCTTGATATACCTTTATAGTCTTTTTTACATTTTTATACTTACTCATTTCTTCCTTGGCGATTGGCTGGGCTTGAGCTATAACTTCAGCAGCTGTAGAATGTTGTATGGTGCCAAGCAAGGTTATCAGACCCGGAGCGGACCGGGAGGTTGGACCGTGAAAACCGAGAACCAGATGAAAATCCAGCTCTTTAAGCATAGAAAACTGGGCATATGTGGCAATTCCGTGAACCCCTAAAATCGGGGTTGGACCCTTAGCAATTTTTTTTTATAATAAAAACAACTTAGTACAATTTTATTCTACTTAATAAAATTATTCATCTCTTACAAGGAATTAAAAAAATTATAATTAAAATCCTTCAAAGATATTCAATTTTTCTTCAAAAATTAATCCCAAATTTTAATGTTTTCATGGTTATTATTTTATTTTATTAACTTTCTTATTTAATTATTATATATATGCTTGAAAATCATAAAATTTTCCTCACATATATAGATATATTAGTCAATTTTGCTAGTTTTTTAAATTTAATATCTATATTTAGGTTTTAATTAATTATTAAATTAATTATGACGTCATCACGGTTCGACCCCAGTTCGACCTCAAAAATCTTGAACCTCTCCCTTTTACGGTTCAATGAATGGTCAAAGTCTGAAAACTTTGGTGCCAAAGACAAAGAGTCAAAGGACAGAGAGGCAATATAGCATATAGTATATACTATAAACTTAAACTTAAACCCACTTTTTTGGATTAAATTGTAATTTATAAAATTAAAGTTTGGAGCAATTTTAATTTTAATTTTACCCATAAAATTTAAAATTTTAATTTGAACCCTTAACATTTTATTTGGTTACTAAAATTGAATAACTTAATTGGAAGGAAGCATCACAACTCACAGGTTCCCACAATGGCTTGCTGAAATGGAAGCTGAATATATAATTCTATCAGATAACGACCTCACAGGTTCTCTCTCACCTTTTCTCTTCAACTCTGACAATTTAGTTGCTCTTTCCCTATCTCGTAACAACTTTTATGGAGAACTACCAAGCAACATTGGTAATGCCTCTGCACTTAAGGTTCTTATGTTGGATGGCAATGTGCTTGCCAACTTTAGCCATGGAAAGATTTGTGAAGGAGCTAGATAGCAGCTTGGGAGACCACTGACATAGCAGTACAACTTCTCAAGTAATCGCCAAATGACTGGTGCACACAAGTTAAGACGAAGTCACGAATTTCAATTAAAAAAAAAAATTACACAATTTTGTGTGTAATATTGTTCTATGATATTTGTGTGTAATATTGCATAATCTTATTTCTATGATATTTTTGGGGTATATGATACTTTCAATGATTCTGGAAATTCATTTTGATAGTTACTATTTTAACCACTCATGCGTGGTTAAGATTATGTTGGTACTCTTCAAAAAAACATATGAGAAAGATTATGTTGGTATCCATTGTATCCCGGCCCAAAAATATAAAGATGTCACGTACAAAACGATAGTCATGCATTGATGTTTTATTATTGGGTAATTGCTAATGTGTACACCTCATTACACACGCCATACATGTAATTTAATTTTTAGACTTAAATCGTGACTTTGAAGTTACAATTTCAATTCAAATATCGAAATGTGAGTATGATATGCAATAGGCAGTGTGTTATAAACACTACCCTTTATTATTAAATAAGCAAGTTTGTCTTTACATTTTCACTTGTGTTTCTTTCTTACAATTAGAACTTACTCTATTCACTCTTGTTAGGTTGGTTACTTTGTCACATTGAGTGAAGTTGTATTACTATATATTAAGAGGATTTAGAAAGTTAGTTATTTTCTTTTTGACTTACAAAAATACCTCTAATTTAATTAACTCATCCTTATTCCTAAAAACTAAGAATTATGGTTAAAACTGTAAATTGACAAAAATTAATAACAAAAAAGTGAAAAAATAAAAACTCTTCACAATCCCCGCCTTTTTTTTTTTATTAAAAAAAAAACTATCCCAAGTTCTATAAAAAAAAAAACTACCCCACCTTCTTAAAAAATAACCCACCCATGGTTTCATTAAAAAAAAAAAAAAAAGCCCCATATCACATAAAAAATAAAAATAAAAACTAAGCATATTTCAATGCTATTTTGGTGATCATTTTTTAGAGCTAGCCCTATGATACTTTGGCCATACTAAAGGTTCTAAACATGCAATTTTTGTGGGAAAATAAGTCTAAATCTCAAATAATAAATGAAAAATTATAACACTAATCCAAAAAAAAAAAAGCCTCATTACACATGCAGAGCATGTGTGATGAGATTAGCATACTATATGTTCATACATTTATAGTTTGTTTGGATGGAGGGGAGTAGAGTAGAGAGAGGGAAAGTAAGTTAAATTACCTTATTTAGATGCTTTTTAAGGGAGGACGAGGAGGGATTTGGAGAGTTTTGGAAGGATTCTAACTACTTCTAACATTTCATTTTTAATTTTCTCAAATTAGAGAGATTTGGAAGGAGAATAGAGCATAGAAATGCTTGGTTAAATGAATTACCAATTTTACCCTTACTATATTAACAAGATTACAAATTACGAAAAGACTAATTATTCCCCTTCCTATTACTTAATTTTAAAAACATTCAAATAAGGTGAAAGATAATCCTTCCTCTCTACTCTCCTCCCCTCTACTCCTCTCTACTCTTCTCTCCCTCCAAACTTCCAAACATTGCATTAGTTACAAGTGGTACAAACTCTTCTTTTCTTTTCTTTTTATTTTTTATTTTTCTTTTCATAAAGTTGTATACACTTAATAATACTTGTTCAAAAAGATTATTTTATTAGGAACTAAATAAAAATTCTTTGTCCCATTTTTTATGGTATACTTTATGTCTTTGTTCTTTTTCTTCTTCTTCTAACTTTGGTTGTTTTATAAGTAAAGTGAAAAGAAAAAATGGAGTATAAAGTGGTTATTTCATAAGAGCATTAGAGCATCCACATTTGGCTTGCTATATGCCAAATGTAAGAAGAATTTGGCCTTTCGTTTCAGTCGTATGAAGAAGAGACCTAATTGAGCTTCCAATCAAGTCCCGTACTTCAGGCATCATGCAATGCACTTGAAGGTTATGTATTTGAATCCAGAACGATACAAAGTGAAATGGAATGGCTGAGATGGGGATATTGTCCACCACCCTTTCCATAATGACCAAGTATTTGTCGTAAGTCCATGGTTCATGTTCCAGTACCCTTTCTAGGTCATATTCATTGTCAAATTCAAAGAAAAGCTTGTTATCTCCCATGTCTTGAATCCGAAATTCTTTCTGCGTTCTCCAGAGAGGTTTGAATGTGCGGGCTACTGATTCAATGTTCACCGTTCTCCTTGTTAAGAACTTCGCCGCCAGAATAATGCGCGTGGAGAGCAATTCTTTGGAGCACGCAACCCCTGTTTCCTCGTCTTCATCCAGAGTAAGGTTGCGCCAAAGCCCCTCTAAAATTTCCATTCTCGAACCAAGAGAGAGATGAGAAGAAAGAGCCCTACAAAGTGGCCCACCACTCGAGGGGACGAGTAACCTGTACGAAGACAAGGACTAAAAAGCTCCACTGCTTTAGGTTTTCATAGAGGGAAACCTAGAGAGGCAGAGAGCGACTCAACTCCATTGTCATTTTATTCTTTGGATTTGGTTTGGGCACAGTGCACACCTCACACAATTCAAACACGTAATAAAAATTGATCACATGATTACATTTTGTCTCCACTAATACATTGGAATACGGGTGGAAACTTTGTCCGGATTTTTCTGCTTGTAGTATTGCTAAATTTAAAGGGGCCCAATATCTTTTTTTGCTTGTGACTTCTAGTACTTGCTGAGTGTCATATCGTGTGACTTTGGCACACAAAGAGAAAATTCCTTTATTAATTTGAAATAGAGCTTTGGGTATATTTAGGGTTGAAGTATTTTTTAGAGAAGTTTTGTGTCACTAATATTATAATCTCACTTTTTTTTCACAGTTAAAATTTATCCTTGTCACTGCCCATGGATGTATATGCATTATATCAAACCACGTAATTTTTTAAGTATTTTTCTTTTCCTGTGTACTTGTTGATTTATTTTTCTAGGGTTCGTTTAGTACATGTGGTTAAACACATGTTTTCAATTTTTAAATAACATTATACGTATTTCTACATATTTTTTCACCCACACATATTTTCAAAAAATACAAACAACATTACTAGAACAACATTACCAAACAGACCTGTAATTTTTTAACTATTTTTTTTTTCTTGGGTACTTGTTGATTTATTTTTGTCTTTACTCTATTAGTTTGAATGTTGGGGTTGTTCAAACACAAGTAAAAATCGGACAAGCATTACAAACAAGACCGACCAAGCAACTAAAACAATCAACAAATTCCAAATCTTTTGCTTTGACTAATTCCATTAGGAAAAAGAGGAAATATTCCATCTGCCACATATGAACGACCCTGTTTAGAAGGGAGTTTTGAACATTCTTGCAAAACACTATTCCATTCACCAGATCATTTTTTTATCAATCAAACTATATATGCTTTCCTCTCTGAAAATCCTGTGCATTGATCCCCCGACCATTTCTTTGGATCCACACATGGTACACAGTAGCAGCCCATGCCAACTTGTTCCAAAATCTTTCCCTTTTGGCTTGTGAATGCCTCAAAGAACTTAGACTTACCCCACCATGCATACTTTTGGTGCAATACTTGCTGCAATATCCTACCATTCAATGGACTCTATAGAAGTACACAAATACATACTACAAGGAAGATATGATCAATTTGGACATTGGATTGCTATCTGATTGATCTTTTAACATGCAATGCAGCTCCTTCAAGAATCTTTCCATGGCTAGGCTTTGCAAGTAAACTGGCACCAGGATCCCATTGTCCCCTTTACTATTCTTCAATGGAATGTAAAAATTTATAGGCTCTTTATTAGGCTCGGGGAACACCTTGGCTAATCCCCCATAAACAGCTTTTCCCCAACCAAAGTTCACATCTCTGGATCTCACACTTGTCAAGTCTGAAACAATGTAAGACCTCACCATGGGAAGCCTTGGTCGGGATTTAATCACCATCAAATCTATAAGGGACCGTGCATATTCCTCAGAGACATTAGCCTTTGCTGTTTTCACTAACTCTAAAGCGTATTCTACTGGATTCTGACAAAGCTTCCCAGCAGTAGTTAGAATCGCTGAGGCTACAATTGCATTGCCATAGTACCCTGCTGGTAATGGAGGACAGAATCTACCTCGTACATTAACAATGTATATTAAGCGCACATCATCCTCCGGGTTTAGTTGAAGTGCAATTGTATGACACCGCCACATACACGCTGTTAATATTTCAGATCTTGAACATTTTTGCAAATGGTGAGGAATAAATTTTCGAATAGAAGAGATTTGTGTTGAGCCAAAAAAGAAAGAGCAGCAAGTCATGCCATTGGAAGCGTTGGACAAGCCGCCATTTGTGTCGGTTACTTCATAGGTTACTTCATCAAATTCATGATGTGTGCATGTTACTCTTGGTGGGTCTCTGGCATTGAGGAGCTCCCTTTGCCACACAGGTAGAATGGAAGGGGCAGTTGCGCCCTGTGCCATCTCACCCATGGCATTCATGAATTGAACTATGCCTATTCCATCAGTCATAACATGGTTGAAGCGTAAGGCAAAAATAAAACTTCTGCACTTTAGTCTTGTCACCTATACCAATTAGCATGAGCACACAAATATGAAAGCAGATCGTTATTTTCATTAAAATATTTCTTAATCATTGCATTTTATGATAATATGACTATTGTGAGCACATTGGCAGTCAAGAATTGAGGATTTAACACACAAGCTACTTGATCTTTGTGAGTTAATATTCCATTCCCATATGAAATGTGTACAATATCGAATCATGAGCACATCTTTTGAAATTTTTGTGCTGGTTGTCGATGACACCAAGAATGATCAATCATGTGGACACGTTTGAGCTAGCCTGTAAGGAAAATTACCCCTTCGTCTTACATTACGGACTGATTACTTCAATTAACGGGCCTCTTATTATGTGAAATGAGAGCTTATTGCTACTGAGTATTTAATAATTACTCAGATTATAGATGACTTAAGTCTATATCAAACAATTTAAAACCTTTTAGTTGAACCACATAAACTCAATTTATATGTTACAGTCTATGGTTTTGTATGTTTACTCGAATAAAACTAAGTTTGGCATCTACACAAAACGATGAATAACAGATCAAATCACTTCGGTTTAACTGCTATTGTTAAAACGTACGTAGCCTCAAGCATGCATTACCTGAATAAGCAACAATGGGCAATTAAGCATTCCTCCAGAGCCAGGAACATCGAAGAGTAGCTCATCCATGAACGAGAAGGGAGGATGGGGTGCATCACCAAAGTGGTCTAGTGTAACATCAGCATCAGCCTCGATAAATATGGCACCCTCACCTGTACATTCTACGATGAACTTTGAGTCTGGCCCTTCCCTAAGCCTACCTGCAAATGGGTAGTAAAAGACAAGTGTTTGTGCTAGTGCTTCTCTAATGACAATTACAGGGTCTTTCCCTTGCATTGAGTGATCAAAGCGATAAAACTGTATGACAGGAATTTGACATCGTTCCACATCATCAACGTCGGAAAGTGGTTTAAATTCATGGGGAGTTGGCTTGGCTGGAGCTATTAGCTGTGGTTCACACCTCCTAACTTTGAACACTAGAGAAGTGGGTGACGGTGCCAGAATTGCCATTGCCACAAAGATGGTTGTGTGATAGAAATCAGTGACAAAGAAATAATACTGACAAAAACAAAATTTTGATTAAGCAACAATGAGGATGATTGAGATACTCCGGATGTGGGGTACTAAATAAATCCACCTTGTTGATTTAGTGCCCATTTGGGGTTACGAAGAGAGAGAGGTATTGAAGATTTTTGGTGAAATTACTTTTTTGTATTTTTTAATTAACAAATCAAAGGGTGTGGAAGGTGGAATAAAATTATAAAAATCCTGGTTGTTCTAATTTGAGGGTCCACACCACACACACACTTGTTTTTTCCTCTCCATATAATATATTTAAAATTTAAAATGAAAAAAAAAAAATCAAATACATGATATAAAGTAGATGGTGGAATATAGAATGTAACAAAGAGTGAGACAAAGAAATTTTATGAGTAATGGTGGTGTGGGGAGTGAAAGGACCCAAATGGGCATATGGGCCTTTGGACTGTAGCATGAGGGGCCGACCTGCTCCAGAATTAAACTCTACGAATCGGCCCATATGCCAAGGTTCCGAGGATACAACCGAGGGTGAGTTCCTCCTCGGACCGATCCAAGAGAACTTAAGATTTCATTATGAAGGTCAAGGCACAACTCTGGAAAGACTAATGGTTAAAGGGAGACACCCTGAACCTTCTAGATGCACCAGTGTTAAAGAAAATATCAAGGGCAAAGGCTGTCACCTCCGCATTAAAGGCTCTGCACCTACCTCCCTGGCCGCATTAATGGGGAAGTGATCCCTGAACAGTAGGGCAGAAACTTCTAGTCACTGTCCAAAAAGTGTCACGAAAGGAAGTATTTAAGGGGGATGGAGGCCAGAGAG
This sequence comes from Castanea sativa, assembly GCF_040712315.1. Taxonomy (NCBI): domain Eukaryota; kingdom Viridiplantae; phylum Streptophyta; class Magnoliopsida; order Fagales; family Fagaceae; genus Castanea; species Castanea sativa. The sequence continues at coordinate 52,361,737 of NC_134020.1, read as the reverse complement.
GATGGGGATCGGTAACTAAGAAAGAAATTAAGAAATTGTAATCTTTAAGGAAGAAAGAGAAATAATAAAGAAATAGTCCTCGGCTCAAGTCCGAGGAGATCCATTTGCAACTATCATTCGTTATTTACCTGTATTTACTTATAAAAGCCTGTTATCAAGCTCCCAGTACTTCTAACCTAGATTTTAAGCCCACGCTCTACAAATTTTATTGTTTAAGGCTCATTGGGCCTGAGCCCGTGATTGTCTTTGGGTCCAGGTGCAATTGTGCACTTACAATTGGCGCCGTCTGTGGGAAATCTAGTCTAGAAAAAGTTGGGACACTATGGCAGGACTGGGTTCTCACCATGCAAAGTCAAAGGGATCACAACCGGAGGATCTTTTCGAGCGTCTTGAGCGCCGAAGGGATCGTGAGGGAAGTGTCCATACAGAATACCCAGGGGCTAGCCATACTCGTGGTGGGGGTAGCACTACTCACGAGGATGGTGCTAAGACCATGCAGAAGGAGATTAATCGTTTAAAGAGAAAGTTACGCCGCGCCAGACGCAGGTTTTCACCGTCCTCATCTAATCCTTCCTCAGAGGAGGTACGGGGAGGTAGCTACAGCGCAAGGTCATGCTCACCCCCCAGTGCAATGTCCTCTGGAGAGGAGGACGATCAGCCAGCTCGTAGACGCAAGAAGCTTCCTTCTAGGGGCTTAGGGAACGATGCTATGAGTCGGGCGTTGCACCAACTCTCCAAATCTCCGTTTTCACGAAGGATTGATAAGGGGAGGCTTCCCAGGAGGTTTACTCAACCCACCTTTACCATCTACAATGGCCAGACTGACCCGGTGGAGCACGTGAGTCACTTTAACCAGAGGATGGCGGTGCACTCTCACAACGAGACCCTGATGTGTAAAGTTTTCCCCTCTAGCTTGGGACCTGTTGCTATGAGGTGGTTCAATGGCCTTAAATCGGGGTCTATAGGTTCGTTTGGGGAGCTTACTAGAGCATTCGCTTCGCGGTTCATTACGTGTACCAGAGTTCCTCGGCCATTGGATTCGCTGTTATCCATGACCATGAGGGAAGGGGAGACGTTGAAAGCATACTCCGACCGTTACTGGGAGATGTTTAATGAAATAGATGGTGACTTTGATGAGGTGGCGCTCAATACCTTTAAGGTAGGTCTTCCTACTGATCACGACCTGAGAAAGTCTTTGACTAAAAGGCCCGTTCGTAGCGTATGTCGCCTCATGGACCGTATTGACGAGTACAAGAGAGTGGAGGAAGACCAGCAGCAAGGAAAGGGCAAGGAGAAGGTTATCCTGCAAGAGAGAAGGGATTTCAGGTCAGACAGGTACCACAACAACAAGCCGAGGAGAGATTACGTTGGGCAGTCCGGCTCGGCAGCACCTCAGGCCGTGAACACTGTGTTCCGAGAACTAGTACATCAGTTGCTGGAAAAAGTTCGTAAGGAGCCCTTCTTTAGATGGCCAGATAAGATGGCAGGAGACCCTGCGAAGAGGAATCAGAACCTCTTTTGCCAGTACCACCAGGATGTGGGCCACACTACCGAGAACTGTCGGACCCTTTGGAACCACTTGGAGCAGCTTGTCAGTGAAGGAAAACTGAAGCAGCACTTGTGCCAACCTAGCGGGCAGGGCAGTCGATCTGGCTCAAACAATCAGAGGAATAATTCATCTCGGCCGGCGTTAGGAACAATTAATGTTATTTTTGCTGCACCTGGCAGGATCGGCTCGGCTCCCACCAGGGTGATGGCAGTTTCACATCCTCAGGCCGAGGAGTCGGGCTGCAGGCTGAAGAGGTTGAAGCTAAATTTACCCGTCTTGGGATTTTCCGAGGAGGATAAGGTAGGGACTATCCAACCCCATGACGATGCTCTTGTAGTTACGCTTAGGATAGAGAACTATGATGTGAGGAGGGTGATGATAGATCAGGGCAGCGGTGCAGATATCATGTACCCTGATCTATTTAAGGGGTTAAGATTGAAGCTAGAAGATCTTACTCCTTATGACTCGCCACTTATAAGCTTCGAAGGGAGAGCCGTTGTGCCGAAGGGACAGATCCGTTTGCCCGTTCAATCCGGCTCAGAAACGGTTGAGGTGGATTTCATTGTGGTTGACGCGTACTCTTCATATACAGCCATCCTCGCCAGGCCTTGGCTGCATGCTCTGGGAGCTGTCTCCTCTACCTTGCATGTTAAAATTAAATTCCCCTCGGGGGAATATGTTGAGGAAATCCTCAGCAGCCAATCGGTGGCCAGGCAATGCATATCGGCTGCAGTGCTGCACCAGACAGAAGCCGAGTCTTTGGCTCTGATCACCAAAGACTTATAGCAGTTAACAGCTCCTGATGCACCTGGAATGGTGACAGGAGAGGAGGATCATTGTGAGGAGTTAAAGAAGTTTCTGATAGCCGATGATCCAAAGAGGCTCTTCCAAGTCGGCATACATTTGCCGCACCAGGAGAAGATGGAGTTGTTGGAATTTCTGAAGGACAATATTGATGTTTTTGCGTGGGATTCTTATGAGGCTCCAGGCGTAGATCCGAACTTCATTTTTCATCGTTTGAATGTTAACCCTGCCATTGTGCCGAGAAGGCAGCCACCTCGGCGTTCTTCCAAAAAGCATGCCGAGGCTGTAAAGGAAGAGGTGCTCAAACTCAAGAGGGCTGGGGCTATTAAAGAAGTTTTCTACCCCGAATGGTTGGCGCACACGGTTGTGGTTAAAAAGAAGAATGGAACGTGGAGAGTATGTGTGGATTTCACAGATTTGAACAAGGCCTGCCCCAAGGATTCGTTCCCAATGCCGCATATTGATCAACTGGTGGATGCCACTGTCGGACATCCTCGAATGAGTTTTTTGGACGCCTTTCAGGGTTACCATCAGATTCCACTAGCATTGGAGGATCAGGAGAAAACTGCTTTCATTACTCCAACAGGGAACTACCACTATAAGGTCATGCCATTCGGGTTGAAGAATGCTGGGGCTACCTACCAAAGAATGATGACAAGAATGTTTGAAAGGCAACTAGGGAAGACTATTGAGGTGTACGTAGATGATATGGTGGTGAAGAGCAAAACAATACCTTCCCACGTCAAAGATCTAGCCGACACCTTCCAGGTGCTAAGAAAGTACAAGCTGCGCCTTAACGCCTCAAAGTGCTCTTTTAGCGTGGGGTCCGGAAATTTTTTGGGATACATGATTACTCACAGAGGCATAGAGGTGAACCCAGCACAGGTCAAGGCCATTCAGGATTTGCAGCCACCTCGGAACCCAAAAGAGATCCAGAAATTGACCGGAATGATTGCTGCATTGAATAGATTTATCTCTCGGTCAGCTAACCGATGTCGTCCTTTCTTCCAGTTGTTGAATAAGTGGAAAGGGTTTCAATGGACCGAGGACTGCGTATTAGCTTTCCAGCAGCTTAAGCAATATCTTTCTCGGCCACCCATCTTGTCTCGTCCCGAGGCGGACGAGGTCTTGTTTGCTTATCTGGCAGTGGCCGTCCACGCAGTCAGCCTGGTCCTTATAAGGAATGACAGCGGGGTGCAAAGACCGGTCTACTATATTAGTAAGTCTTTGAGTGAGGCCGAGGTGCGCTATCTGCTCTTGGAGAAAGCGCTTCTGGCCATAGTCCACGCCACGCGCAAGCTTCCTCATTATTTCCAGTCTCACACTGTCGTGGTTCTGACCCAATTGCCTCTCAAAGCGGTGTTGCGCAGCGCTAATTACTCTGGTAGGGTGGCAAAATGGGGAACCATTTTAGGAGCTTTTGACATTAAATACAAGCCTCGCACCTCGGTGAAGGGCCAGGTCCTCGCTGACTTGGTGGCAGAGTTTACTGAACCATTGCTAGAAGAAACTCTAAAATAAGCACACATGGATGGAAAATCAGTTGGTGTGATCACAGCTGCAATACCTTCGACTTGGAAAATGTATGTGGATGGGGCAGCTAATCAGAGAGGGTCTGGTGGCGGACTTGTTCTGATATCCCCTGAGGGAATTATCTTCGAAAAATCTCTAAGGCTGTCATTCTCGGCTACTAATAATGAAGCCGAGTATGAAGTAGTCTTGGTGGGCATGAACATGTTACATAAGATGGGTGGAAAGGAAGTCCATGCGTTCTCGGACTCTCAGTTAGTGGTCGGCCAGGTCACGGGGACCATGGAGGCTAGGGACCCAAGAATGCAGGAATACTTGGCCCAGGTCAAACGTCAGCAAGCAGAATTTGACTCCTTCATCTTAGCTCACATCTCTAGAAGTGGAAACACCCATGCCGATTCTTTGGCTAAGTTAGCAACGTCCTCGGCTCTGGGTTTGCCCAGGATTATCCTTGTGGAGGATTTGCTAGAGCCAACTCTTACCCCCATCAATGCGGCTCGCATCCATCTAATAAGGCCTGGACCTAGTTGGATTGACCCGGTCATATCTTTTCTTAGGAATGATATCCTTCCTGAGGATAAATCTGAAGCAGATAAGATACGTCGAAAGGCGCCACGTTTCTGGTTGTCCGAGGACCAGAAACTGTACAAACGATCCTTCTCAGGACTGTACTTGTTGTGTGTGCACCCTGAATCAACAGAAGCACTTCTGGAGGAATTGCACGAAGGGATTTGTGGAAGCCACACTGGGGGAAGGTCCTTAGCCCATAGGGCCCTGACTCAGGGGTATTGGTGGCCCAACATGCAGAGAGAGAGGCTCAGGACTATGCCAGAAAATGTGATCAATGCCAGAGGTTCGCCCCAAATATCATCAACCTGGAGGGGTTCTTAACCCTCTCTCCAGTCCTTGGCATTTTGCCCAGTGGGGATTGGACATAGTGGGGCCATTTCCGAGAGCTGCAGAAAACAAAAGATGGCTTCTTGTGGGAACAGATTATTTCACTAAATGGGTTGAGGCCGAGCCTTTAGCAAATATCAGAGATATTGATTCCAAGAAGTTTGTCTAGAAAAATATTGTCACTAGATTCGGTATACCACACACACTTATCTCAGACAATGGCGTTTAATTTGATAGCAAGGCCTTTAGGCAATATTGTGGTGACATGGGTATCATAAATAGATACTCCACCCCAGCTTATCCTCAGGGAAATGGACAAGCCGAGGCTGTTAACCAGGTCATAGTCAGTGGGCTCAAGAAAAGGTTAGACGATGCGAAAGGCAGATGGGTAGAAGAGCTCCCTCATGTTCTGTGGACGTATCGGACCACACCGCGCAGGTCCACGGGAGAAACGCCATTCTCTATGACTTATGGAGCCGAGGCGGTGATACCTCTGGAATCTGGTTTTCCCACCCTAAAGACGAGCTCTTTTAGCCCGGAAAATAACAATGGACTCCTGGAGAAAGGTCTTGATTTACTTGAGGAACGACGCGAGGCGGCTATGGTCCAAATGGCTTATTATCAACAGAAGCTAAAACGGGGATATGATGCCCACATGAAGCTAAGGCCACTTGCAACTGGTGATCTTGTACTAAGAAAAGTTGTGGGCACTTCTTGGAACCCAGCTTGGGGTAAGCTAGGACCCAACTGGGAATGCCCCTATCGCATTGTTTCAGTAGCAGGTATAGGGTCATATCGGCTAGCTGACCTAGATGAAAGAATTGTACCACGCCCATGGAATGTAAATAATCTTAGAAGGTATTATTATTAATAAAATGTGCTTTTGTCAGTTAACATGTCAAAGTTATGAGTACCTCTGACGCTTGCAGTTACTGTTCTTAAGAGTCAAACAGAAACTTGGTTAAGTGTAGTCCTCGGACCACAAACCTTGTGGAAATTGATGTCTTGTCATTTGTTAAACAGAACCTTAGTTATGCCGGGTCCTCAGACCTCCTACTTTGGGGAATTAATATTTGGAGTTACTGTTCTTAAGAGTCAAACAGAAACTTGGTTAAGTGTAGTCCTCAGACCACAAACCTTGTGGAAATTGATGTCTTGTCATTTGTTAAACAGAACCTTAGTTATGCCGGGTCCTCGGACCTCCTACTTTGGGGAAATTAACATTTGGAGTTACTGTTCTTAAGAGTCAAACAGAAACTTGGTTAAGTGTAGTCCTTGGACCACAAACCTTGTGGAAATTGGTATCTTATCATTTGTTAAACAGAACCTTAGTTATGCCGGGTCCTCGGACCTCCTACTTTGGGGAAATTAACATTGGAAGTTACTGTTCTTAAGAGTCAAACAGAAACTTGGTTAAGTGTAGTCCTCGGACCACAAACCTTGTCACTATTCTTAATATTTTGTCACTGTTTTTATTCTTATCACCCGTTTTATGGAAATCATTATCTCACCATTTATTAATTTGGATCTCAAGTTCTTCATTTTTAAGTGTTAAGCAAAATTTTTGTAAGGAATGGTCTTCGGACCTTACATCCTACTGAAAGCAATATGTCAGATTACAAAGGTTTAACTGTCATATGAGTTGTTTAACTTTGGCATTATTTGATGTCTAAATTAAGTTATGCGGCAGTTTTGAAGTCATAGTTATTTGCATGGTGGAGTTATACTTATTTATTCTGTTTCCCCTTTAACTGTTTGTTATTGAAAGCTCTCATGGCAAGCACAAAAAGAATAAAGTAAAACAAAGACAACGTGAACGAAAGTTGAATAAAAATCTTCTTCATTAATTATATACAAAGAAGGGGAGTATAGAAAATTCCTATACTAGGCCCTAAACTAGGGAAGGGGGGTCTTGAAGGGAGCTGATGCCAGCCTCAGTACTCTTCAATTCCAGCTCAAAGGTGGACAAGGCTTGTTTCCCTTTGTCTGTTGAAGGAATGAGGGGCTCCACGCTCTGGATCTGCTCCTTCTCGGCACCACCGCACTCGTCCTTCTCTTTATGGGAACCTTCAGGTTCTGTAGGAGCAGGAACGAGCTCTTCCACCACAGGAGGAAGGGCAGGAGAGGCAGCAACAGGAGGGTCTTCAATTTCCTGTATGTCTAGGGGAAGCCAGATGTTCTCGGGCTTCCTCAGCTCGGAAGCTTGAGGAACTCCTACTGCATTCATGGCCTCTCCCCAGACCTACTGACAGTACTCTCGGCACAAGGCCGCAAAAGCCTCTGTCAGCTCTTCTTGTGTTCTAGTCACCCCCTCCTGATAACTAGCCTTCTTCGCAGCCTCCAATGCGTGCTTATGGGCGCGAGCCTCCTCCTTAGCCCGCGTAAGCTCCTTTTCCAAGTCAGAGCGTGCCTGTTGGACTTGGGCGAGCTCGCCATCCTTTTTACGAAGGAGCTTACGCTGTCCCTCCACTTGGGTCTCCATCGTCTTTAGGCTGGCCTTGTCACCATCTCTCTCTCTTTTTAGATCGGCCAACCTTGATGTGAGCTTCCCATTCTCAGCTAGGGCCTGGCTTAAGGACTTTTCTGCCTCTTGCCTTATTTCTTGCTCCATCCCAGCACGCTTCCGAGAATCTTTCACGAACTTCTCAGCCGCGAAAACTTCTTGGATGGACTGCAAAAATGTTGGGAGGTTAAATATGCTGAAGAGTTTACAAGTGAACATAAGGTACGAGTGCAAGGTGGAACTTACTAGAGCTAAACCCCTTTTTAACGAGAGGAACAGCTGCGGCTGGCCCATCTTCTCCAAGGTTTCCATGTCTTTGGGCAGCAGAAGAGGGCGCTCCAGCACCTCGGCTAAGTGGTGAGCGTGGCCTTGCTGGACCGCCCTAATGCTGGAATGGCAGGGAATAGGAGCGCCGTCCAGTCTCAAGTCAGGAGACCAGGTAGCTGGTGCTCGGCGCACCTCGGCCACGTCTCTGATCTCCCCGCTTTCAACTGAGCGGGCACGCCCTTTGCCCTTGTCCAACTTCTGCTGCTGGGCCGGCGCGGGCTGTTTCATCTTCTTTTGCTTTTCACCTCCAGCCCCCTCAGCCTCCGCTTTCCTTTTCTTCTTGGGATCTTCGGCTGGAGGCTTAGGGTCAGCAGGAGGAGGAGGAGGTAGTGGTAAAGCCGGGGGAACTTGGGATCCCCGTGTCCCCTTCTTTGCCACTCGGGCGCCTCTATCGGTCATAAGATCCTTTAGCTTGTCCATCTCCTCTTCAATGGAACTGTCGTCTGGACGCGCTATCACTAGACCCGCGATCCCAGAGGCCTCGGCTTCTTCTTCTTCCTCGTCGGAAAGGATAACAAACGGGTTTCCGCGAGGTCGTGGGGAGTCCTCGAGCCGAAACTGGTCTATCTCCTCGTCCAATGTGTTCGAAGAAGACACTCGCTCCTCTGGGATGTCAATAGCCTGAGAGTGCACAGCGAGGGGAACTGCCGCTATGGGCTGTGTGTACAACACTGTATGTGGAGTGTCGGGGATGTCGTGGTCGTCCAAAAAGTGGGGTCTGGCTACGTTAATTTTCCTACGCCTTCGGTCACCCGCGATTATGGCGTTCTCGATCTCCTGGAAGTCCGAGGAGACGGGATCGTACCCCAAAATCAAGTGGGCCGCTCTAAGTTGTAGGTCTCTGCTAACAAACACCTCGGAGTGTAGCACTCTATTCAAGTCTGCAACGTTGCAGTGGCTTAGGCGTGGGAGTACGTTTTGCTTATCTGCAAAGAAAAACATCCAAATAAACAAACATGGTTAGATTCGCAGAACATATAAATAAAATAAAGGTAGACGCTCGAATAAATGCAAATGCATATTCCTAGATGATTTAGGGAGTTATGGGATGGGAAGTTAAATCCTAAGGTGTCGCACCTGGAACTCCCCACTCAACTGGGCAGTGGGGGCCGTCGTGCCAATTGCCAGAGACGATGAGGTAGTCATCCTTCATGACTTTGTTGGACTTGGGCAAACAGGAGATCAACCTAACTACGCTGGAGCGGGATTTGATGTAATAATCGACTCCAGTGAGTTTGTGGCATTCGTACATAAAGACGACATCATGCTAGGTGAGGTTCAGACCCATTTGCTCGTTTAGAGCGTCGACGCTACCCAAAACTCTAAAAACGTTTGGGGCGCACTGATCGGGACACAACCGGTGGTTGCGGAGGTACTCCTTGGTTACAGGCTTCATTGGGAGGGTCATCCCACCTTCTACAAAGGCTACCATTGGGATGATAACCTCTCCAGCCTTCCTAGAACCGGCCACGGCTTCCACCAGACAGTATTCTAAACCTACGTCGCTGGGAATCCTATACTTGGCTCTAAAGACTTCCATCCCAGCGGCGGTATCAACTAGACACTTGAACTTTCCCATCAGAAAGGAACGAAAGGCTAAATTCTAAGAGGGAGAATTATTATAAGGGGAGCCGAGGACAGGGTCCGAGGAGAAAGGGTTAAGAGAAAAAAGGAACAGGAACTTACAGACTTGAAGTTGTGCGAGTTTCCACGGATTTGTGCAGACAAAAGGTGATTGCTGATGTTTTGATGGGATTAGCCTCTGGAGAAATAAATGAAGGCGCAGGTTCCCGAAGCGTCACGACGTGCGGGAAGCGGCCTCGAAATTGTATTTGTCCCGCCCAAATTTTCATGGAGTAACAAGGACCGTTGGATGCTCATCTCACCGTTGAACGTGGGGGACAAGGTATAACTTACGGTAATAAATGCGCACGTTTTTGAAAATAAAACCGCCAAGTGGCACCTTCTGGAACGCGAAACGGTTTTCACACGTATAGTTATTTATAGAAAGAGTGGGGGAAGTGTTCGTTGGATCAAAACTTTATTTTTCTCCTCGGATGATGAAAAATAGAGTTTTGAGGGGCTATTGTGGGGAGTGAAAGGACCCAAATGGGCATATGGGCCTTTGGACTGTAGCATGAGGGGCCGACCCACTCCAGAATTAAACTCTACGAATCGGCCCATATGCCGAGGTTCCGAGGATACAACCGAGGGTGAGTTCCTCCTCGGACCGATCCAAGAGAACTCAAGATTTCATTATGAAGGTCAAGGCACAACTCTGGAAAGACTAATGGTTAAAGGGGGACACCCTGAACCTTCTAGATGCACCCGTATTAAAGAAAATATCAAGGGCAAAGGCTGCCACCTCCGCATTAAAGGCTCTGCACCTACCTCCCTGGCCGCATTAATGGGGAAGTGATCCCTGAACAGTAGGGCAGAAACTTCTAGTCACTGTCCAAAAAGTGTCACGAAAGGAAGTATTTAAGGGGGATAGAGGCCAGAGAGGATGGGGATCGGTAACTAAGAAAGAAATTAAGAAATTGTAATCTTTAAGGAAGAAAGAGAAATAATAAAGAAATAGTCCTCGGCTCAAGTCCGAGGAGATCCATTTGCAACTATCATTCGTTATTTACCTGTATTTACTTATAAAAGCCTGTTATCAAGCTCCCAGTACTTCTAACCTAGATTTTAAGCTCACGCTCTACAAATTTTATTGTTTAAGGCTCATTGGGCCTGAGCCCGTGATTGTCTTTGGGTCCAGGTGCAATTGTGCACTTACAGGTGGGATCACAATTTTTGTCATAACTTGCTCACGTGGCATGTGGGTAGTGGAGTAAAAATAGTGGATTCACAATTTTATCACTCACGACTTGCCACATGAGCAAATTGTAGTTCTCGCATTTTCCAAATTTTATTGGGGAAAATGATAATGACATTCACATAATCATAATCTTCTTTTTGACTTTTAGGGTAGGGGGCGAAATTTCTTTATTAAATTTCCATCTATAATATCTTCTTGTTGAACTTAGAATAAGAAAGTTACTATTATTTAAGGGTTGGGAGGAGTACTGGGCTACCTGTGGCTAGACAATTCAAGTAAACGGTTGATTGGAGTACTGGAAGCCAATTTCTCATTTGTTTGGCTGTGTGATGTTACCTCTTAATTCCAAGGACTGGACAAGCGTGTTTTAAAAACCAAAAAACTATACCAATCAAATCTGGTTTCTTTGTTCTTTAATTGTTGGATGTGGATTGAATTGGATGTTTATGAAAACTAGGCTGGGAGAAGGAGAGAAAAAAAAAGCGTGAAGACTTGAATCAATGGCGGCTATAGAAATTAAGAAACTTAAATTACACAAAATGTGATAAAAAAAAACTTAATATATCAACATCACCAAAAAACTATAGCAATCCTGATCTGCAACATGGCTGAGTTCAGTGACTTTCACTATTGTTATGTTTCTTTCTTCTTTAATTGTTGGATGTGGATTGAATTGGATGGTTATGAAAATTAGGCTGGGAGTGAGAGAAAAAAAAACGAAAACTTGACTTAGTGGCGGCTATAGAAATCAAGAAACTTAAATTACACAAAATGTAATAAAATAAATAACTTAATATATCAACGTCACCTAAAAAAAAAAACCATACCAATCCCATTCTGCAACATGGCTGAGTCGTAGATTGACGTGATGCTCGGAAAAATTCGACAATTTGTTTTTTTTGTTACGTGAAAAATGAAAATAGTATATGAGACTTATAAGTGTCAATTCTAAACACTTCTTAAAATGAGGTGATTATTTTCTAACAAAGTATAATTGATACAATATATTAGATTTTCTAAATTAAGCTATATATATTTTTCATTTGAAAGTGTTTTAAATTTTGTAAGTTTTTTTTTTTTTGGGTCTAGAAAGCATAATGCATTTCACATTCAATTATTATAAGAGACAAGATATTTTGTAAATAATGTAATGTGTGATTGAAATTTGTTTTCAGTACTCCTCACAAACGGTTAATCATCCATACTTCTTGAATGACCTAAAAAGATGCAGATATAAATAAATTCATCACTTAAAATAAGAAAAATGTAATTTTATAAGAACTTACGAACATTACGCTGAGATAGTGACATAATTGTTAATGAAGCAGTTCATCTTTCTATACAAACCTCTCCTCCCAAAGCATCACCTAAACCGAATTGACCAAAGTAGACTGAAATGGAAACTAATGAAGCGAAATTGTTCAAAGTGGACCGAAGTAGAACAAAATGACTGAAGTGGACCAAAAACATTGAAGTGGATTGAAGTGAACCAAAAGTACCAAACTTGATCAAAATGTCACACTGACGTAGCTTAATAGAAGCGTATTAACAATAAATGCTCCAGGTATAATATTATACGGGTATAATTGACTCTCTTCCTTTGGGGATGGGCTCCCCTCCCGTTTCTTTTTCTCCCGTTCTCTTCAATTTTTGAATGGATGCATGACATCTAGCAGTTATATAATCTGAGGATGTTCATTAAGCCACGTCACATGAGCAAAATTTTAATTCATTTAACAGAGATTAGCACAAAACTCTGCTTCCCGCGCTCAATATTTTCACAAAAAGCCATTCCGCTAAAACCTTTGAGTAACCTGCTAAAATATCTAACAATTCCAAAATCTTCCAGTCATTCGAATTCCAGCCCAGCAAAGAAGATTTGCTTTCTACTGAGTGTACCCAAAATAAAAATCTTTACATCATTCCAACTCTAGTGAGACCACAAAGCAATCCTCTGTCTAGTGAGACCAAAAAACAGAACCATTGTTGATTTTAACAACTTGACTGGAATTGAAAGTTCTGAATTCCAATAGGTGCTCAATCATTCTTTACATTATTTATTTTTGTTTTTTTTTCCGGTAGTTTTTATACTCTTTTGCTAAGTCTTTAACTGGTCTCCTAACAAATAATTGAATTCCCTATTTGATTTGGATTTGTTTTTCTTTTTGCTTCACTACTATTTTAGCTTTTAGACTTTGAAAATTATTTCCTAAGTAGTCAAAACAATTGCAATCAGTATTCATAAATCTAATTTGACTTCCTTATCTAGTATTATCAAGTGTTTGTCCATAATTATTTTACTTGCTACCATGCTCAAGTGATTGTATCTAGTAAGCATGGACATGACATGGGGTAAAGTGCTCTCGTCAATGCACAAAAAAAGGGATTTGCTCAATACTAGTAATTCAATATTTAGTAATGCAGCAAGTAAAAATGGGTATTTAGTTTCTTATTATTTGTTTTTTTTTTTTTATATCATTGACTGTTTTATCAACAACACTAACTTGTTTTGCTTTAATTTGGTTTTTGAATTTCTCTTTAGGTGTTCTCTTCTTTTCAAAGTTACTAGTCAGTATAATGCCTATAATTAGTGATGAACAAATATGCCCTGAAGGTGATAAAGAGGATGAAGATATTTATGCTAATATTATGCTGAATTCTAATTGTCAAGGGAAAATATCTGTTTGGAAAATGGAGTTTGACTTAGAAGAGCATGCTCACCAATGGTATAATGAATATGCTAAAGAAGTTGGATTTAGCATTCGAAAGCAATGGAAAAATGAGGATAATTTACTGGAGTAATATCAAGTAGAAGATTTGTCTGTTATAAGGAAGGCTACAGAAAAAAAAAAAAAAAGACAAGCGAGTGGATATCAAAAAGCCTCGAAAAGAAACTAGAACTGGTTGCTTAGCAAGACTAACCATTTCTCTTCAAGCTAATGGAAAATATCGAGTCATTGATTTTGAATCAAATCACAATCATGAGTTAGTGGATAAGTCATGTGTACACATGATACCTTCTCAAAGAATTATTACTGATGTTCAAGCTATTGAAATTGAGTTGGCAGATAATTCAGGTATACCACCTAAACTGGCACATGAATTGATGAGTCGTCAAGTTGGAGGTAGAGAAAATCTTGGTTTTAATAAGCAAGATCATAAGAATTATTTGAGGAGTAAGAGGAAAAGAGATTTGAAGCAAGGTGAAGTCGGGGGTCTTTTGAATTATTTTCTTAGTCAAGTATCAGAAAATCCATCATTCTTTTTTCAAGTTCAATTGGATGTTGAAGACCAGATCACTAACATATTCTGGGCTGACGCCAAAATGATTTTAGACTATGGTATATATGGTGATGTGGTATTCTTTGACACAACTTACCAGACCAATAAAGAGTGTCGACCTTTTGGAGCATTTGTTGGAGTAAATCATCATTATCAGCTAGTTGTATTTGGGGCCTCTTTGTTATATGATGAAACTATTCAGTCATTTGAATGGCTGTTTCATACATTTTTTTAGTGTATGTCCAGTAAAAAGCCAAAGACAATATTTACTGACCGAGATCCTGCAATGGCAAAGGCAATATCTTTAGTGATGCTAGAGATTTATCATAGATTGTGTTTATGGCATATTTATCAAAATGCTCTTAAAAATCTTAATCATCTATTTAAGAGCCAAAAAACCTTCAATGCTGATTTTAGAAGTGGCATATATGATGGTGAGTATGAAGAGGAGTTCATTAGTGCTTGGGAGAATATGTTGGAAAAATATGATCTTCAAGAAAATGAATGGCTGCAAGATCTATTTAAAGCGTGAGAAAAGTGGGCTATGGTGTATGGGAGAAATACATTTTCTGCAGGTAAGTAAAGTACACAACTTAGTGAGAGTTTCAACTCTCTTTTAAAAGATTATTTGAAGTTTGATTTGGACATAGTACAATTTTCCAAACATTTTCAAAGGGTTGTTGATGATGTCCGTTATAATGAAGTTTGTGCAAACTATGACATGAGCCAAAAAATTCCCACTTTGAAGGTTAATGTTCCTTTGCTGAGACATGCCAAAGATATCTGTATAGGAACTATTTTTAATATGTTCCAAGATGAGTTCGAAAAGTCATTGATGGTGGTTGTTGACACTTTTCATCAAAGTGGACCAGTTTCTACATATAAAGTTCATAATTGTGAAGGTTCTAGGCAACATACAGTTACATCTTCAAATGGGTTGATTACATGTAGTTGTAAAAATTTTGAGTTTGTTGGAATTATGTGTAGCCATATTTTGAAAGTACTTGATGAGATGGAGATTAAGTTGATGATCCCTGAACAATTCATATTGAAGAGATGGACCAAGAATGCAAGGGCTAAAAATGTCTTGGATATTCATGAGTGTGAGGTACAAAGTGACCCTAAGCTAGAAATGCGAGCACGTTATAGAAATTTATGCACCACTTATGTTAGATTGATGGGTAAAGCTGCTGAATCTAAAAAGGCATCTGATTTCCTTCTAAGTCTTGCAAGTGAGTTAGATGAAAAAGTAGAAGAATATTTAAAGATTGAATCTCCAAGTGAGACCCTTACGCCTTCCTCAATGTCTTGTGAAAATCAGGTCGTCAAGAGCACATGTACCATACAAGCAAAAGGTTTAAAGAGAAGGGAAGTTTCACGTGGGAGAAAACGATTGAAAGGTTGTCTTGAAAAGGGAACTAAAAAAAATAGAAGCAAAAAAATCCAAACTCTCACATCTGGCTTAACTCCTCCAACCACATGTTCCACCACCATGACATAAACCTAAGGTACTTATTGTGATTTTATATCCCATTGTTGAAATTGTCACTAGAATTGAGTGTGTGCAAGAAACTATTCCTCACTTGATACCACAACATAAATTTTCTCTTTAAAAAACATAATATTAAAAAAAAAATCAATATGGAATTGAATTTTTGGAATGTCTTAGATTCTACCATCTCATAGTTTTACTCATTTAAGTGACTAATAAGAGGTTGGATGATTGCAGGGGAGGGAGTGATGCCCAAAACATGATCCTTTTTTTGTACAGCCATGAGCTCCATCTCCTTCAACTTAGAAGCTTATGCTGCAGCTAAACTGCTTGCATCCTCTGGCTACCTCAGATTGCTCTTCATTGTTTTATTATTTTTGGTAGAAGTAGGACATCACATATATGCATTGTGTGATAATTTTACAACCAGTGGTGCTAAGATTTAAGCATGAAAAGTAATCTATTTTTGGCATTGTTTGTAATATAGCTTCTGCAGAAATTTTTGTAGCATCCAAGTTGAAGAGCTCAAATGACCCATTGTTCTCTTTCTTGTGTCTTGAGAGAAATTTCTTTAAATTTTCTTGCAAAAATATTCCTTTTCTTATGCTCTCTTGGAAATTAATGAAGTATTAGCTATATCTTTAAGTAATTTTGTAATCAATTGCTTAACTCAGCTTTAAGCCAATATGAGATAAGCAATTGTGTAGAGAAGTGCAATATTCCAGTTGCTATGATGTGCTTATCTTGTAGCTCATGCAGCAAAGTATTTCCCAAGGCTTGCACTCAAAAAGGAAAGCAAATACATCACTGTCATAGTGATGACTTTAGAGAGGCACAATGAAGAAATTGCAAGATTCAAACACATAGTCTAATGCATTTGCAATTCTAGAAGCAAACAAGTTTTGTCAAATTACTCCATGAAAATTTCTTGCAATTAATATTTTTATACCTATTCTATAATATCTCACGCAAGGATACAAAGAAGAAACAAATATAGAGAGACCCCATTTGTACTAAACTCCAACAAAAAAATTTCATTAATAATGTACAATAGTTACATGAGCAGGACATGCAGAAACAAGCCTTGCATTCACCCAACAAAAAAAATGACCCCACAGCCTTGCATTCACCCTTGCTGATGAGGTACTTTTACAAAAAAACAAGCTACCACCAGCCTAAGCATTTTCACAAACACCTTCACATCATTTCAAGGGCTACTATTACTTCTCTTCACAAGTTGCTCAACTTAGTCCTCAATGGTAGTACATTTCAATCAGAGAAAGGAAGCTTTCAATACAATTGCTCTGCTACATAGTAAGAGCATCCACATCAGTGGATGTAAAAGTTTTTAAAATAAACATAACTACCAATTTTACACATTTTGAGCAAAAAAACACCCACATCAGTGGGTTTTAAAATGTCTAAAATTTTGTAAACCCATCCCCGAGCTACAGTAACGTGTAAATTTACACGGTTACTGTAGCTCGTTTATACCATTATTTTATCATTTCCGTTCGCTCCTTTTTTTTCTCTCTCCTTTCCGTTCTCAACCAACCCAACTAAAACTCAACACAGACACTTGCTCAAAAAAAAAAAAACATAGATACACAAATACAGATCGGCGCTTGATCGGAGCGGTCGAAGCTTGGATCGGAGTGGATTGGAACTCGGATCGGTGCTCGGAGCAACTGGATCGGAGTGGATCGGAGATCGGATCGTGCTCGGAGCGACTAAATCGGAGCGTATCGGAGTGGATCGGTGCTCAGATCGTGCTCGGAGCGACTGGATCGGAGCTTGGATCGTGCTCGAAGCGACTGGATCGTGCTCGGAGCACTGGATCGGAGCTCGGATCGTGCTCGGAGCACTGGATCGGAGCTCGGATCGTGCTCGGAGCGTTGATCTGGGTAGAGAGAGAGTGAGAGAGAGAGAGAGAAATGAAGAGAAGAAATGAAGAGAAGGAGAGAGAGAGAGAGAGAGAGAGAGAGAGAGAGAGAGAGAGAGAGAGAGAGAAATTAATCAGAACTGAAGAAGAGAAGAAATGAAGAGGCGCGTAGGTAGTTGAGAGAATTAATAAAAAAAGTGAGGAAATTATTATTTAATTAATAGAGGGAGTAGGATAGATGAACTGATGTGGGTAATTTGTAAAAATGAATGTGTAAAATTTTAAAAGGAGGTTTTTTGTGTAAAATAGAGGAAATTTTTACATGAACTGATGTGTTTGCTCTAATGCAAAATGAAGGAAGTCATAAGTATACTAAAATTTTTGCCACATGTACTCCACCACTATCTTTTCATTCTTTATGGAAATCATTAATAATTTAACACAAACTGAAAAAAGAGCTCCAACTTTAGCAAGAGATGACTTCTTTGATCAAATTTCTCCCTTTCGGAAGAATACACAATGCAAACAGGTCCCATTTCAAAAATTAAGGAAAGGAAAAGGTAAAAAATACAGTGCAAGAGTGATGTTGAAGCTGTATCAAAAATCTGAGAGAGATGGAGAGCGATATTACAGGATTTTAGTGGGAAGGCAATGATGGAAGGAGTCAAGGAGAGCAGTGAATGTGTTTTAGGGTCCGTTTGGATAGAACTTATTGCTGAAAACTGAAAACACTGTAGCAAAATAATTTTTAAATATGTAAATAGTACTGTGGGACCTATTTTTAATAAAAAAAATGCTGAAAAGTGAAGTTTGTGGGTCTCGTGAACAGTGCACGGGACCCACTTATACATAAAAAAGGGGCTGAAAAGTCTACTTTTGCAGCTACTATTCATGCACAGTACATAAACAGTAGCCTTTGTCCCTTAAAAGCAGCGCAGGAAAAAAAAAAAAAAAACTGAAACGTGAACTGGAAACGTAGACGCAGAGACGCTGGATCCAAACTCCACCTTAGTGGGAAGCAGATGATGGAAGGAGTCAAGGAGTCTTTGTGAAATATGACGTGGCTTGATAATTGATCCTTAGATTCAGTCTTGCCAGATGTCATACATCCATTTAAAAACTGAAGAGAATGGGAGAAAAAGAAACGGGAGAGGAGCCCATCCCCTTCTTTTGTACCATTCAACATTCTATGGCTCCTCAAGTTAGTGGGCTCAAGCCCAGCCATTCACCATGGAATAATTGAGATAAGTACAAAAATGTAATAAAGACTATAAAGGTATTTGAAGAAAGCCAGGTTGCATAAATAATGATGGCCTAAATAGGTCCAAATTATGAAATTACTTGAGTTGGCTCTTAGCACTTCCATATAATATATATAGCCTCAAACACTAAGTATTTTAGTTTCAAAAGTATTCTGTACATTGCTAGGGCATGCCAAATATTTTATTAAAAAAAAGACTATAGTTATTGAACTAACTAAAACCAATTATACCATCATATTTCAACAATGTTTTTTTTCTCTAAAAAAAAATTGATAATTGAAGAGGGAGATTTGAATCTTGGACACTTCTATTATAATTATTAGGAGTTGTAGATTAAATTATAAAACTCTTGACATGTTTTAACTAAGTATATAAATACCATTCAATGCATATGTTTTTTTTACCATCCACTCATTTTTTTATAAACCTTGTATACATCGTTTAAACTTTAAACTAAAACTTATTGTTGTATGTACTTCTTCAAATGGAAACATACAATTTCTTTTCTACAATGATTATGCAAATCGTTAAGTACTTCCATAGTAGAAAAACGTGATACTTCATCATTCTTATAGTAATAGTGAATCTTACCATAAATTTAATTGGTGAGATCCGCTACTTTACGAGAGAAAGAGGATATCACGTCACTGTACTCCTAAGTACTAAATAATTGCATGATTATTACAGGCTAGACTTTCCCTTCCATAACCATATTCATTAAGTGTTTGTTTGGGAACAACTTATTTAGCTGAAATTGAAAACATTTTTATTGAAAGTACTGTAGACAAAGCTAAAAGGTAGTTGAAATAGTACAGTTTGGCCATTAATAATACCAAAAAATGCAATGCGGCTCATGAATAGTAATAAAAATAAACTGAATAGTAAAAATGCTGGCTTTTTAAGCCATCCCCAACGCACACAAAATTACAACTTCAGGTTTTTTCCAAAATGCACTTTTGAGGGAACCGAGAATTTTCAAGTAGAATTTATGGCACTTGGGCCTAACACGGCCCAAGTTCAAATATTGAACTTTCATAGCCTTTCGACCATGGGTCAAGCTAAAGCAGTTGCCATCAGTAGGTGACTGCTGTATAAATAGTCAGCCCATATGCTATTAGGCTACATGGGCCATACAAGTGAAGCAATTAGGTAGTTTCTTTGTAATCATATTGAAATTTTAAATTTTTTCTAGAATGCACACATCGCGTATGATAATTTTAAGGACCAAACATACACAATAGTTTTTTTTATGAGTGAAAAAGCTTTCAAATTTTAAAAAATAAAAGTAGAATTTAAACCAAATAATTTATTTTCACCCTTTTTTTAATGATTTAACAATTAAATCAATGCATAAATAAGAGCAAGTGCCATGAGTCCATGAATGAAGGCCCAAAGGTCCACAAGCAAGTACAGCGTGACAGCCCCTCCTGACAAAAGTAAAAGTAGATAAGGCTCCCTTTGATCCTATTGGTTGAAGTCAATCTAAGTGGGTACCACCAAATAGAATCTCTTCGTTTACAGGGACCCAAATATACACATTTCTTAAAGACTTGGACCATACAGATGTCCTTGATCAGGGATAGAAAGAAGGGATGTATCACAACTTTTATCAATAAATAGGCAGAACCATATGGAAGCAACATGACCTAAGCATATATGAGTTGCTAAAGATGTCACGAGGAAATAGTGAGGAAGAGCCACCAACTCTTAGATTGGAACAACCATATTAGAAGAAAAAATGGCTGAATAAAGCGACTAGCAGCACTATCCAATTAGAGTAGCTGTTAATTTGATGTTTTCTGTGTTATTGTATCCCTTTGTTTTTTCCTGTGGCTGTATGTTGATAGTTGATACTAATTATGTCATGTATGTCCTCTAAAATCTTGTGGTTTGCTCTAGCATTGCTGATTCATAAGATTTTTGTGTGAGATTGTCCTATGTAGATGGGGCTTACTTGAGCTTCTCGACACAATACTTTTGAAAAGAACCACAGTGTATTATTTTGAATATATAAGAAATCTGAGTCTACTTGCTTATCTTTTGAAAAAGGCCTTGAGCATCCATATAAACCTTGGAAATACACTAATTAAAATACATTGGAAATATAGTCAGAACAATTAAAAGACACTGGAAATGGATTGATACTCAATGACACTATCCTCACCTTATAAAGTAATCTACAACTATAAGTGGTCCTTACACCAAAATAACGATGATTCATGGTGTTTCCGATGCAAAAAGAAAACCTAGTCCCATATTTTATTTTGTTGCCATTCTCAACTACTTTCATGGAAGCCATGAAACAAGTGGAAACTACTCACTCATGCATTATATGTGACGTGCAATGTCAACCCAGAACCGCTTAGCTTTTACTTGGTTATTTGATCAAGTTGCATAGCCATTTCAGGTGTGAGATGATTATCCTAATCTCCAACTTTACCTTTCCTAAAAAATGCGTCGTTTTTAGCTGTCAACTCGTTGGCTCTAAATTGCATGATCCCACTTTTATTGATCTCCAAGCTCTTCATGTTCTCAAAAGTCAAAATTACATAGATTTATAATAGTTTTTTACCATACCTTTATCCTCCTCCTCAAAGGAGAAGGGGTAACCCATGAACTGAGCCATTTTCTTCACCCAATATATACTCTCATTCTTCAAATCTTCGCACTTTAGAAATAGTATTCTCTCTAGTGATTCTAAACTTGCTCTCCAATACCCTAATAAATGATCCCAATATGGTCCATAAGGAGATAATCCTTCACAAAAGAACTCAAATGCATCCTCCAAATGAAAATCTTCCACGGCCGAGGGCCGAGGCTTCTGCGGTGGTAGCACTCAACTTATGAGCAAAGTGCCATTGAGACACAAATACATCCTTTGGACCATGTAAACAATTTTATAACAAGAATTTATAATGGATTTTGGTAAGAAAGTGTAGGGATTGTGCGTAGCCAAAAGTGGTACATCTAGATCCAACATTTGCGCGTTTGAGCCAGCTCTGAAGTCCAAGAAAGGTACCAAATCATGTGCCATTCTGGTGAGTAATGGGTTTGTAGACTGGTCGCAACTTGATCGTGTCAAAATGGCAAAACTCAGAGCCTTAAGCCAAGTTGTGCCTAGGCCAAGTTGTGCCAGACTTCGGAGTACTACTCAAGATCACTTGGTTGGGTTGAGGCTTGAAGTGATCTTGAGCCATCAACATTCCTTTTAAGGAATATGGACCGCACCAAAAACCTTCATACTGGTAGAGATCCAAAGTCCAATTACCCTTTCTTCTTGGGATGACTGACATGATTTCTTTGTATTTGTTATGGATGTTAGGATCAGACCTACACTCTTCTTTCTTATTACTTTTTGGACCATGGTTCATTTTGAAAGAAGATTCCATTGGTACAAAGCAAAACTAGTTTAGAATTAATTGGAAATGTGTATAGCTGAACGGGAAAGAAGGTCATTATATAAATAGTAAGTTGAGTTCCTTTCATTTTGCATTTTAGCCTCCCATTTAGGCCTGCCAATGAACACTATGAAACAAGTATATCTGGTCCCTCCGCCACAAAATTGAGACCAAATAATCTAGTCCTAAGATTTTCTTTTGTCCCTTGGCTTGCCTTTTCCCTCACTGTCTCAATAATGTATCTGGTGGAGTTTCAGTCATACGATTCATATATCATGTGGAATCTGAAAAACCATGGAAACGGATGAAGTTATAGCAGACAGTCTGATGCTAATAGAACTCACGGGCCAAAAAGATGATTCAAGAACCAATTGGTCTTTAATTTGTTCGTACCCAGCCAAAGCCAAGCATTTTTGCTTTATTTATTACATGTACGTAACATATAAGTAGAAAATAGTACTATGATATGTATTAATAGGTGTAAATCCCTTTGCAATGTCGCTTACAACATAATAAATTTTAGGCAAAAATGAAAAACTGACCCACTAACTTTCAACATTTTTCATTTCAGTTCTCTAATTTTAAGTTTTGTTATTTCAATCTTTTAACTTTCAATTTTTGTCAATCCAAGCTTCTGTTAGAACTCAATTAAGATTACTGATAAACACTGAGAAATGACCGTTTTACCCTTCTTTAAAAAAAAACAATTCAAAATTAAAAGAAAAACAACCAAATCAGCAACCAAATTCAGAATTAAAGGACTTCTTCTCCACCGTCAAGGCCAGCAACTCCACCCCAAATCAGCCACAACACGAACACAAATACAAACCCAACAACACCAAATCAGCCAACAACAGACCCACCACACCTAGCAACACAAACAGAAACCCACCACACCCACGACAGAGAAAATAAGATAGCAGAGAGAGAGAGGGGCGGATCGAAGTCACAGTCGGAGCCGAACTCAACATAGAGTACTCCGGCGAAGAGCGTTTTAAGGCCTTCGATCGATGGCTGGGCAGGCCGGTGAGGTGGAGGAAGAGAGAAAAAATATTGAAGGGAGAGGAGATCGGCGACGGAGAAGGGAAAGGAGATCGGCGATAGAGAAGGGAAAGAAGATTAGCGACAGGGAAGGGAAAGGGAAAGGCGACACAGAATGGGTGAGGAGGATGATGGATGAACGGAACTGGGTCGATGAAGGTGGAGGACTGGCCGGATGGATGAGGAAGACGACGGGGCGTCGGAGGGAGGACAAGCGCACGCACGCCCGTCGTTGATGACTTGATGTGGTTCTCTCTCTGTCTTGGGTCTGATTGGGGTTTTTGGGAGAAACTTTTTTTTTTTTGAAACAGGGTTTTTGGGAGAGGAAGGTGATTACTTCTAAAGGGGTATACACAAGCTCCTGGATTTTTTCCAGTCGTTGTTCCCCTTTAATTTTTTTAATTTTTTTTACATATTTTTCTTTTAATTTCGAATTGTTTAAAAAAAAAAAAAAGAAGAAGGGTAAAACGGTCATTTCTCAGTGAGTTTAACGGTAATCTTAATTGAGTTCTAACAAAAGCTTGGATTGACAAAAATTGAAAGTTAGAGGATTGAAATGACAAAACTTAAAGTTAGAGGACTGAAATGAAAAACGTTGAAAGTTAGAGGGTTAGTTTTGCATTTTTGCCTAAATTTTAATTCATATTGAGACTCCCATTAATCAGTCAATTTATATAGCCAAGTTTGTATCACAATTTTAATTAGCTAAGTGTGTGTTGGTGTGAGTCTATTTGTTCCAAAAACTAATCTAGAGTGAGCTTCCTATTGTCTTTATAAGTCAGTCGACTTCGCCTTTAGAGATATTTTAAGATAATGGGTCTATTGTGAGGTCTCTCCCATCTAATTATTTTGCTACAAAGTTACAGTTCTCTCTCTCCCACATTTTTTTATGAGATTGACAAATTGCGATTGATGAAAGGCATTAGAAGGTTTGTGTTTGTTTGTTTTTTTTTTTTTTTTAATGTGATTGACAAATCCTAATTGATGAAAGGCATTAGAAGGTTGTTCTTAAATCATAATATGTCTAACACACCCGCCTACCTCAACTTGTAATGATACTTTCATGGATTAATTGTTCTAATATAAAGTTGGATCTGTCTAAATGGGATGCTATATTGAATTTTTATCGTCTTTCAAAGGATAGTCAATTCTTTGAAGCGGTCCAATTTGAGACAAAAAGTAATACCATCCCCCCTTTTTTTTCCTCACCATCCATTAGTATCATTCTTTTGCTTATAAAAACTTCTTATTTTTTGGATGATAATTTAATAGTTGGGAGTTAGGGATTTGAACCTTAAATTTCTCTTTTGAAAATGTAAAAATATGTCAACCAATTGAGTTAGAAGACTCTTGGCCTTTGCTTGTAACCCGGCCCTCAATTTGTAGTCCAATAAATCTATGCCACATCGTGATTATATTCCCCTTACCATTTTATTTTAAACAAGGCCCATTTACCCATGACCTTCACAAAATTTTCTTCACAATATACAAGGAAATATGTTAAACAACACATATCACATTAATTAATCTTCCTATTAAGTCTGTTTGCAATAGGAAACTAGAAGGAAACAATTTTTTTTTTTAAATTGTCAATTTAAAAAGTCCTTTTCTAACCCGAAATATAAAAAGTAAAAAAGAACACAATTTTATTTATTTGTGGTCATTATAAAAGAAAATAAATAAATAAAATTATCAGAGAGTCAAAAATTAAATTAGACTCAGGTTAAACAGGCCCAAGTTCAGCCCAACGCCCATTCCCAGCCCTCTTTGCTATGGTCCTGTGGAGGTAGCATCAATTAATATGGGCTTTTGAATGAGAGATGACTGAGGACTACTTTCGCAATGGGGGGTGTCATCAGTAAAGCTGCAAATGGCATTGGAGGTGTTATTGGAACTGCTTTTGCAGCTCCCATTAAGACTATCTTTGGCGCAACATGCGAGTAAGAATACTTTCATGCCTATTAAGTTTCGTGTTTTATACCTGTTTTGTTTCTAGCATTGGCTGCTTCACTTCTGCTACAATCAATCCACTAAGTTGTAAAGTTGAAAGAAGTTCAGTAGATATTAAGATTGGTTTCAATTCCATTCTATGTGCATTTTCCCGTTGTGTTTATTCTTGATTGGCACAATTGATTACTGATGTAATGCTGCAAGCTCTGATGCAACCATCTTCATCCTGAGCTAATTATTTATGAAAACTGAAAATAGAAATTAATTATCCGTAGTTTAATTATCTGCTAGCAGCTAAAGAACTGATCTTAAGCCAATTCTCTGTCTCATTTACTTATTGGTAAAAACTTTGGCGGCTTGCTGGAAGGATACATGTGAACTGCCTGAAGATGAATAGAACATTAATAAGTAGTCTTCAATTTCTTGAAGCAATGATCATATGGAAAACGATGATATTATATTTGGTGACTTGTGAGATTACAATTGCACTAGCAACATTTTGGGCATTGGACAAACCTGGACCCATGTGTCATAATATATTTCACAACCTAAATGCAAAGGATACATTTTTTGAGCGTTCAAAATTGATGTTTCCTAGTTTAAGTAGTCACACTACTCTCTCTCTCTCCCCCCCCCCCCCCCCCCCCCCCCCAAAAAAAGAAAAGAAAAAATCATACTAATCCATTAATTACTCAGAATTAATATACACACGTAAACGCTAGCGTAGTACGTGGTCTAAGGTTCTTTGAAAGAACCCTTTATACTTCCATTCTAATATACACACGCTCTAATATACATAGTTGATTTGGTTGATAATTTTGGTTGAAATTTTTCATAAATTTTGCTAATTAGAGATTAGTTTAAAACTACAATTTTATATATACACACACACACGGTCACTTGGCATTGATTAAAATCCTTTCGACTTTTTGAAGTATTTCTTTGATGATTACTTATTCAGTTAAATATTCTTTCACATTCATTGACGTTTAATATTTTATAAATATATTCATAATTGATGCAGGAATGTCAACAATTTAATCCATAAAATTAAGTTGATGTAAAAAAGAAATGTGAAAGAACAAATTTTTTTTTTTTTTGAGAGCTGGATGTGAAAGAACCTAGATGAGAGAATAAAAGGCTTTTTTTTTTTTTTTGTGAAAAAAAATAAAAGCCTACTTCAAACAGACAAACATGGACCAAATTGTTTGGGCTGGGCTCATTCTTGAATCTGGCCCATCTTAGCCCTACTTAAGAATTTTACGTAGATATAATTGCGTCATTACGTTGTTATAGACGCTCAATGTTTGGCTGCACTGAAATGGTTCATCATTATGCTACTGTCATTTTTATTTTTAATGTCAAAGACAAATTTTCTGTCTTCGCACAGTGAGCATCCTCAGCCCCCTTCTTATCCATAGATACTTTGTTCATTGAGGATATGAATGGGTTAGGATTAAGGCTGCTCTAGACATATATCTCAAATGCCTTAGAAAGAAAGATTAATTTAAAAAAAAAAAAATCCCCTAGAGTCTCACAAGGACATTATGTGCCAACCAGACCTTGGGTAGGAATGAGATTGCCTAGATAAGGTACCTTATCTAAGGTACCGGTAGTAATCGAGGTCAGCTAAGATGAGTCAAGTATTAAAAATTTAAGATTGTATATTTTCAAGCCTTCATTTCCTTGTTAAACAAACTCAAACTTGTTCATGAGTTACTTGATTAAAATTTTCTTATATATATATTAAACACTACCATCATTATATTATTTGATTTAATTAGATAAAGTGATTTTCATTAATAAACTATTAAAAATTGGATTCACTATACATATATTTTTACAAATTATACATAATTTTTACTATAAAATAGGCTATTTATATTATCAATAAATTACAAATAATAATTTGATATTATATCATCTTATTTACAAACTTATCAATCTTAGGTTCTTTATGATGTTTTTCTAGCAAAGTGGCATATTTTTCCATTTGTAGAATGAAGGCATTCTTTCTTCATTTTACCATGAATTTAATATGTGTGTGTGTGTATATATATATATATTGTATCACATTTTGTGTAGCAGTCACAAAGAAAACACAACAATTTCGTTCCCGAGTTTTTGGTGAACCACATATGTATAATTCTAGTATTTGTGTGGATGGGTAGGTTTTGGGTGAACCACCTAAATCTAGTATTTGTTGGCACCCCATAGATCCTAGGTTAGTTTTCCTATTTCCCATCAGCTATTGATTTTATTAATTTATCATACTCAATTTCTTTCTATTTTTGTATTTTGAATTGTTTGATTACATAATTATGGAAGTTCAAGTTCCCATAAGCGCCAGTGTTCAAAAATCCATTCAAAAAGTTCTGATTAATTATCAAATAGACCAACAAAAAAAAAAAAACAGCCCGGTGTTTTTTTAAAATCATACATAGTAGTGTACTTGCCTCTCATCACAGTCCAAATAGTTTACTAGTTACTTGTTGGATGTTGATTCATTACTTGCTGGCCAATATGCAATCAATTATACTATTTTTTAAAGAGCGTTTTCAGTCTTAATATTGGTTTGATACTTTTTATCTGAAATGTTTAATTTTCCACGAGAAAATTTTTAATTAATTAAGGTCACTGCCCATCTGTATTTGGAAAGCATCAAGCTTTGAAAGTGCAAAAAGTAAGCTGTACGTCGTCTAGTCTCTTTTTTAAGCTTACTCAAAAACTAGGAGCAAAAAATTCCATCAAAAGACAAGATGCAATGCTTATAATATGATCCCTTGCGTAAAATGTACATATTTTCACAGCATAGGCAAACTTTGATCTTTAAGGGCATCCAACAAAGCTGGAGCTGAACAAGCATCAGAAGCAATGATTGTTTATTCGGTGGCAAAGATATCTTCTAACAATATTTATATGTCAATATACAATGAAAAGTTGTGTGGACCTGTACGTAACTAGATTCGAGTGTTGTTGGTCCTGCTTCCCTGTTCTTGTGTGGACCTGCTGCTTCCCTTAGTTAGTGAAAAATTGATGCCTTTGAACTTTGATTTGTCTAATATATGTACTTTCTGGCACCGCAATGCAACGTTTTCTCTCCATGGTTAGCCCGACAGTCATAAATAACAATATTCTTCATTTTACGACAAGTGTAAAAAGAGATTAAATTTTATAAAAATAGGGTGTAAAACTCATGTTTTATACTATTCAATAAGTAATTGTCATGTCAGCATTTTATTTAAAATTCAATATATCCTACCACACCTAATAACACCTCAATAAATTCCCAATTTGGTTGCATTTATATATGAGTATTAAAATTAATTGAGTGTGATTGTATTTATTTTTAAATATATAATAAGATGATGTGACATGTTGAGATTGGAGAAGTAAAACATATGTTTTACACCATATCCTTATAGAATTTAATCTCATTTAAAAATATTACATGCAGGTTTGCAAAGTTGTTCAGCAATCCACAACAGTCTAAAATCTAAATAGTATTTCCACAAAAAAAAAAAAAAAAAAAAGGCTAAACAAAGGCCCTGACACCTTCTAAAATTTAGATTAGCAGCCATTAAACATCATAAAATTTTATTTTAACCGATTTAGTCCATAAACTTCCTTCTAAAAAAAACAAAGCTTTGTAAACTTTATGCATTTGCCAAATAAGAACATCAATTAGTCTACATACCATTAATAAATTCATAAACTATATACATGAGACACACGTGTAGAATAAAAATTATCAAAATCAAACGTTTGAAAGTGAAACCCACGAAGAGAAGAGAGAGAATGGGGGAGGACTGGAGGAGATCAGAGGAGGAAAAATCTAGGTGGGTTGGCCATGACAATTTTTTTGGGAATAACCATATATTCCCAAAATTGAAATCTCTTGAATTTCAGGAATTTTCAAAGTGGGAAGAATGGATTGACATTGGAGGAACGAGGGAAGAAGAAGAAGAAGATAATGGGTTTGTTACTATAAAAATAATGTCACGCCTTTGTTCCTTGAGAATCTGGAGATGCCCCCATGCTAAAGTCGCTACCAGACTTTCTTCGTACATCACCATTAAAGAAATTGGAGGTTCTTCGAAGCCCAATTCTTGAGCAACATTGCAAAAGAGGGACAAGGGAAGACGGGCACAAGATTTCTCACATCCTAAGCATCAAGTTTGGTTCAGACTAACATTCAGAGGTAACTCTCCTTTCTTTTTTTTTCAAAGAAATAATTTTTTTTAGAAGAATGTGGGAAGCCCTCACAGCTCAAATTCTGTTCTTGCTAATCATCTAGTCTTAATGTTATAGGATTAGGTAGTAGTACTTGCTTTCTCAAGTTTCTAAGTCAATATCTAGTGCTTGTTCTTTGTCTCAGACCCAGAAGTGCTTTTCAATATGGAAGAGTGCAAAGCATGGGAAGCGGCTGCCATTAGGGATCAAGATATTGTGAATACTTTGACTTCATTAGTTGGATTAGGTAACCATTACAATCATGTCAAGGAAGAGAACTGAATTTCTTATCGGTTTATTGTGACTTCGTTGCTGTCTCATGTCAATCATGTCTCACTCAAAGAGTTCCCTCTGGTGTTTAGTTTCTTTCCTTCGAGAAGTACTTTATTTATCTTCGTCCATCCTCCTCTGTCTTAGACAAAGTATGTTTTTAAATTCTCTTCCTTTATTTTCCTTCTCGCTGTGGTGGTGGTATTACTTCTAATTGATGCTTGTTACCATGAATAACCCCTATCCAGCACAAGAAACAATTCCCATTTTACAAGGGAATTCCAAGGGCCAGCACTTGGACATATGAGCAAGGATTCTGAACTGCCAAGGAAGTATGTGTTCCCTTTGTACATTCTAATGTTGCCCCAAATTTGTCTTTCAAGTATCGATCTGATGCTTTATTAGGTTTTTGTTTGGCATGCCGTTATTCAGTTTCTTCTATCTTCCTCTCCACTAATCTGTTGGTATGATTTTCACTCATGATTCAGATCTCTTACAAGGCTCTTTAGGTTAGTAGCAGAACCAGTGTTTGAAATAGTATGCATGAAGAATGGTGCTGGATGCAACAGTGAAGAATTTTATAGCGATAATGATCTGAAAGATGACCTCCAAATTTCATTCTTTATAGCCTTATGTTTACATTGAAGGTTTGCATTTTTTCTATGGATTTGAAGTGTCTTGATCATGTATTTATTGTGATTGTTAATAAAGATCTTTGTTGTTTGGATATTATTACATCTTTCTTTTGAAAACCAATTGTCCATACTATTTGTGGAGTCCATGCACTGTCTATAACCTCTGGGTGCTAATACTGCATCTAGCATAGGTAACTATATATTCTTCTTCTTTTCTCATGAGGTGCTTTTTATTTGCTAGCTTTTTAAATCATCCTACCATGTGGTTATGTATGATTTAAATCATTTTGGATTGTGGGTAAAGTGTAGATTAACATTATATCATTTATGTTTGGACAAAATTTGATTTTTCTTATTATTCATTTATGTTTTAATAGTATATCAATATGGGTCTTGCGAGTTGTCTTGATTTTGGGTATTTATTAGACTAATCTGACATAACTCTTTTTTTTGGGTATGTAGTTGGTTCTCTCTCTCTCTTTTGCTTCATAGCTTCGTTCTCACACCTAAGAACCAAAACAACTAAACCCTCCCTGCCATCTCCATGGCCACACACTTCGGGTTTGTGTTTTTTTTTTTTTTTACTTATTTCAATTTCTTATTGTAATTGAATTGAATTTCATTATTTGTATTCTTGAATGTGAAATAATGAAAGATTTGAAATTGGAAATCTATTTCCTCTTAATTTCCCTTCTATTCTATAATTTTGATGCATGAAGTATATTTGAACTTAATCATAGACATTGTTGCAAACAATAATCTGCTTGCCATGAAATCATGAAGTTTATTGGAGGACTTTCATTATTTCATGTCCTTGTTCTTTAATGACTTACTTAGAGTTAGATCCTTAAACAAAAATAAAAAATTTCCTATTCGGTACATTGCATATTTGACTTACCTAGCAACTAAATCAGTGTCGAGACTTGACTTTGGCATATTATACCCCAAAAGAAATTTTTAGTGCTACAGAAATGCAGGTAAAACTACAACAGAGAGGAGCAGAAACTTTCAAAATTTTAGCAGTGATTTCCTCTCTTACCAGCTCCCATCACTGTTTCTCTGTGCCTAACTGCAATGAACTTATGAGATTGTTTATAACACCTTGCTATTACTCAAATTCTATAACACTTAACACACTGCTATTAATTTGAATTCTTTAACACCACATGGGGATGATATCTTTGTATCTTTTACTAGAGAGGAGGTTGAGCTTTTGGGGATGGTTTTGATGGAGTAAGGGAGTGGGATTGTCTTGGTTAGTGATTTGCCCATTACAAGCCAGCCTACTATCGGGCAGCTACCAGATTGAATCTAGTCCAAAAGGGTTGAGAAAGATGGGTTTGCCAAGGAT
This sequence comes from Castanea sativa, assembly GCF_040712315.1. NCBI lineage: Eukaryota > Viridiplantae > Streptophyta > Magnoliopsida > Fagales > Fagaceae > Castanea > Castanea sativa. The sequence goes on along the minus strand of NC_134020.1, from coordinate 52,330,510 downwards.
GACACAAAAAGTCAGAAACCTTGTTGGCTCTCAATGGTGCTATAATGTATGTTCTTTAATATTTAAATCTTTCAGTTGTAACTTCTTCCACTGTTCTCTTTAAAACTTGTTTACTTATATCTGAACAAATGTTAAGAATCCTTAAAGATCATCTTTGGTCAATCCAGGGTGCTAAGTGGGACTCAGCCATCTGGTAGCTAAGAACCTAGGTCAATTAGTATTCTCAAGAATGGTCTTATTTCTTTCCAATTAATGGTCTTAAATCTTTCTAACACATTTCTCTTCCAATTATTCATCTTAACCATATCAGCCAATTTATAATGAGAAGTTAAATTAGCTTCACCTAAATCTTGGGGCAGAATTAATTTCATGCAGGATTCATAGGAATGTATGCTAACTGTGATGAGGACTTGTGCTTGATTCCTGAGTCACCTTTTTACCTTGAAGGAGCTGGTGGAGAATTTGGAGATTAGCTACTCCAGGATGTGAGTCTGCGGATATCTCAAAGATGAAGGTATGGATACTTGTATGCATTCTGTTGCTTTGGTGTTAAATGTGCTGTTTGTCAAGCCTGGCAATTGCGAGCAGATCACCTTTGAAAATTAGTAGAGAAATGAAGAGAAAAACCTTGTAATGACCAGAAAGTTTCTGTATATTGGCTTAAAAGAAGATTATATTGTGTACATGTATTTTTAGGTAAGAATCTACAACTTCAAAGGAAAGGCCAGACCAATCCCTATAATCAGTTTTTAATTGATACAAATCAAATCTCTAGAATCACGGGGTAGATGAGCTGAGAATCTGGTGTTGAAATATGGTGCTGAAATCCAGGCTAATCAAATCAAGTCTGGGAATCACTGAACAAGAAAGAACTCAAAGAGGAGTATTTTGTAGCAACTAATTCCGGCTTTAAAGGCTTGGCTATAATTTCCTTTGTTATTTTTTGTTTCTTGGGATCACTTTACGAAATTGAAGAAGATGGTTATCTAGTCTTAAATGTTTAGGTTAGTTATTGTCTTATTGATACTTTATCTTCATGTTATTTGTTTATTTCTAGATTTTTCCTACAATCTGATGGGCAAAAAATAGGACTTATTTTGCTTCTGTTGCAGATCCCAGTACATAATATGCGCTATTCCAAGCAATGCTTTTGAAAATGTGTGTTGCATTCCCTTTGCTCACAATCATTCATGGCACTCTAAGTGGGAGACATGCTTACATACCATTCCATTTAAGTTCCTTCATAATTTGAATTAACTTTATATTTTCCTTCGACTACAAGTGTATATTCAAAATTTCATTAATTGGTAGATGCAGCGAAAAACAAGCTTAATTTGGTATGCTGGTTATCTTTAGTAGCTAATCTAATTTGGTGCCTCATGAAAAGAAATCTCGCTAATTGGCCTAATATTACTACATATTATTTTTATTTAGAGTTTTTAATGCTTGAAAATTATTAAGAATAACGAGAGTGCCCTAAGGGTCCATTTTTTTTTTTTTTTTTTTATAATCATTACTTTTGAAAGTTATACATTTTGGTACTTGCTAGTTATCAAGTTTTAAATCAATATCCAACGTTTGTTTCTTGTTTCAAAGGCTGAAGTGTTCTGTCAAGTATGGAGGTGACAACTAGGCGAGAAGAAGAAATCACAAATATCTTGGCTTTGTTAATTGGATTAAGAGTTGGGTATTATTCTATAGTAAGGTATATCTGGATATTCTTCTTAGTCTTCTGTCTAAACGCAGAGGTTATTGCCAGGCAAGAGGACTTCTACATCGTGATGATTCTGACAACTTGCTGCAACAACGTATAAGCAGGTTTGCTTCATGTTAACGATTGTAAACAACTTCTAAGTTGTTTACAATGTAATTGCATCTTTGTTGTTGTTGTGGTGCATGTGCTGTCTCTAAAAGGGGACCAGAACTTTTTGCCATAACCTAATAAACCCTACAGCTGGGACCAGCAAGCACTTCACTGTTTAGTCTTTTACCTGGTGCATATGATTAGGTGGGAAGAAAGGGATTTGGAAAGGTTGGTCGCATCAATGAAGCAGAGTTCTTTTTTGGGGTTTAGTTTGCAGGAATTTTGTTGTATTCTTTAACCTAACGTTCACACTTCACTGTCCCCAGTTTCTGTAGTTTGCCTAGCTTTGTCTTGTTTGTTCTCTATTAATAATATCCTTTATTAATTCATCCAAAAAAAAATAAGCTAAGATTAACTGCATTATTTAGTCATTCTTAATATAACATTTTTTCATTATAAATGTACATTCTCAAATTCTTGAAATTGTAGGAGCAGTCATGCTTGCTATTAATGTCCTGTGAACTATTGTGTTCTTCTATCTTCTTCTGCATCTATCTTATTGAGCAACAAAAAAACCCATCGGCACTCCTTGCTCCTAGACTTCTATTGGTTTCCTCTATGGCCCTGATGGTTGTTTGTGTTTTGTTCGTTTATTTTTTCATAAGACTCAAAGTGGATTGAATTTCAGTTTTTTATTTGAATTGCAATCATTCACAAGGAGTAAAAATTGAATTGCAATTTATACACTTATTTATTAGGTCCTGAACCCACAACCTACCTCTCCATTATATTACAATCAAATTCTTTTCTGCTGCATCTCCATCATATTAACAGTTTCTTCTTTCCTTTTCTCCCCTTTTTTGGGGTCTTTTTTTTTGGGTTTGTCTACTTTCTTTCATTCCTATGGCATAAATATATTGGTAGGTGGTGTAAATATAGTTCTCAATGTTATTTTAATGAGTTCATGTCTACAACATATTTCATTTTAATTCGTCTTTGATGTTTTTGGGCTTAATCATTCACCTTTGGTTTTTTTGCAGGTGAAATCATCCATGGTCTACAACTGGAATGGGTCGGTGTTTGTTATACAATTTGAAGGATATGATTCACAAACTCATTAAACATTGGACTTTCAATGTATTTGGCTGTAGTATGAATGGATTTATCTTCTATATTTGTATTTGGTTATAGTACATTGGACTTTTGATGTATTTGGCTGTAGTATGTGGTTTTTGTGCATGATTGTACTCTTTTTTTTTCTTTTTTCTTTTTAAATCTTATTTTGAGGGTTAAGAGGCCCTTAAATAACCTTATTTACCAAGAGTTCCTTAAATAACCTTATTTATCAAGGGTTTTATATGTAAATCTTTTAACCCTTGGTAAATAAGGTTATTTAAGGGTTTCTTGACTCTCAAAATAAGATAAAGCACTTGTTTTGAGGGTCACGAAGGGCTTCAAAATTATCTTTTCGACGGTATAAGTTTCGAAGATTATCAAGGGTCAATTAGACTCTTAAAATAATTTTTCTCAAGGTTTTTTATTACCTTTTTCAAGGATTTTGACCTTTGAAAAAAGTCAACTTTGTTGTAGGAGTATGTTTTTTTTTTATAGGTAATCAGAAAACTTATATTAAAGAGGGGAAAAAATAAAAGTGAAGTACAAAATGTTCATGATGATGAACAACAAGAGAAAATGGAACACACAACAACAAGGGGAGAGTCAGGAAACTAAGCTAAGGGAAGACATAAACTCAGAGAGAGAGTAACACTCAGTAAAACCCCTTGTGGTGATTTTCACATAATAAAACTGCATTTCTTGAGGATATATAGATCTTACATGATATTTTCATTGCTAATGAACATTGAGGCTAAGAATTAGGAACCTTGGGCAAATCTGCAAGTTAGCTGAAATACAGATTGTTTAGTTTGAGTCAAGTTCAATTAACATATGTTATTAAGTCGGTACGTCATTGCACAAATCATACTGAAATTTGGCTGCTGACTTAATATTCAGCTGGCAATCTTAACTTTGTTTTACTGCGTTCTTGTGATAGAATTGGTTTAAGAAAGTCTAGAAGTTGGGAAGAGGGTCCTTTATTTATTTTTTAAAATGTAATCTAGGAAAGAACATATTTGTGTATAATTGTCTTCTGCATTTGCAGTGTACAGGCACAAAGTAGAGAATATTAAACCAGACTTCTTATTGATGGCTGTGAAGGCTTTAGTAACACAACTAGGTTTGATATTGGGTGTCTGTTCTGAGAGACAGAAAGATGGGGGTAATTGTCCAAATATTTATTTGTTTTAACTTTTAATAATGTTTCTTTCTGTTACAGTACTAAGTTTTGTTATATGTGATTCCAGGCCAATAGGATAACACCATCTGAGATGAGGAGAAGCTGTACCGTGGCTCTTGACAGTGTCAATTTGAGCAAAAATTGCTATTCAGATGTCATACCATGTATATGTCGTTTTCAAATAATGTTCTCATATCTTTATATTCACATACTAGGTTTGAAGGGCAAATATAAGAGTGACCAGATTACTGTATTTTTGTTGATTTCAGTCGACAAGAATAGGGTTGTTCTTAACTCATGTAAGGATTACAGATTACAGACCGGCAGCAAGGGGCTACATCAATGTGAGCCTCATCATGGTAGAAATTAATAAAATAATGTTTAGTTGGTAATGCCTGTTAGGAGTTTATATGGAGTTTGGATGTTCTTGGTTTGACCCTTCAATATGTCTCTGAATTGTAGACTTCTTCCTCCGAAAACATTTCTCAGTTTATTGCCACACAAGGTCCATTGCTACAAACTTACGAGGATTTCTGGGAGATGGTAATGCAGTATCGTTGCCCTGTGGTTGTGATGTTGACTAAATTAGTCCACAATTACAAGGTACTTCACTGTGTAGAGTTTAAGGTAATTTTTGTAATTTCCAGGTTTTGTTATCAGTGGGACTGGGATTCTTGATATTTGGATAAGTAGTCCATCAAAAAGGTTTCAAAGTTTTAATTGGAAATGTAAATTACTGTTTCAAATGAAGATCTTTCATATTTAGATCTTGTTTTCTCATCCAATGCATATCTGTTGCAACTTGCAACCAAATAAATTTTGTTGTGAAATATCAAATATCATATGAAGGATTAGTAACATCAACTGTGTTTGTTGTTGGGTATATTTACAATGAAAATGGGAACGGTGAAAGAGTTAGATCTTGTTCATGCTAAATGCAAACTCTAGGTTTTTTCTACTTGTAGAATGAACGGCATTTTTTCTTCATTATACCATGAATTAATATACATATAAGCATCCACATTGATGATGCCAAAATTCTAGCAATTTGGCTCCACAAAAAGCTACTTTATCTATTTTACCGCCTTACTTTACAAAACACTCAATATCAGTGATTTTATTTTAGTATTAAATATAATATAATAATATAAACAACACAATAAAATAATATATTTACTACAATAAATAATAACCACCACCACTAACACAATAAAATAATATAGCTTTTAATAAATTTTTTTTTTTTTTTACTATCTTAGCTACAGTGCACAACCAAAGCTCAACAACCAAATTTTTTAGCTTTCCCTCCACCATTACAACATGGTTTTTAGTATTAGTAGTGCTAAAAATAGCAATATGAATTTTTAGCACCACTAATGTTAATGCTCTAAGCAGTAAAAAAATCCATTCAGAAACTTCTAAATATCAAATAGACACAAAAAAAAAAAAAAAAAAGGCCGGTGTACTTCTTAGAAACATATATAGACGAAAGTCAGGAAACATAGTAGTGTAATTGCCTCTCATGGTGGTTAATTAATTCAAATAGTTTGCTAGTTACTTGTTGGCCAACTTATGATCAATTATACTGTTTTCTAAATAATGTTTCAGTCTTAGTAATTTGATAATTTTTCTTTGCAATGTTTAACTTCCATAAGAAGAATTTTAACTTAAGGTCACGGCCCGTCTGTATAGGCAACACATCAAGCTTTCAAAAAGGTAAGCTGTCATGTATTGGTTCTTTTATAAACACTAAAACTAAAGCAGAAATATTCTATAAAAA